>NC_042615.1:140651164-140961045 GCF_901001135.1 Rhinatrema bivittatum | reverse complement strand
TCTTTGATCATCAGTTGAGGGAACTAGGTGAAGGTTACTCTGTTTTACTTATCCAACTGCATGTGGCGGCAGCCTTTGATTCTGTAAATCATGATTTTTTATCACAACAGTTGCAAGCTATAAATATATATAGTCAACAGTGTTGTGGTTTTGTTCATTGTTGTTGGCTCAGAGTCAGTGTTTGATGGTTGAGGATAGTTCTTCTTCCTTGAGGCACCTTAAATTCGTGGTTTCACAGGATTCCTCCTTATCCTCTACATTATTTAATGTGTATTTGCGGTCTATTGGAGTATTATTTTCCTCTTTGCAAGTAACATATACAGCATTTTATAGAATTGGTTAGGAAGTTTTGGATTCGTTTTGAATGTACATAAGACAGTAGCTAAGGAAATAAGTAAGTGAGGGAAGAAATAGGACATAAATGAAATTATGTTTGGTATGACTATTATACCTATGATCTCTGAAGTGCGTAATTTAGGAGTATTGTTGGATGAATCTTACAATGAAACCGCATGTTAAGAAGGTTGCAAAGTCTGTCTTTGGTAAATTGAAATTGATCCGCCAACTCAAATCATTACTGTCTGAGTTGATCTTCATATAGTCATGCAGGCATTAGTGATTAGTAAACATGATTATTGTTATTTTTTCTATATAGGATTATATAAAAATTTGTTAAAAGTGCTATAGCTTGTGCAAAACAGCGCTGCTCGGGTGATCACAGGCATTTGGTATCATGAGCATATTAACCCAGAACTGGCATGTTTACACTGGTTACTGATATTGGAAAGCTTTCTGAGCCATTATATTAGTTGATACTCTTTACGTTTAGCTGATCAATGTCTGATTATTGTTCCTAACTTTAAAAATGTACATTTTCAAAACTAGAAATAGGGCTTATTATATTGTGGGCCCTGTTATGTGGAATGCATTGGATGTGATTTGAAAAGAGACGTAGATTAATAGATTTTTAGAAAAAAACCTGTATTTTTAGATGTGTATATAAATTTTTTTGATATTTGTTATGTTTTAATGTGTTTCTGTTTTATTTTTATGAATATTTATTGTAAGCCGCATCGATCAACTGGGTGTGGAGTATATGGAACATAAATGCCAAAACAAAATAAAATAAATAAGTTATCTTTTCCTTCCTGCTGCTATCAAGGACAAGGAGAAAGGAGAGATTTTATGAGCTGTTAATTGCTTTCATACACAGTGAGAGAGCTGGATTTTTAGATCAGCATAAAAACAGGGTTCTTGCTGCTGGTATTGTTTAAAAAGCCTTAAAGCACTCTTTAGACTGTAAAAGTCTGCTACAAATACTGTTTTTCCTTAAACAAAAGCCCTAGCTGTTTAGTGCACATGCACCTGATGCTTTTTGTGCATTCACCTTGGTGATGTCATTTCCTGTGAGATCATTCTAAAAGGACTATCTCCACATCCCGGTATCATCTTGGACTGAAGCATTTCCAGTTCCTGGGATACATCATCAAAAAGAAACAGAAGGAGACATTTCTTATGACTATTGTTTAATGATATTATCAAAACTAGCCGGTAAGGAGTGTGTTTTATGGTGTGGAGGAGTAGACTAGTGGTTAGAGCAGCAGACTATGAACCAGAAAAATCAGAGTTCAAATCCTGGTATCATGGCCTGATAGGCTGGAATCAGGGAACTGGTAGGCTGGAATCAAGGAACACCCCCACAGAAGTGGCAAAAAACTGCAGGGCAGGACTGAGCTGACTTTCACCCTAACCAGCCCCTCCCTCCCCTCAGGTGGGTTCTGGGGGGGGCCAGTAGGCTTATATTCTGCAGAATATCATGGCTGGAGTTAAGTACTAGCTGGGAGCTGGATCCAGGCATTGATAGTAAAGCAGGGCTGGGATCAAGGGTCAAGGGCAGGCTGGAGATAAAGAACAAGGGCAAGGCTTGGGAAACAGACAAGGAACTGGACTGGGGAGGGCAAGGACTAGACAAGAACAGGACTGGACTGTCGAAGAGAAGGACAAGCAACAGTAAACCAGAAAGCCCAATAGGATAAGGAACCCTAGTAAACCCAAAGGCTGTGAGGCAGGACAGATAGGCCACTGAGCAATGTAGGAGAGCTTAGAAGGCATCAGAATGAGGCAGGAAGCCAAGGTAGACTTCAGAGCAAGACAGGAGGCCTGGATAGATCACAAGGCAAAGTATAGTGAGACAAGGCAAGCCAGGTCAAGGAGCAGAGGTGTTTCCATGAAGAGACATTGAGGGACTGGATAGGCTGGGTTAAGTAGGCCTGTAACTGAGGCATCAGATGGGTGCAGGGCTCACAACGGTCCCCTGGTGAAGGGGAGGATGTGCAGCAGGTGGAATCATAACACCTAGTTTCCCTAGTTCAAATTCCACTGCCACTGCTTGTGATCTTGAGCAAGTCACTTCATTGCCTTAGGTACAAACTTACTGGGTGGTGCATCAAGCCGCAGTAGTACTCTAACACACATTAAACAGTGATCCCTGACCTTGCCGCCACAACTTGGGTGGGCCACCTTGATTTGCTACTATGTGGGGAGAAAAGGGGGCCAGGGGGAAGGAGCAGAGGGCTTTTATATCAACTAGAATATGGGGGGGGGGGGGGAGGGGGAGATGGGACTGTCACTGTGCAGCTACATTGTAACTTTTTTTTAAGTTTGGGGGAGGGTTGACCCCCACGCAACCTCCCCGTTTTCCTGCAATATAATTTTTTTGGGTCACCAATCCTTTAAGGCAATGGCAGTCCCTTGAGGTTGGGGCCATTATTGCATTAAAGGGCTGCTAGGCTCGTTCTTATGTTCTTTTGCCCTGTATTATATGTCCATGAGACAAAAGAATACACCTTAGAGCCACAAAGTTTTTTCGGGAAAGGGGCCCCACTATCGTGGCAACACTGCCCCCAGTGGGACCCCTCCCATGATAAAACTTTGCCACTTAATGAATCTAAGCCTTAGATCGTAATCTCCTCTGGATAGGGCCAGTGCAAGGGTATTAGGTTCCCTAGGCAAACCTTCTGCCCCCCCCCCCCCCCCAGGTCCAGGCCCCAGCTCCGGCCCCAACCTCATTCACTCAGCCAGGTCCCCTCTCTTACACACATTTAGGTTTCTTGTCTCATTCACACATGCATCTTTACACAGGCTCCTTCTTTCTCACTAATACCATTACTCTCTTGTACACACACAATCCCTCTTACTCACAGATACACACAAACAGAGACGCTGTTCATGGCCTGCCAAGACTCTGCTTTTCTTGGTCATGAGCAGAATGGGCAACCATCCTGCTCGCAGCCCGCTGAGGGTCTGCTTTTCTCAACTGCGAGCAGGATGGTTGCTGCTCACGGCTTGCTGAGTCTCTACTCCTCTCACAGCCCTACATGGCTGCTCTTTGCTGCCCCCTAATGGCTGGAACCCTAGGTGACCTTCTAGTTCACCTATTGGGACACGCTGGCCCTGCCTCTGGAGATAGGGAAATACCCACAGTACTTAAATGTAATCAGCTTTGAAATGCCAAAAAGCAGAATATACATTTAAAAATAAAAGGCTATGACGTTTAGGGGACTTGATTATGACAACTCCCTGTTATGCTACCTAAATGACTGGATAGGGCTGAACTATAGTGGGACAAAGGGCAGGGAGTAGTATATCCAGAAGTAACCACTAATTGGCTGAGAGAGGCAGAAAGTGGGTGGTGGTTAACCCAGAAGTGAATGTTCATTGGCTGGACTGATCTGTCAGAATTGATTTAACAAACACCCTGTATTATGTATATACTGTGTTCATTGAGATCTCCCCATTAGTGGCCAGGCAGGTCCTCATGGAGCAAATCCTTCCCTGTTGCTCATTCTGAGAAGTAAGGGGTGGCAATCCTCATGTTTACCTGGCTAATGAACCTGTCCTCCAGAAACATTTCAGTGTATATAATTTTCACCCTTGGGTAAAAATGTATTTTAGTATTAGCATAATTATATTGAAGAAAAAAATAAGACATGCCAGTGAATAACAAACACATTTGTATATACATCAACAATATGGCTGATTTGATTTCCCTCCATAATTCACAGACAAGTTAGAGCTCAACTTGTCATTCTAAAGTAAAACTTCCTTTTTTATAGTGCATTTTTAAATTACAAGTAGAAGTTTATTATGAGAGGGTTTAGCTTCAGAACAAAATGGTTCAGGATGCATTTTCTGGATATGAACTAATTAATATATTTATGACATTGACAGGGCCGGTTCTTCTGTTTGCTTAATTAGGTCAGGGGTTCACAAACTTTGTCCTCATGGATCACAACTTAATCAGGTTTTCAGGATATCCACAATGAATATGCTTGAGGAGGTCCATATTCAATGCCGGTTATCTGGATAAGTTGAGATTTATTCAGCTAAGAGGCACCATTTCAATATTTTCATTTCTTTTTCATTTCATTTTATTAAAATTTGTTAATCGCATATCACAAAAAAGGTCTAGGCAATTTACAATAGTAAAACATACATAATATAATGTAAATCACATACATTACAAAAAATAGACATGCCATTAATCTTTATCAAGATAGTGGTAATACAGACATTAGTCAGCAAAATTTCATTATTAGTTATTTAGTCCAAATCATGAACATATTTTAGGAGAGAGACTATTTTCCATACACATCCTAATAATTAACTAGAAAACGCTGAAAGCACGTTGACATAGGAAATCTTTTAATAGATGTCTAAATTTTTTTTAGATTATCTAATGTTCACAATTCAAAAGGGAGGAGATTCCACAAAGCTGGAGCAGCTATGGAAAATGATGTTTCTCTTGTAGACAAAAAAGTTGCTAGTCGCAAAGAAGGGATTTCAAGCAAGCCAAGTTGGGAGGATCTCAACCCTCGAGTAGGTTTATAAATTACGCAGTAGCACATTGGACCAAGGTGGTGAATCTGAACTAAGTAATTTAAATATTATCAAATCAATTTTAAACTCAATTCGATCAGAAATAGGTAACCAATTCAGACTACGTAACACTGGTGATATGTGTTCAAAACGTTTGGTGTTAGAGACAAGCCTGGCTGCAGCATTAAGTAATATCTGGATTGGTTGTAGAGAAATGTTAGGCAATCCTATTAAAAGACTATTACAATAGTCTATGTGAGGAAAAATCATGGAACGTACAACAGTATGCAAGTCTTGTCATAAAGTAGGTGCCGCAATCCCGAAATAAGGCAGAGTTTAAAAAACCCAGATTTTCCCAATGCACTGATTAGGGGTTTAAATGATAAGGTGGCATCTAACAAAACTCCAAGACTTTTAATTGGTTTATCCAATGAGAACGACATATTATCCAAGATAATATTATTTGTTAAAGGTACAGAGTGGGGGCGATGAATTAATAAAAAATTCAGTCTTAATTGTATTTAAAGATAATTTGTTCTCCAATATCCATTGCTTGATGGTGACCATACAGAGTTGAAGATGATCAATTGTTTTCTGCCAAGGAGATTGAACTTTAATGTAAAACTGTATGTCATCACATAAATTTTAAACCCTTCGGTGATAGTAGTCAACAATTTAGCAATAGGGGTAAGATATAGATTGAAAAGCATTGCCAATAACACAGACCCTTGTGGAACTCCTGCTTTTAGTGGTTGTGGTGAAGTAAGCTGCTGATTAAATTTGACCACTCAGATAATCACTGAACCAAGTGAGAACCACTCCAGATACACCACATTCACGAAGGCGAAATAATAATATGTCATGATCGACCGTATCAAAGGCTGAAGATATGTCTAAGGAGACCAGAAGATATTGTTGTCCTCCATCAAGTCCTCGTTTGATGGAATCAATCAAGGAGAGTAGAAGAAGTTCAGTGTTCATATCACGGTGGAAGCCAAACTGATGTGGGTTCAAAATTGCATTATCTTCAAGAAAATCAGTGAATTGTTTTAACACACCTTCAATAATCTTTGCAATAATTGGCAGAGAGGAAATTGGTCTGTAATTCACTGTATTATTAACATCTAAATGTGGCTTTTTTAATAGTGGTTTAACTGAAGCAGTTTTCAAATTCTTGGGCATCACTCCTGTATTGAGTGAGGTGTTCACAATATGGACTCAATACTTCAAAGATGGCTTTAAAAGTTGAGGTGGAAATATTTGTTTCAGGACAAATGGTATTATTCAGATGTGAAACTATGTTAGAGACCTCAATGGAGGATACCGTCTCAAAAGTAAACCAGACAGGATTACTAGTAGGATCATCATTGGAAAACCAAGGAACCACATCCTTAAAAAGCAAGGAAAAGTTTTCAAGTTCTAAAGAAAAATATTTAGAAAACATGTCAGCTGTTAAAGAATCAACACTAAATTTGTTTATCTTATGATGTTTAGTTAAGTTATGAACTAAGTGGAACAAAGCTTTAGGGCTATTTTCCAAGTCCTTTATTTTTTTTGAATAATACTCTTTTTTTGCTTTAAGGGTTTCTACCTGATATTTTGTTAAAGCTGTTCTAAATTGAATTACATTCTCTAAAGAAGGGTTTTTTTAACCATTTTCTCTCGCTTTTTCTCAGAGATTGATGAAATAAAATTAATGTAGGTGTTAACCAAGGTTGGGACTTTTTTCTCAGACAAGAAAATTGTTTTATTGGGACAATAGTATCAAGTGCACTAATTACATGTTTTGACCATTTCTCTAAGTAATATCAAGGGTATTAACCTCAGAATATTTTGGAATAGGATCAAGAGCTTCTTTAAATTTGGAAGTATCAATAAAAGGTCTTTTAGAGACCTTTAAAGGGCTAGCATGAACAATATTTTCCTGAGAACTGATTAATGAAATACTAATAAGTAAATGGTCCAACCATGGAACATCTCTAACAACTAGAGTATTAATTGATTGATAATTAGAACAATTATTTAGATAGACCAGATCTAAAGTATTTCCCAATCGATGTGTAGGAACTTGAATCATTTGAGACCATCCTAAAGACATTAAGATATCATTGAATAAATGGGTCTGATTTTCCTCCAAAATGTGATTAAATGGTAAATTGAAATCACCTAAAATTAACATGTTACTCAAATTGGTTTGGCACAGTAACAATTGTTCAAAGAATAGCGATAAATGTGATTGTAACAATTTAGGAGGACAATAAACAAGACAAATAGAGATACTTGAAGAATAGGCAAGAAGTATTTCTTGAGCAGAGGTTCCACTAAGATTTTGAGATTTAAAATTCCAAATATCTTTAAAGATAACAAGCAATCCCCCACCCCTCCCCTTAACATGTGGTTGTGAAATAAATGAACAACCCATTGGGCATATCGATTTAAAGTAACAACATCGGAATCTAGAAGCCAGCTATAAAAAAAAACATCAGGTTTTTCTATTTCTATCAGATCATGTAACAGTTGGAATTTTTTTTGCACAGACTGAGCATTAATTAGCATGATTTTCATCTCAGAAAGACTAGATGTAACTTTAGAAACAGTAGTTGGAATATTTACTAAACTTGAAGATCTAAAAGCAGACATTTTTTTTCGATTAGAATTTGAAAGATCACCATAAATACCTCTCCCAGAGATCACTGGAATGGAATAAATTTCAGATTGAGAAACATCATTATCCATAGATTGTGGCTCATCTACACTCATCGCACACGAAGGAGTACACAAAGGAGATCCTTTGTCTCGCTCCTTCGTTAGCGAGACAAGTTGCGCGACGCTCCCGCGAAATGTGCCTCCGGCATCCCATGCTGGCTCTTCACCCCCCCCCCCCCCGGACCGATGACATCATCGAGGGGCATGGTTTTAGGCCCAATAAGGTGGTAACAGGGCCGAAAACAGCAGGAACAGCGTTCTTAAAGCTTCTTACTCTCCTCTCTCTATATTTGGGCTGAAAGGTGGCAAAAGTCCCGTTGGTCCGGAGAGAGGAGGCAGAGCTGTGTCCATGGTGGTTGAATGATTTCCTCCGGCGTCCCACGCTGGCTCTTCACCCCTCCCGTACTGATGACATCATTGGGGGGGGGCATGGCTTTTGGCCAGATAAGGTGGTAACGGGGCTGAAAACAGCGGGAACAGTGTTCTTAAAGCTTCTGACTCTCCTCTCTCTATATTTGGGCTGAAAGGTGGCAAAAGTCCCGTTGGTCCAGAGAGAGGAGGCAGAGCTGCGTCCATGGTGATTGAATTATTTCCTCCGGCTTCCCACACCATTCCTCCGGCGTCCATCCCATTCAGCGGCTGCTGCCACATAGATAACTATTTATCTGGCTAAGTGGGGGGTGGGACATGGGTATTCTGGGGCAAAGCTACTTATACTTATACTAGGTACGTGCCGATATTCAGCCTTATCCAGCTAATTTATATCTTAGGTCTGCTACTGAGCAGGTATAAAGTTAACTGGATAAACTTATCCAGTTAACAATTAGATAGTCATCTATATTCATCAATGTGGCCATGATGCTGAATATCCCAGCCAAGTTGCTCACCTACAAGTAAATTTTAAAAGGTATGCAAGTGGGTCCATAAGTGCATGTACTGAGCACGCGAAAGTTCGCTCAATTTTATATTGTGCTTGTAATTATGTGTATATCAATCTGGCACTCTCTATATATCCCACTGTAAGGGGGCAGTTTCAACTCAGGATGGGTTTTGGGGGGGGGGCAGTGTTACAAAGGTCTTTAGACCCTTTCACCCTAGGCAGACCAATATAACACCACTCCCCCCCATAACCCATCCTGATTTGAAAGTACCCCTCTTACAATGGTATATATAGAGAGTGTCAGATTGGCCCTTTAAAAGAAACTCTCTCACTCACTCTCTCTCCAGACTTCCACTCCATCAGGACCAGTAGTTGTTGTGGGTGAGGCATTGTGGACCCTTTGGTCGCAATGGAGATGACTCTGCCCACGGGGAGGAGCCCCGTGGGGAATCACTGTGATAGGCTGACACAGGTAGCAGACACAGAATGGTTAGAGTCTTTATTGTACTGCTGTAAATAGATGGTGAAGCAGGAAGGTAAGGCACTGATCCACGAGGTGCCAATATGCTCAACAGGCTCAGAAGTATAGTCTCACCCAGTTGTTCACAATATGCAGGAGCCCATAGTGCGGGTAACGCCACAGCTGGTGGGTGGAGTTGGAGCGCCGGATCGTAGAGGTACTCACAGAGTGAAGACATCTTCCTGATGGTAGAATGGTGGGACCGAAGGTCTGTGGTGCAGGATATGAAGAAGATAGGCCCTCAAGGAACGAGTACCCAAAGGTCCAATATCTTGAAATGAATAAGGAGAAAAGATTCCCGAGGAGCAGTTGTCTTTGGTTAGTGAGGACCCTGAAGGGAAGTTGGAAGTGAGAGACTCCCGAGCAGTGGATGTCTAGAGCTTCTGCTGGAGCGAGGCCCTTAGCGTGAAGTAGCGTCTAAGTGAAAAGGTTAGAGCAGGCACAGTAGCGAAGTGAAGTCTTTGCTAACTCAAATTGGTAGCAGAAGCGGAGGCTAGTTATACCCGGAGGTACTGACCTCAAGCAGTGGGGCCGCCCCCGAGTTTCCCGCCATGATTGTATTTGATCATCTGAGGTGTGCGCGCTTGCGCCCTAGGAGGCCATGGGAGTGAGCATGACGGATGGGGACGCCCATGCTGGTCTGGGAATGCCGAGGTCCTCAGCACTCGGCACCGGAGACAGCCATCTTGCCCAAAGAGAGAGAAAGGGGAGAAAAAGAGGTAAGGCAGAGCAGTCGCAGCCGTCTGCAACCAATGAACGCAACAATAGTAAAGTTACCAGCATACATTGCCATGGTCAGTCTTGTAAAATTCAGGGGTTGCAGACATGCCTTGGCCCGGCCCCACCCCTGTCCTCATTTAGAACATAAGAACATGCCATATTGGGTAAGACTAAGGGTCCATCAAGCCCAGCATCCTGTTTCCAACAGTGGCCAATCCAGGCCATAAGAACCTTGCAAGTACCCAAAAACTAAGTCTATTCCATGTTACTGTTGCTAGTAATAGCAGTGGCTATTTTCTAAGTCAACTTAATTAATAGCAGGTAATGGACTTCTCCTCCAAGAAGTAGAAGGTAGAGAGAAGGGCGACCAAAATGATAAGGGGAATGGAACAGCTCCCCTATGAGGAAAGACTAAAGAGGTTAGGACTTTTCAGCTTGGAGAAGAGACAGCTGAGGGGGGGGGGATATGATAGAGGTGTTTAAAATCATGAAAGGTCTAGAATGGGTAGATGTGAATTGGTTATATACTCTTTCAGATAATAGAAAGACTAGGATGCACTCCATGAAGTTAGCATGTGGCACATTTAAAACTAATCGGATAAAGTTCTTTTTCACTCAATGCACAATTAAACTCTTGAATTTGTTGCCACAGGATGTGGTTAGTGTAGTTAGTGTAGCTGTGTTTAAAAAAGGATTGGATAAGTTCTTGGAGGAGAACAGGGAACCAAGTTTCCCTTGGTTGAGTATTGACTCAAGACCACTCCTGCTCCAATGGCGGATGCATTGACTTCGACTATGAAGGAGCAGTTTGGATCTGGGTGACATAAATACGGGCCAGGGCAGAAGACCTCTTTCAAGGCATGGAACACTGATTGGGCTTTGGGAGTTCACACTCGAGGATTACACCCCTTCCTTGTCATGGTGGTGAGTGGAGCGGCCAGCATGGAGTAATTGGTGATGAAGTTTTGATAGTAATTTGTAAAGCCAAGGAATACCCTGGAGTTTGTTGGGGTCCATGGTGAAATTGTGGCTAGAGATGATGTAGACAGAACATAACAAAAAGACCCGTGATTTCTCGATGCTATGTCACCTATACAATTTCTTTAAATTAAAGGATGCTGCATCAGCAAGCCAGACAAAGGCAGTGGTAAAACTTGCCGTCCGGACTACTCGTCACTTGCAGCGTGTTGTATCAATTTTATATAATATGTTTTTAGAAAGTCCCATTAAAAATTGTTGATAATAACAGTCAGGAACACATCTGTGTCTTGAACCGTGGTTAAGAAGCCCCGGTTGAGAAGCCCCGACAACGGCCGGTGTTTCGCGATGGCTAGATCGCTTCTTCAGGAGTACTGTTAAACTTCAATGTCAGGATAGATGCTAATGATTCAAAAAACAAACAAAGTGATTTCCAGCGAAAAGTATGAATAAATGAATACTTAGCTCAAGATGTACACAGCCCAAACCTTCTTCCTGGATGCGAACGTCTCCGAAAATTTTTTCACGATATGTGGGACCAAGTGAAGCCCGAATAGCTTTCCCTTTAAAAAGCCCGCGCTTTTCGACGTGATTATGTCATAACGTGCTACCATCTTTGACTCATGTTGTCATGGTGATATATAAACAATCTGTGCCAGGCCAATTTAAAGTGGTAAATAGCTTCATTCCTAGTGTGTAAAAAATCAAATTATAAAAATATAATTGATCATAAAAACACTTGAAGCTCTAGTGCTGAATTTAGACCATTGGGTTCCATGGTCTGCAGTCAATAAATCCATCTTTGCTCTGCACGTAAAAGACGGACATTAAAATCCCCTCCTCTCCAGTTAGGGGATAACTGCTCAAGTACACACACTTTTAAATTGTCAAAATTGTGATGATGTTGAATACAATGTGCTGTCAGTGGAGCTGTTAGTCGGCCCGTTGAAATGCAGGATCGGTGTTCTATCAGACGGGTCTTCAATGCTCGCTGAGTTTTACCCATGTACCATAAGTTACATGGGCATTGTATTAGGTAAATTACCCCCGTGGATCGACAATCTGTAAAATTCCTCAAAACAAAGGTGAAATCAATTTTTTCGAAATATAAGGAAGATGTGTCTATCATCAGATGGCAAACTGTGCATGCTCCGCAAGCTGTGTGTGCACCTATATTAATGCCCGGCTGTGGGATAGATGAATCAGAATGTACCAGCAGGTCTTTAAAATTAGCACCTCTTGTGAATGCAAATCTGGGAATATCACGAAATTCATTATGGATCTGTAGCATGTGCCAGTTATTGTAAATAATCCGTTTCATGACAGATGTCATAGAGGAAAAGGGTAAAACACAAGTTAAAGTGTCAGTCGAGTCAACAATGCGTGGTAAAAATAGCCAATCTCTATTAATGAATCTTGCTTGAGTGAAGGCATGTTTCACACAACGCTTAGGATATCCTCTCTTCATAAAACGATCTGTGATAATGTCACTGCTTGATGATGACATTCTTCCGTAGATGTACACAATCTTCTCAACCGGAAAAACTGACTGACAGGTAAATTTTCTTTCAAAAAACGAGGATGTGCACTTGTGAAATGCAGAAATGTATTAGATGAGACTGCTTTTCTGTAAATGGTGGTCTCAAAACCGTGGTCTTTTTTACAAATCTTGATGTCAAGATAATGAATGTCTGTGATACTAAACTCAGCAGTGAAATGTAAGTGTGAGTTACGGTCATTCAGCCAACTCAAAAAATCTTGAAAGCTGGAAATGGATCCATGCCAAAATACAAGAACATCATCTATGTACCTTTTCCATACTGTAATATACTGAAGAAAAGGGTTGTTATTATAAATCCAGTCATCTTCAAAAACAGCCATGTAAAGGTTGGCTAAGTCCAGAGCCATGGTGGCCCCCATGGTGGTGCCGCAAATTTTTTGATAGAAGACCCCTTCAAAAGCAAAAAAATTCTTTTTTAATGCAATGTTAAGTAATGCTGACAAAAAACTTGAAGGAATCCTATGGGGACGTGGTCTTTCTTCAAAAAATCTCTCTGCAATTGATAACATCTCATCCTGAGGGATGGAAGTGTACAGTGCCTCAACATCAAGGGTCACCAATAAGAGCTGAGAGGTGTACTCGAAACTATGGGTCTTCCTGAACTTCCAATTTTATACACCTCTTCCATCTGACCCCACTAGAGAGATTTCACATTCTATTGAACAGGTTGTTCAAGGGGGTATCGATCAAGGTTTTTTGACATCTCATGAGATTGCTTTTCTTTTGAATAAACATCCAGTGGTTCCAGTTTTTTATCATCTGCCTAAGATTCATAAAAATCCCACGCTTCCACCAGGAAGACCCATAGTTTCGAGTAAAGGATCCCTTCTGGAGCCATTATCTCGGTTCATTGATTTCTTTTTAGCTCCTTTTGTTGTGATACAAGAGTCTTACATCAGAGACTCTCAACAAATTATTCAGTTTCTAGCATCTTTTCATGAAGACACCTCTCAGCTCTTATTGGTGACCCTTGATGTTGAGGCACTGTACACTTCCATCCCTCAGGATGAGATGTTATCAACTGCAGAGAGATTTTTTGAAGAAAGACCACGTCCCCATTGGATTCCTTCAAGTTTTTTGTCAGCATTACTTAACATTGCATTAAAAAAGAATTTTTTTGCTTTTGAAGGGGTCTTCTATCAACAAATTTGTGGCACCGCCATGGGGGCCACCATGGCTCCGGACTTAGCCAACCTTTACATGGCTGTTTTTGAAGATGACTAGATTTATAATAACAACCCTTTTCTTCAGTATATTACAGTAAGGGAATAAAATGCTTTGCACATCTGGCCGTTTATGATGACAATTTTCTTGATGATTTAACCATCTTGGGCACTAAAGGAATGTCTAAATAATCAGTAAAGGATTATTTTCTGGGACAAATCAGTATTATGCAGCTGATTAATTTCAAAAGTTATATGCTCTACATAGAACATTATTATGTCATGCTATTTTTTTTGCAGAGGAAACAAAGATGATCTCTCAAATGTTGCAACATGCAATACTATTTAGTTTTCCTGCTCCAAAATGTCAGAAATTGCTGGAGTACATCATTACTGTAGAGTCACACTTCAACATTTCTTAAGCGAGAATAGTTTCATTCATGGCGAGATACTGATTAGAAGATACCTGTGTCTTGTATTTTGTGCTAAACCTTAGCCTTAGCCTGTTCTTGTCCAGCCTTAACTTGACAAGTGTTGCTGGGAACCCTCTACATTACTTCTGAGTTATAGACTGGCTGGTGTACATTTCAGAGGAGCTTGCTCCTGCCTGGTTTTGTTTCTAGGGAATTACATTCAAATATAGTCAATACTTGGTGAGAGTTAGGCCCTTTTTTTCTTTTGTTTTGTTTTTTTGCTTTAAACCTTTGATTTCTGAATCAGCCTGAGCCAGACCAAGCTTTGCAGCTGGGTACCTTTGCTGATTACTTGCCTTGAATGCTAATAACCCCCTTGCCTTCAGTCAGGACCACAGCTGCAAGCTACTGTCCTGACATCTTGCTTTGAGATCCAAGTTCCAGTGCTTTGCCTTGCTTCAGTTCCTTGCCAGATCTAGAAGTTCCAGTGCCTTGTTTTCTCTCATTTCTTTTCCACGATGACACGAGTGCTGAGACCTCTTGCTATTTTGATTTTCTTGATGACTAAAGTGAAGAAGTTTAGGTAACGCTAGGAGTCTTCCAATGTGCAGGGAAGGCTAGTGTTTGGGTATGGAGGCTGAAAAGGGCTCCCAGCCCAACAGATGCCAGAACCGAAGTCTTAGCTGCTCTGGCTGAAGAGTTGGGCATACCAAAATCCTTACCCAGAGGAGACAGAATGTGGGATTCTAGTGGGACTGGGATCTGCCATCTCTTTTTCTGATATTCAGAGCTTGAATTCCTGGCAGTAGAAAGCCTCAAAAGTGTTCAAGAAATCCAAAATCTCTCCTCCTTTTCAGTGGTCAGGAGCTGGTGGCAAACAAATTCCTCCCAAAACAGCAAGCACAAGACTCTCTGCAGAATCCTTCTTTCTTCCTTTCTGCCAGGTCACTGCTGTCCTTCCATAGCTGGGCGGAAGAAATCACCACCTTATCCTGGCCTCCCAAGGCAGGGGTGATAATCCTCCAGGAACAGAACCAGGCTCCCGAAAAGCAAAAATCTTTGAAAAAAAACAAACAGCCCTTTCAAATACTCCAAGATAATCCCTTTCAGGCCTTGGGGGTACTGGCCAGGGCAAAGTCCCTTCAACTGAATTAGGCTGTTGGGGCCTAAAAATGGGGACTACTGCTACTGTTCCCTTCCCTCAAACCTCAGCTCAAAAAAACCCCACACCTCTTCTTGTGCACAGCCTGCTTTTAAAGGAGATGGCTGACAAATCCAGGCAAGCCCCTGTGGAGATGCCTCCAGGGATGGTCTGCAAACTACAACTTCCTAGCCTAGGCCTTAAGCTTGGGACAATTTAGCATATGAGGGACCTTGAGAGTCTCTCTCTCTCTCTCTTTCTCTCTCTCTCTCTATGTATAGATAGATAGCTAGATAGATAGATGCAAACAATATTTAAAATTATGGGACAATTTTTCAAAATTGTACATTTTGGTGCAAAATCCACAGGCAATGAACTTTGCACTAGCTCAAAGGGAACGTAGGAGAATACTTCCTCTGTGAATCATTTATTCTTTTAGGTGCTTTTAGGGTGAGCAATTTAGAAAAAAAAAACACTCTTTATATCCAGGTAAATCAGAATTTATCCAAATAATGGCTTTTGAAGATGGCCCTCCCTATGTCCAAATATATGTGTTTTGACAGGATTGTTCTGAGAGGGGTGGTCGCGAGGGTCATCATGATGAATTTAATTATCAAAATATTGAGAGGTGGGAGGGAGATAGCATATGGGCCTGGATGTTTAATTGGAGTGAGGGGACAACACAAAGCTGAAGATTCACTTGTTAATCACTTCCTAGTTTTGATATCCAGCATGCTTCTATTTGCATGAAAGCCTGATTTACTAAGATATCTTTTCACATTCTCTGTCAATTTGGCGGACTTTGTAAATCCATATTTAGAAAATATCAGGATATCTCATTATCTGACTAAAATTTATCTGGATAACTTAGGGGTGTTCCAGAGGCGATTCTGGGAGGAGTTAATTATACGACTAACTCAGATATTCAGATAACATATCTGGCTAACTCTGGTCATGCCGTAGAGCTGTCCTAAAGTTAGCTGGATAGACTTACCTGGCTCTCTTTAAGATACTGTTTATATTCAATAGTGTTGCTGCACTACTGAATATCCCACCAGAGTTAGCTGGATAAGTTTATCTGGCTAATTTTGCAATCCGGCCAGTGATTGAATATGGACATCGTAATGTCTTGAGGAGGTTAAAGCTGATTGGTTGCTACAAGCATTCCATTTTCAAATTACTTCCCAAGCAGTCTTGTTGTTTACATCATATTTGTCCTGGCAATCTGACCCTAGAAAGCCCCGTGCAACACCATGATGCTGGCTAACCTCCCCTCACTCCCAATGTTTATCACATCCAGTCTGAGAAATCAAGAAAGTACTTAATCATGTCAGCCAGTTAAGTAACACTCTGCATTCTTTCTGCAGCCGCTCTGCTGCTGTGTTCCAAATCTATTTTCTGTAGAATGGAGCAAATGGCCGCCTCGAGAAGCAATCCAATTGCCAGCTGCTGGTGTACTGGCTCTTCAGATGCTTGAAAGCTTAAACATTTGGGCTATTTCAAAACTGTCATTGATGTTAGCGAGCAACAATTGGCAGGCTATTAGTCACTGGAGACAAGGAATCTGTGAGTGCGTTGTTAAATCTTTAGAAACTTTTATTGTTGTCACTAACACAGGTGGAATATGTTAGGAGCACCTCTAAATTGGAGCCTGGTGGATGACGAAAAGACAAACTTCTTGGCTGTTCTGTCCTTTTTTAAAATATATATTTTTTTTTTAGAAAATTTTGAGAATATTTTTATTTGGATTTATTACCTGCCTTTTTTAATATGAAATTTCACCAAAGGTGGGGTGCAACATATTAGCGTGTTAACATAAAGTCAAAGATCCCTAGGTGTAGCAGTTTAATAATTCTAATCTGAAGGAGAGGAAGACAGTATGGATTAAATTTAAAAAGAAACACAACATCTTATGTAACATATCTGAAAAAGATTCACAAGAACTTATGCTGCATCTCACCAAAATATGCACAATATCATGCAACATCTCAATAAAATATATTCAACATTTTAGCAAAATCAAAGGGCCGGATTTTAATACCTACGCGCGGGCGTACATTTATGTGCTCAACCCGGCATGCACAATGTATGCCCGATTATATAACATGCGCCTGCCGGCCAACGGCCGACCCACAATCCCGGGCACAGCGGCAAATGGCCGCTGTGCCTGGAGGCTCCATCCCCGCCCCTGGACTGCCTCGCCCCATCCACGCTCCGCCCATGCCCGCCCCTTTTTTCAAGCCCTGGGACTTACACGTGTCCTGGGGCTTTACGCTCGCCGCCACACCTTTTGAAAAAGTTTGGAACAGCAGGTTCAGGCACTAATATATGGTGCCAGGTAATTTATTGCAGTCAGTTGCATTCTAATGCATGTGGGGAGTAGGTTTCAGATTGCTTTCCAGGGTGGTGATAGATATGGGATTGGCTTTAAAGGCCTGGTGGAAGAGCCAGACTTGTACTTGCTTCCTGAAGTGGGATTAATCATGTGTTTGGCAAAGCTCTTCTGGGAGAGAATTCCATAGGGCAGGTGCTGCTCCTGAGAAAGTTTGTCAGTGGGTATCTGTTCATTTGATTTCTTTTGATGCCAATGTTATGCAGGTAGCAAGTGAGGAACTTAGAAGGCTGAAAGGCTTGTGGAAGGACAGCCCATCTTTCAGGTAAATAGCTATATTTCTACTTAGGGCCTTGTAGATCAGTGTCAGAAGGAACAGTGCAATGGGATTAGGTGCCCTAGACCCCTTCTTCCTTGCGCCCACCTGGTCACACTGCCACCCCCCTGCGGTCACGCCGCCACCCCCCCATGGTTGCAGCGCAACTGATCCTAGCTTATTCTCTGTTTTCTGGGCCACGAGCAGTGCTCGGCCTGCTGAATTTCCACTCCTTTTTGCTGCCGCTGCTCGCTGCCCCACATGGCTCGCACCCCCTAATGGTTGGCACTCTAGGCCCAGGCCTAGTTTGCCTAGTGCTTCCGATGGCCATGAGTGTCAGGATTTTGAATCTGATTCTATAGGGGACTGGTAGCCAGTGTAGTTTTTGTAAGGTGTGATATAGTTATGTGGCTTATATCCCTCTATTAATTGTGCAGTGGAATTTAGTATTAGATGGAGTTTGAAGGGCCCTATCTGGTAATCCCTTATACAGTGTTTTGCAGTGATTCAACTGTGTGGTTATCATGGTGTGATGAGTAGCGTGGGAGTGATCCCTTTATGCTGTGGCATAGTTGACACAGCCTTGTAGGCAAACCTACAAAGCCTATGCTGACAGCTGGTGAACGTGTCCTGTAGTGGGTTCTGGATGGACAGCAGGACTTAGTCAGGTTCCTAGTGTAGTGAAGTGATCAAGAGTCCAAAAGCATGCCAGGGTCAGGACAGGCAGCAAGCAAAGTATACTGGGACAAGCCAGATGGTGAGCAAGCGTAGTCAGGGGCAAGGCAAGAGGTCAGGTCCTGGCAGCAGGCAATCAAGGTCAGGTCCAAGCAAGAGATCAGTAACATGAATGAGGCCAAAGATGGACAAAGACACACATGGGACACTAGATGAGACAGCTGGACAAGACAGGTTTGGCAAGGCAAGGTTGGATGAAGCAGGATGGGCAAGGAAAGGTTGGATGAAGCAAGCTGGGCACAGGAACAATCAGGAGCAGAAAGGGAAACAGGAATGCAGGGCAATCAGGCAGGAGCAACACTCACTGCTTCTAGAGAGGAGACCCATTGCTGAGGTACTGACAGGAAGTGTAGTTGCGCTTAAGTAGAAAAATCCTGCTGATGTCATCATTGAGCACTGCGGGGCTTTTCCTACCACTGGCCCTTTAAGTGTCACTCTGAGGTGCACGCGTGTGCCTATGGGACCTACACGGATGAGCAGGATGATGGCGGTGTCCTGGCAGTGTCGGCGCAGCATCAGAGGCTGGGGCCTGCAGGGTCACAGCAGCGTTTCTACTGTGTTAGGAGGATGAAACTGGCACTAGGGTGAGTTCAAGAGAGCAGTTGATCATAGGCCTGGCCCACGGCCGGTCAAACATAACTGTGACTAGGTTCTTTGTCTTGATGAAAGGACAGCGTCTTCATAATATATATAATTAAAGAGGCAACTCTTTAATGTTGCCTGAATTTGTGGGAGCATGGTTAGTTCTGGGTCCAGCAAGACTTCAAGGCTTTAGTTGAATTCACACTGTTTGTTCTATTAGTTTTCCCAGAAAAGAAATGTTTAGACACAGAATGGTAGTTTTCAGCTTTGTCTGGGTCCAGGGTGGGCATTTTGTTTCTTTTAATAGGGGCCATACTACTGCTCTTTTCAGATCTGTAGATAGTAGTCCCTCAAATAGGGATGAGTTTATAATTTTAGATGATCATGTTATGAAGCCCCCACTTGTCAGCTTTACTAACTTGAGTGGGCAAGGATCATGGGTGTAGGTAGTTGGGTGTAGGGTGATCTGAATTTTATTGAGACCTTCTTTGGTAATTGGGATGATTGAGTCCCATAGCTCTAATGTATTTGGAATAGTTGAATTTGTTGTCGTGTCCATGTGGGAGATGTCTTGTGCATTCCGATGGAGGTCCTTAATTTTATTCTCGATGAAGGCAAAGTACAGTTCTGAAGACCAGATATTCACAAGGAAATAAACTGGTTGGAGTCAGCTCAGAGGGTGACTACTAAAATGATCAGTGGGCTTCATTCTAAAGCATATGGGGACAGGCTTAATGATCTAAACATGCATACCCTACAGGAAAGACAGGATAGTGGCGATATGATTGAGACATTTAAATAAGTCCAAGGTTTCCATCCACAGGAGGAGGGCGACTTTCAAAGGAAAGATGATTCTAGAACAAGGGGTCATGGGATGAGGATGAAAGAGGATAAACTCAGGAGTAATTTAAGGAAATATTTTTTTTTTACAGAGAGCGTGGTGGATGCATGGAACTGACTCCACATGGAGGTGGTGGAGACAAGGACAGTATCTGAGTTCAAAAAAGCATGGGATAAACAGAGGGTCTCTGAGGGAGTAGTAGGGATTGTAAAGCTGAATAGTTTGTGTGGATGGGCAGACTACATAGGCCATATGGTCTTTTTCTGCCATCATGTCTGTAAGTCATCTGATGTTAGTTTATGTTGAGAGATATGTTTCTACTATGGTTGGGCTTCTGGCAGACCTTTTACTATTTCAGTTTCTTGGTTGGGTTAGGGCTCATTCTATACACTGAGGGAAGTTTCCTTTTTTTGGCCTTTGTTGTCATGTGCAGTTTGCATTTTAGTCTGTCCTCTTTGGAGTGTTTTGTACCATTTCATTTCTAGCTTCCACTCTTGCAGCAGATTATACATCATAATATATAAACTAAAAAAAGTGTACATCCTCAAATGAAGAGGGAGATTATGCTTCGAATAGAAAAATAAATTAACCAAACAGTACTCAGTAAAAATTAGCAAGAAAACATGGATATCAAATTCCTTCCATGATATTAAAGTAGAACTAAAATAAAAAAGAAATCCAAATATTACAAAATGGGAATTCTAAGAATTTACTCTACAAGCCCTAGGTATATTCTGAATAAATGAAGAAAGATATTCTGGGTCCAAAAAAGATATACATTATCCTTGAATCTGATCTTGCACTTAGCTTGATATCTCTGATCTCAGTGCAAAATCAGTACAATTATGGTTTGCTTAAGTTAGAAACATCTTTCTTCTGAGAGGCTCGACATAAAAATCTGATTTTCAAATCTAGAAAGGCTGAAACAAACTTATCAAAGTCCAGTCTAATTCAGGTGTAAAAAAAAAACCCAATGTATATTTCTCTGCAGTAAAATTGGCTTTGTTTTAGTTCAGTAAAAGCCCCATTTTCCCCACTTGCAAGGGAAATAGCTGATTCTAGTAATCAACCATAATTGGTCATCTGAGAGCACTCTGCTTCCTGCTCTGCCACCAAATTTCTAGAATCCGGCCCAATATAATGAAAATTAGAAACAGCATCAGAAATATAAGGATCAGAAAAATATTGGTTTTCTTGCCCATTTAGCTCCTTCTGGTTGGGTCTCCTCTCCTCCATCCATGCTTAACAACCCTTCTCCTTGGAGGGTGGGGTAACTGGACTGCAACTCCAGCATAAACTGGGCAGAAGATGGAAAAATCCCCAAGTTCAGAAATAGACTCCAGCATCCACATCGATTTAAGAAAAATCCCAGAATAAGTCCAAAGCTATCGCAGCCTCTCAAATTTCTCTTCGCCCTGGCCTTTGAATTGCAGCTTGGGCAAACAATATCAATGAGCCAGCCCTTCTGGATACAAGGAGGAAGCCCTTCCTTTCAGACTGATCAAAATCCCCAAACTCGGAGGCAGTCCACAGCAAGCAAGCTCCTTCTCTTGCTTGTGATTAAAAAAAAAACCCCCAAAAAACCAAGGGGGTGAGGCTACGACCGGCAGCAAAAAAAAAATCCCACTCCAACTTCCTTCTCTTCAGTCAGATGCAAAAGCCACCCCACTTCAGCTGGGCGTAGGGCAAGCAACACCCCCAGGCTCTCTTTCCCTCAGGCAGGGGGGGGGTCTCTCTCCTGAAAAATGGGATTGAGTCCAAAAACTACAGGAAACTTCTCTTTACCCAAATCACCCTCTCCAGCATCTCCCTCCCTCTCTTCCCCAGGCTGGAGGGGGCCTAGCCAGGGTTCTCCACCAAAATCTCTCCTCGTAGCATCAGCTTCAAACCCTCTCCTGCACCCTCCGAATTTTGAGCATGCTCCAGGGGGTTTTATACTCCCATGAAAAGTGAAGTTAAAGCTATGGGAGGATGATAAATATGCCAAAATCTTTTCCCACTGCCCATGCTGGAAAAATATATATTTAGTGATCCTTCTTTGGATAAAACAGGTCAGGGTCACACATATACAAATAAAATCATTCCACAACCTTTCTCTTGTGTCTGGATATTTTATTTTTTCTTTTCTTTTATTCTGTACTCCATTTTGGTTTTTACCTCTTTTATTAGCCTTTCCTCTATGCTGACAGAGGCTTATTAGATTGTTCTGGATGCCTCGGTTTTGTGGTTTGTGTATGTGCCCCTCACTCATAACTTTGAAATGTCTGGATCCAAAACTCAACCAAATGTTGTGTGGAGGAAGGTCTTTGGGGAGACATTAAACTTTTCCACTTTTCAAAGTTGTTAAGTGATCTGGGGGAAGGTGCAGGAGGGGGGCAGAGATGACAATTTTCCCGTAAGAAATGCATGGAAGGTAAAACAGAGGCTATCTATAGAATATTACTCTTTCTACTGGTTTGACTTATTTATTTAAAAATGCATGTTCCACTATAGACAACGTTTCAAGTGGTTTTCAATAGAAACAAAAATATCAAATAAAAACATCCAAGGTCTGTATTCACCTGCTGCGTGGTTCAGCTAGTTAGCCGGATAAACTTAGCTTATAGATTCAGTGGCGCTGCTGCACCGCTGAATATATATCCAGCTATCTTAAACTTAGTCGGATAAGTTATCTGGCTGACTGAATATCGGAGTTAGCTGGATAACGTTTCCGGCTAACTCAGCTTCTCCCAGTAATGCCCCCGAAACATCCCTAACTTATCCGGCTAAATTCTAGCTGGCTAACTTATTATCCGGCTAGAATATAGCCAGATAAGTATCCAAATCTTTTATTCAGCTAAATGTTTTTGAATACAAACCTCCCATTTTTACTATTGCACAAATCCATGGATAAGCTGTTTTCGCTGCATTCTTTCTCCACATTTTTGTCTTCCCCTTTCCTATCACATCTTCTGTCATATTAACCTATATATTTCCTTCCTAAAGGTACTTTTTCTCTTGCTTTCCCTCACTATCTTTCCTTCTCTGTGTTCTATTTGATCCTTGCTGTAGTTTATTCCCATCCAGTTTCTCGGCTCTCTGTCTCCTATTTACCCCTATTTACCCCTTGCTCCTTTTCTCTCATGCAGCTTCACCACTCATACTCTCATCTCTTTCATCCCATCCACCCTTTCCCCCTCTGCACTAACAAGGCAGAATATGGGGAAAAAAAAAACCCCACAATGCAGGCCTGTTAAGTCTGAACAGCCTTGCACTGGAATGTACAAGGCAGGGAGAATGTTAAAATGTACTGATTGAATGTTACTTTGTTCTATTTTCCATTCTTTTTCCTATCTCTTATTCAAATATTGAACAACACTGACTGATAACCCCACTTTCCTTGAAATGAACTCCATTTACCACCATTCTTCTGTTTCTTACACTACCAGTTTCTAACCTGGTCAACCATCTTGAGGCCTATCCCCTAGGTTCCTCAGTTTAATTAGGAGCCTTTTGTGTAGGATGGTGTCAAAAGCTTTACTAAAATCCATTACACCACATGTAATGCTCGTCTCTGATCTAATTGTTAGCAGAGGGATATCGTTTTAATGGATCAGATTTGACTGAAACAATATCCCTCTACTGGAGCCAGGATATCTTACATCCTGCAACTCCCTGGTTTTAAGTCACACTACTATCTTTTCCTTTAGTAGTGACTCCATTAATTTACCTGAGGTCAGACTGACTTTCCTGCAGATAACCTCCTGCTGCGTCCACTTTTGTGAAGGTGGATGACATTTACTTTTCTCCATTCCACATGGCATCAAAATGACAGAGCTGCATGAGTCCACCTTCTCTTGAGGGAGGAGGGGCTGTGGAATTTTAAGACACAGGCAAAACTGATCAACTGCCCATTATTAGTATTATTTTATAATACCGCGTATAACAATACAAGATATCAAGCAAATTCCTGGTGCCAATTTCAATTACTTCAGCACATACAAATAAGTGCACATTTATGTGCACACTAAGAATGGCCGATGATTATATCTATTAGCACACAGGGGGTCATTCAATAATCCCCCAGTCTCTACAAGGGCATATAAAACAGTGTTCCATGTGTTGGTACCTGTGCTAAAATTATGATGGTCATTGAAATTTTTTTTTTAATTATGTAAGATTTTTTAACACACATCTGCATTTCGCCACAAAGTGAGATTTTGATTGTGGTTTTATAAGGCAGTGTG
Organism: Rhinatrema bivittatum; assembly: GCF_901001135.1. NCBI lineage: Eukaryota > Metazoa > Chordata > Amphibia > Gymnophiona > Rhinatrematidae > Rhinatrema > Rhinatrema bivittatum. The sequence goes on along the minus strand of NC_042615.1, from coordinate 140,937,053 downwards.
TAGCACACAGTTGTATAAGAGGTTGATGTTATTGTAGTCAAGTAACTTGAGAGTCATATGGAAGTCGCATCTCTTGTCTACAAGAGACCATATAATCCAACTGGAAAGGAAAGTAAGTAGAGATAGACAGTAAGATGTAAGATGAATCAGTGAAGAGAATTATCCTTTTGGCAATAACACTGAAAAATATAAAGATTGTTGTAACTGGCTGTTAAAATGGCTAGATACAGCAACAAGTACAGTAGCTTGAAATCTGGTTATCCCCATTGTAACATGATACTTAGAAAAGTAATTTAAAAAAAGGATGATTTAAACACTTAGATTGTTTTGAAGTGGTAAAAGTAATGCAGACATTTTCTCAGAAAGCTGGTAGAAATTTAGGGAAAATGTGATACCTCTCCTATTCTCCTGCAAACCAAAGAAAATGCAGTAAACCTAAATGAACAAAGAGCTTTTCCTCTTTCCTGCATATAGCAAATACCTTTAGAAACTAGAGCCAGTGTGAAGTTAGGAACTGGGCCATATGTACTAAAAGTTTTACCCATTATGGGCCTGCTTCATAAACTTTTATTCCCCATAAGCACAGAAAAATATAAAAGCCTATAATGTACCTGCTTCTCTATGATGCATGAGATTAGATAGAACCAGGTCCAGAGCTTTTCTTCAAATCACTCCCCAATTAGGGAATGACCTTCCACAACGTATTAGGCAGGAGGCTGATTATTTAAAATGTAGGCATCTCCCGAAAACTTGTTTTTTCATTTCTTAAGTGTATTATTCTTTTTGCTGTCAGCAGTTCATTTTTCTCTATTATTCCCTGGCTGATCTGACTTATACTTCGGGTCCTTCGTTTTCAGTTTAAACCAATTGCCACCCTAAATCCCCCTATTTATCCAAAGGTGGCAGTTGGATTAAACCAATATTCAACCTAATTTTAGGATGATTAAAAAGCTCCTCCAGAGCTGAATGTGCAGTGTTTCAAGGCCTCCAGTCACTGCTTGACGCCAGTGTGGACCCAAAGCGCATGCTGAGTTTCAAGTCCTGCCCCTCCCCCCAACAGTGAACGTGCTCACCCTCCAGTGCCGGTCTCGCTGTGTTTCAAATTCAGCCTCCTCACCACCACCACCCCCCACCCCCCCCAAGCAGTGAAAGCGCCTGCTGTCTGGTGCTGCAAATGCATTTAAGCAGGCCCTGTCCACCAGAAGCACGTCCCAGCAGACTCCCTGGCCCTGCACAAAAGCAGAAGTGCATTGCTGCAGCGTGCGGGAGACTCAAGCCTGCTGCCAAAGGAAAGAGGAGAAGTCTGGAGCCACCACTGATAAGAATGAATGCTGTTGCAATGGAGGGGCGGGGAGAGAGGAAAATTCTTGCCTGGAGGTGGGAAGAGAGGGACATGCTAGGCAGGAGATGGGATTAGAGATGGGCATGCTACTAAGTGTATGGGTGGGAGAATCTGCTTATTATTGTGTTATTGAGTTGGCTTTTGTCCACCAAAGTAAATTCCGGTATTTACCAAGAAAAATAATGAGTCTTTTTTCCCCCACTGATTTTCTCTTCTACTTTGTTCTTGTCATAATAAGCCTTGATAAGTTCCCGGGAAAAATAAAGAACAATAAAACCCGAAAGTGAAGGTCCCTAGTTATAATCATGTGGCTAGCAGTCATAAGAACATAAGAACATAAGAAATTGCCATGCTGGGTCAGTCCAAGGGTCCATCAAGCCCAGCATCCTGTTTCCAACAGAGACCAAACCAGGCCACAAGAAGCTGGCAGTTACCCAAACACTAAGAAGATCCCATGCTACTGAAGCAATTAATAGCAGTGGCTATTCCCTAAGTAAACTTGATTAATAGCCATTAATGGACTTCTCCTCCAAGAACTTATCCAAACCTTTTTTGAACCCAGTTACACTAACTGCACTAACCACATCCTCTGGCAACACATTCCAAAGCTTTATTGTGCATTGAGTGAAAAAGAATTTTCTCCGATTAGTCTTAAATGTGCTACTTGCTAACTTCATGGAATGCCCCCTAATCCTTCTATTATTCAAAAGTGTAAATAACCGATTCACATCTACTCCTTCAAGACCTCTTATGATCTTAAAAACCTCTATCATATCCCCCCTCAGCCGTCTCTTCTCCAAGCCCTTCTTTGGTTGCCCTTCGCTGTACCTTCTCCATTTCCTGGTTGCCACCAAAAATGTCTGTAGCTGAACCCAGCAACTTTCCTTCTTCAAACAGTTTTAATCACTGGATTCTCCTTGGCTGCTGTTTAAATTCTGTCAATTTTATTTAGTCAATATTTTTACTTATTGTTCATTTACCTGGTGGGTGGTGGGGGTGGGGGTAAATTATCTGTGTTCACCATATTTTAAATTATTAGACTAACAGTTAATATCATTAATGGATCACTGTTACCATTATGTGATATGTATTTTCATTCTTGTTTTTATTTCAAAATCTATTTGTTGCTGATAAATAATTACCTAATCAATGCATTATAATTATAATTTTGTAGAGATGATTTATATATTTTAATTTGCTGTATGCCTCTATGCTCAAATGTTATTTTTGGAATTGCACGTTATGAGAAATAAATCACATCAAAACTGGCCTAAATGTTTGTAAGGGAATAAAATGCTTTGCACATCTGGCCGTTTATGATGACAATTTTCTTGATGATTTAACCATCTTGGGCACTAAAGGAATGTCTAAATAATCAGTAAAGGATTATTTTCTGGGACAAATCAGTATTATGCAGCTGATTAATTTCAAAAGTTATATGCTCTACATAGAACATTATTATGTCATGCTATTTTTTTTTTGCAGAGGAAACAAAGATGATCTCTCAAATGTTGCAACATGCAATACTATTTAGTTTTCCTGCTCCAAAATGTCAGAAATTGCTGGAGTACATCATTACTGTAGAGTCACACTTCAACATTTCTGAAGCGAGAATAGTTTCATTCATGGCGAGATACAAGAGACATATGCAGCCTGTCTCTCAGGGTGCCCTACACAGCCCACCGACACAGACGGACCCAAGGGGCTGGTTAGGCCTGACCATGCATTGAAAGTTTTGAACTCCATTTTTCAAATAAATTCCACATTCTAGCATGCATAGCTTTAATAATGAGTCTGCTGCAATAAAAGTGAATGTTTTTATTCACCCAGTTGTGTAACACACAAAAATGTACGGCCGAAAAATTATTTTCTGTCAACAGCGTGAATGACTCATTTTCTTAAGCCACATCTTTCTGACTAAAGATGCCCAAAAGAACTCCACCCAACACATTGATGAGAGGGGATAGCCCCAGGAGAGCACAGCATCATAAACAAATCACCAGCGCAGTGTGTCATACAGAAATGGCAAAACTATTTTTAAATAGCTTTTTTTGGGGGGTAAATTTGTAAGGAAAACTGCTAAACATGTCCTTGAACATACTAGGAGGGTAAATTTATAAAGGATTTACACACTTAAAATGATTTTTTACACGTGTAAATGCACTTTACCCATGTAAGTGGACTTTCAAAAATTGCTACAATATATGCCATTGATTTATCCATAGGATATTCACGTGTAAATGGCCTTATCACATGTAAACAGATTTTTAAAATTGCTACAATTGTTATGATTCCTGCCCATGGAGCTACTCCCCGCAAGCAGGCCTCTCACCTCCTGTGCTGCCCTTCCCATTGTGGCTGGAGCCGCCGACATTCTTCACGGCAGGAGCTGCAGTCAGCTTGTCTTCTTCACAGCGGCAGGAGCCATGGACTTCGGGGTGCCTCTTCGGCACGGCAGGCCCTGCCGCCGTGTTTCAGTGCGGCTGGGGCTGCTGCCATCTTCTCCATCTTCGCGGCCCGGAGACCGCAGTCCCTTCTCTCCTGGCGGTCGGATCCGCCTTCGATCTCTCCTGCAGTGGCAGGAGCCACTGCCGATGACTGGGTCTGCTCTGCGGCCCAGCTCTCCTCTCCTGCGATGCAGCGGCAAGCATGGCCGCTGTCCTCAGTGCTGGACTTCCTGTTCCTGCCTTCCTAAGGGGCAGGCCCATGTCTTCTTCCCCTTCTTAAAGGGGCAGCGAAGGTGTGGTCCACCTGGCCCCACCGGAAGTCAGCTTCATCTGGTTTCCTGTCTCAGCCCTATAAAAGGGCTTTTCCTTCAGTCCTGCCTTCCCTTGCATTGGAGTTCTTCGTTCCTGGAAGTCTCTTCTTCCAGCGCTCCATCAGGTCTTTGTTCTTCATTGGAGTTCCATGTCTCATCTTGATTCCTGAGTCTTCTTCTCCGTGGTTTCCTGATGTTCCATGTCTTCATGTTCCAAGGTTTCTAGTCCAGGCTTCCTGATGTTCTACTTCCTGATGTTCCAGGCTTCCTGATGTTCCGAGGTTCCGCTCCTCCTTCGCTCGTTCCGAGTCCTCCTGACTCTCCAGCTCCTTTGGTTCTCCAGATGACATCTTGTTGGGGTAAAGCTGTCTTGTCGGTTCCTGTTCTCGTCATTGGAGTCTTGTCTCAGCTGGATTCCCTTCCTGCGCTAGTCCCATTCTCCGCGTGGTCTGTGACCAGTCTTCCAGGCTGTGTAGGGTGCGCTACAGGGACAGGATGGTCCGTGACCAGCCCCTTGGGTCCGCCTGTGTCGGTGGGCTGTGTAGGGTACCCTGAAAGACAGTGCCAATGTCTGAACCTTCCAAGCTCCTCATCTCATCCAGAGTCTTCCAAGTTCCTCATCTCATCCAGAGTCTTCCAAGTTCCTCGCTTCGTCCAGAGTCTTCCAAGCTCCTCATCCACATCCAGAGTCTTTTTGTCCACGTCTTGAGTCTTCTGTGTCACAAGGCCTCCGTCTGCCCTCATCCTCAGTCCGACCTGCTGCTTCTTGCCGATACCCAGCGGCAGGTCCGAAAGGGCTGGGAACGGTCGGAGGACTGTTCACTAACCAACATAGTGTTGTTGGCTTCCAGAAGAATGCAGGTCCAGCAGAGGGTCAGACTTTGTCTTCATCCTTGCTTGGACACGTCTCGCCAACCCTCGGTGCTGTCTCGGAGTCTTCTGGGGTTGTGCCGAGGCCCAAGGGCACACTATCTCCTCAAGTTGGGATCACTCTCCTAGCATTCTCATAGCAACAATAGGTTGTTACATTTATAAATGTAATGCCTTTTAAATTTACCCTTAATATGTGCCATGGGTGAGTGCTTAAATGCTCCATGAAACTTATAATAATCTATGAAGAGTTTTATTATATTTTTTTAAATGTGGTTTTGGGTGTTCTATTGATATACACAATATTTGGCAGGTGATGTGTTGAGATTGCAAAGGCCTTAACCTCAAATGTCACAACCACCTACTATTTATTTTTTATTTGAACTGACAATAAAAATATGCTAATATCTCTTGCTCTTGTTTTCTATTTTCTAACTGGAATAGAACTAATGATGAATTTTACCATAGATCAATCTATTGGGAAGTTGGGATGGTGTGTTTCAACTTTTGTGTATATTGTAAGTATTTTAAATTTTTCTAAATGGATTATTTGCCTTCTTCCCTATTTTTTTTATAAGTATTTATGAAAAAAATTTTTGGCATACAAAAGAAAACACATAAGAATGTATAAATACCATACAGGTATTACAATAGGCAGGGAAATAAAAAAAATAAATAAAAGTAATTACATTCAAAAGTGAGAATATAATATGAAAAAAGAAAATGAAGAACTAGACAAAGTATTGATGATAAGTATCCCAAATCAAATGATATTTAAAGGTCTGACCATTCAATATGTAACACAAAATTTCCAATTCAGTACCTCCTTCACCTGGGATCGCCAATAATTTATATTAGGGGTAAATTTCCAAAAAGTAGCAACTGTATATCTAGCAGCCAATAGTAGTTGGGAAATCAATTTACGGTGCTTCAGGGATATAGACAAAGCCTTCTTCCCTATTTGATATAAAATCTTATTTTAATTTTAAAAACAAGAAAATACTTGGCCAGTACAGCTAAATCAATACCTCCCAAAGAGGAACAAACGGCCAAATTTTAAATCAGTCACGGGCACAAATATCATCACTTACGTGTGTGGCTGGACACTGCATGCATTTTCAAAAGGTCCCGGCCACGCACATAAGTGACGATACGTGCACAATTGCCAGGCCCTGAAAAGGGGGCAGGCTGGGGGCATGGTCTGGGTGGGGAGCAGTGGGGTGGGGCCGGCCAGAGGCCGGCCAGGACAGCAGTCATTAGCCCCTGTCCCAGGAAAGTGCGCGCCAGCAGTTGGCTGAGGCGCGCAAACGACTTCTGCATCAGGGGACGGGTCAAGGGGGTGAGGAGGAGTGGGGAACAGAAAGGGGATTTAGGTAGGGGGGTAGGGAAGTTCCCTCCCAGTCCACTCTTTAACTGGAGCGGACTGGGAGGGAACGGGCGAAGGACTGATTTCGTCACTGTGCATAATCTACTAAAATCCCCCCTCCCCCATGCGCACTGCCCGCACATGCGCGTGTGGTTTTTAAAATCCAGCGCACATGTGCGTGTGGCTGATTTTATAACATGCGCTTGCCAGCTTGCGCATGTTATAAAATCAGCACGTCCATGTGCAAGTGCCGGGAACCATGCGCATATGGACGTGCTCGTGTGTGTTATAAAATTTACCCCAAACTGTGCATACAGTAAATGATGGCATTGCAAGTTTAAATAGATTAAAATCAGAGCAGAAGAGCAAATTATGATAGTTTATTGCATCATGAAAGAGAGTTCTTCTTCCAAATAGAATGTCAGCATTTACAATAAACTTGCTCCCTTTGTTATAGATGAATTATAAAACATCTACAGATCAGATGTACAGGTAAAAAAAAAAAAAATCAACAACAACCAGATGTATCTAATTATGCCCTAATCTGTGTCTAATTTAGCTCCTGGTAAAGTAGGAATAACTCAATCTGATATACAATGGAGTCTCTCAGGGTTCTTTTTATTATGCTTATACCCTTAATTAGATTTTTCCAAATCACTACTACTTTTTCTTATTAATTCTAGTGCTACTTGATGTACGCAGCACTGTACAAGAATATATAAGAGTCAGTCCTTACTCTGCCAAGCTTACAATCTAATCAAGAGAAAAATATAGGGCAAAAGAGACTTTGGGAATTTCATGTATTAAGAAAATGGTTAAAATCAATAAGGCTGTGAGTGGGAAAATCAGGGGTTAATATTAAAAAACAGTCTTCAAAAAGATGTTTTTTTTTAGACTGGATTTGAATAAGGCCAGAGGGAGCATGCCACTCCATCTCTGGATGTCTAACCCAAGCATAGGTGGAAAATGTGTAGTTGGGAGCAGTGGAGAAAGATGTAGATAAGAGCTACTTGCTAGGGGTGTGCATTTGTTTGCAATGTATTGGTAATCCGCAACGTATAGGGCCAAATTTGTTGTATTCGCGGGGAAGCGAAACGTATCGCGATTCCCCACGAATACAACGAATCTTCACCGAATTATTTGCCGTCTAAAGGAGCAAATTTAAACAAAGCCCCCACCCTCCTGACCCCCCCCCCCAAGACTTACCAAAACTCCCTGGTGGTCCAGCGGGGGGTCTGAAAGGCATCTCCTGCACTCACGCCATCGGCTGCCGGTATTCCAAATGGCGCCATTTAGAATACCAGCAGCCAACGGCGTGAGTGCAGGAGATGGCTCCCAGACCCCCTGCTGCACCACCAGGGAGTTTTGGTAAGTCTTGGGGGGTCAGGAGGGTGGGGGGTTGTAGTTAATTCAATTTTAGCTGGGAAACGAATAAGAATGAACGCATGAACGTATCGGGGGCCCCCCTTGCCGAATGCAACGTATCTGCCCCCCAACGAATACGAATACCGAATGCAACGTATGCCATCCCTCTGCACATCCCTACTACTTGCCCAAAGAATAGAGTTCATGAGCAGGGATGTAGGGAAAGTGTAGTAGGCCAGATTGACAAACTGAAGAGTAGCAAATCATCTGGACCAGATGCTATAAATTCCAAGGTTCTGAAAGAACTAAAAAATGAAATTTCAGACCTATTATAATTTGTAATGGATCATTAAAATCATCTGTTGTACCTGAAGACTGGAAGGTGGCCAATGTAACCCCAATATATAAAAAGGGCTCCAGAGATGATCTGGGAAACTACAGATAGGTGAGCTTGCTGGGAAAAATTGTGGAAAATATTATAAAGAATAAAATCACAAAACATCTAGATAGTCATGATTTAATGGGACACAGCCAGCATGGATTTACCTAAGGTAAGTCTTGCCTCATAAATCTGCTACATTTTTTTTGAAGGGGTGAATAAGCATGTGGATAAAGGGGAACCTATAGATGTGGTATATTTGGATTTTCAGAAGGCATTTGACAAAGTCCCTCATGAGAGGCTTCTAAGAAAACTAAAAAGTCATGGGATAGGAGGTGATGTCCTTTTGTGGATTGCAAAGTGGTTAAAAGACAGGAAACAGAGAATAGGACTAAATGGTCTGTTTTTACACTGGAAAAAAGTAAATAGTGGAGAGCCTCAGGGATCTGTGCTTGGACTGGTGCTTTTTAAAATATTTATAAATGATCTGGAAAGAGGTACAATGAATGAGGTGATCAAATTTGCAGATGACACAAAATTATTCTGAGTAGTTAAATCACAAGCGGATTGTGATAAATTATAGGTGAGCCTTGTGAGACTGAAAAATTGGGCATCCAAATGGCAGATGAAATATAATGTGGATAAGTGCAAGGTGATGCATATTAGGAAAAATAACCCATGCTGTGATGGAGTAGCCTAGTGGTTAGAGCAGTGGGCTATGAACTAGGGAGACCAGCATTCAAGTCCTGCTGTTGTTCCTTGTGACCTTGGGCAAGTCACTTTATCCTCCATTGCCTCAGGTTCAAACTTACCAGGTCATTCATCAAAATGTGTTATGGTGCGATGGAGAAGGTACAGAGAAGGGCAACCAAAATGATAAAGGGGATGAAACAGCTCCACTATGAGAAAAGGCTGAAGAGGTTAGGGCTGTTCAGCTTGGAGAAGAGACGGCTGAGGGGAGATATGTTAGAGGTCTTTAAGATCATGAGAGGTCTTGAACGAGTAGATGTGACTCGGTTATTTACACTTTCGAATAATAGAAGGACTAGGGGGCATTCCATGAAGTTAGCAAGTAGCACATTTAAGACTAATCGAGAAAATTCTTTTTCACTCAACGCACAATAAAGCTCTGGAATTTGTTGCCACAGGATGTGGTTAGTGCAGTTAGTGTAGCTGGGTTCAAAAAAGGTTTGGATAAGATCTTGGAGGAGAAGTCCATTAACGGCTATTAATCAAGTTTACTTAGGGAATAGCCACTGCTATTAATTGCATCAGTAGCATGGGATCTTCTTAGTGTTGGGTAATTGCCAGGTTCTTGTGGCCTGGTTTGTTGGAAACAGGATGCTGGGCTTGATGGACCCTTGGCCTGACCCAGCATGGCAATTTCTTATGTTCTTATGTGTTAATGCCATAATGCATGTGATGATAATGCTAGTGTGTGGTGTGAATGCAAATTTTTGGAAGGGAGGAACTTTGGGTATGATTTAGGAAAATGAGGGGCAAAATTGCACTGTGCCATTGCACAATGCATTCTATTGCACAGTTTTAATGCTGGATATAACTACACCTTTTTTCCTGGTGTTAGGCTGTGTGATATGCCCAAAATGGCCATAATGCAATTTGTGATACATTTTTAGAATTACATTTTGGCCATTTCTGGGCTTGGGAAGCAAGAGGGTAGAAAGGGAGAAGGCAGAAAGAATTGAATGTGGAATAAAGAGTGCAGAGTTCAGAAAGAGTGCCTCACAGTGTGCAACTATTTATATCTCAATAGTAGGGCCATCTAATTGCTCGAGGTGAGGTGGTGGTGGTGGTTTAGGGTTTAGGGGCCAGTTTCTCATGTAGCGTGAGATGTATGAACAGCACAAGTACACCTTGGTGAAGATTTGACATCATTTGGAGTGAGGAAAGTCTCTCTCTCTTTCTCTCTTTCTCTCTCCCTCTCTTTCTCTCTCTCTCTCTCTCAGAGAAATTATTGTAGGGTGTCATAAATTTACTGATGCAAAGCAGTATGTTATTGCATGGTGTGGTAATTCTATAATTTCACTAAACATGCCCCTTTTCTTATCCATGCATTACTAACGTATTTTAATAAATGTAGGGGTTAGATTGTAAGCCCTCTGGGAATAGGGAAATACCTATAGTACTGGAATATAATCCTCTTTGAAGTGCCAAAAGGTGGAATATAACAATAAATAAATCTGTCAGGGACTTAGGCGTCACTCTTGACCCCTAATTCAATCTACAGAAATTTATCACATCCACCATCAAAGACTGCTATTACAAACTCCACACACTTAAAAAACTTAAACCCCTCCTTCACCTCAATGACTTCAGAACCGCCCTACAAGCCCTGATCTTATCCAAAATAGACTACGCAAACGCTGTGCTCCTAGGCCTCCCGAAAAACAGCCTTGCCCCCCTTCAACTACTACAAAACGCAGCCGCTCGGATATTAACCGGCTCCCGCAGAAAAGAACATATCACCCCTGTCCTCAAACAATTACACTGGCTTCCCATCACTGCCAGAATTCAGTTTAAAACCCTTACCCTCATACATAAAGCCGTCCACAATCCTAACATGCTCTGGTTCTCAGACAGTCTACATATCCGTTTCCCCTCCAGACCCACCAGAACACCCTACACATCATACATTCATACGCCATCTCCTAAACTCTACCACCTTACAACCACCAAACAACGTGCACTTTCCCTAGCTGGACCCTCCCTATGGAACTCTATCCCCACTTACCTACGCCATGAAACATGCCCCAAACAATTTAGAAAAAATCTCAAGACGTGGCTCTTCGCACGAGCCTATACATGAACCCCGCTGTCTATCACTTACCCTCCCCAAACCCCTCCACTGCCCCCCCCTGCTCCCCCTAACCCTAAACTCATCCACTGCAAATAATTTACTTGTAAATAATCCCTGTATATAATTTTATTGCTTACATATTGTCATGTTTATAGCCTATATTCTTTTCGTTCAGTAATTCCCTGTGTTTTCCCCCACCTTCCCTCCACCCAGTTCCATTATCAGTTTCATTGTAAAGCCATGTTGGCCAGTTTTATGTTACATGGAAACCGATGTGATGTTTGCCTAACGAATGTCGGTATACAAAAATTTGCAAATAAATAAATAAATAAATAAATAAAATAGTTACAGGATGTAAGGTTCCGTTTTAGGAGTAACCACCCAGGAAAAAGATCTGGGTGTCATAGTTGATATTACATTGACATCATCAACTCAGTGTTCTGTGGCGGTCAAAAAAAAGCAAACAGAATGTTAGGAATTATTAGGAAGGGAATGGCAAATAAAATGGAGGATATCATAATGCCTCTGTATCGCTCATTGATTAGACCACACCTTGAATACCATGTGCAATTTTGGTTGCCACATCTCAAGAAAGATAGAATTGCACTGGAGAAAGTACAGAGAAGGGCAACCAAAATGATAAAGGACATGCAACGACTCCACAATGAGGAAAGGCTAAAGAGGTTAGGGTTGTTCAGCTTGGAGAAGAGACAGCTGAGGGGAGATATGATAGAGGTCTACAAAAGCATGAAAGGACTTGAATGGGTAAATGTGAAACGGTTATTTACTCTTTCGGATAATACATGGAATGGGGGCACTCCATGAAGACAGCAAATAGCACATTTAAAACAAATCAGAGAAAATTATTTTTCACTCAATATACAATTAAGCTCTGAAATTTGTGGTCAGAGGATATGGTTAAGTCAGCTAGTGTAGTGGATTTAAAAAAGATTTGGATATGTTCCTGGAGGAGAAGTCCATAAACTGCTATTAATCAATAGGGAATAGCCATTGCTTGTTGCTGCTATTAGTAGCATGGGATCTGTTAATGTTTGGGTACTTGCAGGGTACTTGTGACTTGGATTGGCCACTTTTGGAGACAGGATGCTGGGCTTGATGGATCCTTGGTCTGACCCAGTATGGTATAACTTATAGTCTTATGTTCTTATGATAAGAGAGGAGAGGTACTGAGGAGCTTACATGGGAACTCTGAAGTTGTGGTCACCACGAGATTCCTATTGATTAGCTGGGGGGAGGGGAGGGGGAGGTGGTGGCAGGGAAGAATCAACTTTCTCTGTTCCACCCTCTCTGCTAATTCTTACTTTTTCTCTCTGCTGCCACCACTACCATCACTCCCCCCTCCAGGAATGACCCTAGTTTTTTTTCCCCTTCCTCCCTCCCTCAGCACTCTTTGCACCCCTTTATAGGTCACAATCCCCTGACTTATGCTTCCTCACTACCCTCAGCTGAGTTCCATGTCTTGGAATCACAGCTGCAGACAGAGTTGCCTGTTCCAGCTCCTCTTCAGTTTCTCCCCACACGCTGCCTACAGTGTGTGTGCTTCGAGCTTATCCCCTCCCCCCTTCCTATTGCCTGCAGGCTAACTGAAGGAGGGATGCTGGAGCTGTAAGCAGAGGCCCAGCGCTTTTCAGAGTTTCCCCAGAGACCTGGCAATTGATGCACATTACATGAGTCCCAGATTGAAATCAAAGAGTTCCCAGGTATCTGAGAAGCTGCAGAGTGAAAACTCATGTAGGTAAATAGGAAGAGATTAATTTGCATGTGAAAATGGATAGGGGGCTGATGTAGTGACATGAAAAGTGGGGTTGTATGGATGTAGTGACATTGGTGAAAGGTAAGTTGCGCAATTGAATTTTTTATGGGTTGTAGTAGATTGTAGTAGAGAGAGAAACAACTGAAAAGCAGGTTGTTAAAACAAACAAAAAACACACTTTGAAATGTCTGTATGCTAATGCCAGATGTCTAAGAAGTAAGATGGGAGAGTTAGAGTGTATAGCAGCAAATGATGAGATTGACATAATTGGCATCACAGAGACTTGGTGGAAGGAGCATAACCAATAGGACAGTACTATATCAGGGTACAAATTATATCGAAATGATAGGGAGGATCAACTTGGTGGGAGTGTGGCACGTTATGTACGGGAGGGTATAGTGTCCAACAGGATAAATGCTCAGTAGAATCTATATGGGTAGAAACCCCATGTGTGTTGGGTAAGAGTATAGTGATAGGAGTATACTACCATCCACCTGGACAAAACGGTCAGACAGATAATGAAATGCTAAGAGAAATCAGGGACGCAAACCAATTTGGCAGTGCAATAATAATGGGAGATTTCAATTACCCAATATTGACTGGGTAAATGTAACATCAGGTCATGCTAGAGACATAAAGTTCCTGGGTGTAATAAATGATTGCTTCATGACGCAATTGGTTCAGGAACCAACAAGAGAGGGAGCTATTTTAGATTTAATTCTTAGTGGAACGCAGGATTTGGTGAGAGAGGTAAGGGTGGTGGGGCCACTTGGCAACAGTGATCCTAACATGATCAAATTTTTTTTTAATTATTTATTGCTTTCAAAATTAAATACAATAAACAAAATACAATGAAATATCATAAATGTCAGAGTTGAACACATAACTTCAGGTAATAATTTCCTTAATCAATTTCATAAAATCTTATCAACTACTGGCATTTGAGAATACAAGGAAATAAAGTGAAATCTTCAACATGATCAAATTTAAACTAATAACTGGAAGGGGAGAGAATAAGTAAATCTGCAGCTCTAACACTAAACTTTCAAAAGGGAAACTTTGATAAAATGAGGAAAATAGTTAGAAATAAAACCTGAAAGGTGCAGCTGCAAAGGTTAAAAGTGTTCAACAGGCATGGACATTGTTTAAAAATACAATCTCAGAGGTGCAGTCCATATATATTCCACACATTAAGAAAGGTGGAAAGAAGGCAAAATGATTACCATCATGGTTAAAAGGTGAGGTGAAAGAGGCTATTTTAGCCAAAAAAAATTCCTTCAAAAAATTGGAAGAAGGATCCATCTGAAGAAAATATGATAAAACATAAGCATTGTCAAGTTAAGTGTAAAACATTGATAAGGCAGGCAAAGAGAGAATTTGAAATGAAGTTGTCCATAGAGGCAAAAACTCATAATAACAACTTTTTAAAATATTTATTTATTTATTTATTTATTTATTTATTTATTAACTTTTATTTACCGACATTCGTGAAGCACATCATGCCGGTTTACAAAGAACTCAGGTGGGAGATACAATGAAACAATATAACAATATAATATAATATAACAATAAAACAATAAAACATTATAACAAAGTGAACAAATAAAACAGTACAGAAAAAAATGAAGCCATGGGAGCCGAATTGAGGGGGGGGGGGTAAAGGGGGGGGAGGGGAGGGGGAGGGGGGGCAAGGGGTAGGAGGGGAAGGGGAAAGCATAGTTAGAAGGAGGTAAGGGGAGAATACAAAAAGAATAGGGTGAGACTATGTACAGGAGAACTGTATAGGTGTCATTTAACTACGTAGAATTACGGAGACATCGAAAGTTGGGGAAGGCGGTAAAACTGGGAAATAGTTACTTCAGAGGGTGTAAAAAAGGGGGGGTGGAGGGGGGGGAAATAAGGGAAGGGTGGCGGCCGGGTGACGCGGAAACGAAAGGGTGACAGGGGGCAGGGAGGAGAAAGGGATAAGACAGGCGGGAGGAGGGTGAGAGGTGGCCGGGCCGAGCGGAAACTGAAAGGGGGGGGGCAGGGGGGAGCTAGGGGGAGAAATTACGTTTGGTTTGCGTCATGGTTTGCGTCAGGGTAGGCCTGTCGGAAAAGCCATGTCTTGACTCCTTTCTTGAAGTTGTGAAAGGATGTCTCTTGGCGTAGGGGGGTGGGGAGGGAGTTCCAGAGGGTAGGGCCAGCGACTGAGAAGGCTCTCCCTCTGGTGTGAGCTGAATGAGCTGTTTTGAGGGATGGGGTGTGGAGGGTGCCTGTATGGGTAGTTCTTGTGGGGCGATCGGAGGAGCGGTAATGAGGCATTTCATCGAGCCAGGTGTGATTGTGTTTGTGTAGGGAGTTGTGAAGGATGGTGAGGGTTTTGTATTGTGAGCGGAAGGAGATGGGCAACCAATGAAGGTCCTTTAGTATGGGGGTGATGTGGTCCCTTTTACGTGTACCGGTTATGATTCTAGCCATGGAATTTTGTAGAATCTGAAGGGGTTTGATGGTGGAGGCAGGGAGTCCTAGTAACAGGGAGTTACAATAGTCTAGTTTCGTGAGCATGGTGGTCTGAATATATCCGAAACAAGAAACCTGTGAGGGAGTTGGTTGGACCAGTAGATGATCGAGGGATTAAAGGGGTTCTTAGGGAAGATAAGGCCATAGCAGAAAGACCAAATGAATTCTTTGCTTCCGTGTTTACCAATGAGGATGTTGGGGAGATACCAGTTCCGGAGATGGTTTTCAGCGGTGATGAATCAGATGAACTGAACAAAATCACTATGAACCTGGATGATGTAGTAGGCCAGATTGACAAACTAAAGAATAGCAAATCACCTGGACTGGATGGCATGCATCCTAGGGTACTGAAGTAACTAAAAAATGAAATTTATGATCTATTAGTTAAAATTTGTAACCTATCATTAAAATCATCCATTGTACCTGAAGACTGGAGGGTGGCCAATGTAACCTCAATATTTAAAAAAGGCTCCAGGGGCGATCTGGGTAACTATAGACCAGTGAGCCTGACTTCAGTGCCGGGAAAAATAGTGGAAACTATTCTCAAGATCAAAATCGTAGAGCATATAGAAAGACATGGTTTAATGGAACACAGTCAACATGGATTTACCCAAGAGAAGTCTTGCCTAACAAATCTGCTTCATTTTTTTGAAGGGGTTAATAAACATGTGGATAAAGGTGAACCGGTAGATGTAGTGTATTTGGATTTTTAGAAGGCATTTGACAAAGTCTCTCATGAGAGGCTTCTACGAAAACTAAAAAGTCATGGGATAGGGGGCGATCTCCTTTCGTGGATTACAAACTGGTTAAAAGACAGGAAACAGAGAGTAGGATTAAATGGTTAATTTTCTCAGTGGAAAAGGGTAAACAGTGGAGTGCCTCAGGGATCTGTACTTGGACTGGTGCTTTTCAATATATATATAAATGATCTGGAAAGGAATACGACGAGCGAGGTTATCAAATTTGCGGATGATACAAAATTATTCAGAGTAGTTAAATCACAAGCGGACTGTGATACATTGCAGGAGGACCTTGCAAGACTTGAAGATTGGGCATCCAAATGGCAGATGAAATTTAATGTGGACAAGTGCAAGTTGTTGCATATAGGGAAAAATAACCCTTGCTGTAGTTACATGATGTTAGGTTCCATATTAGGAGCTACCACCCAGGAAAAAGATCTAGGCATCATAGTGGATAATACTTTAAAATTATCTGCTCAGTGTGCTGCAGCAGTCAAAAAAACAAACAGAATGTTAGGAATTATTAGGAAGGGAATGGTTAATAAAATGGAAAATGTCATAATGCCTCTGTATTGCTCCATGGTGAGACCACACCTTGAATACAGTGTACAATTCTGGTCGCCGCATCTCAAGAAAGATATAGTTGCGATGGAGAAAGTACAGAGAAGGGCAACCAAAATGATAAAGGGGATGGAACAGCTCCCCTATGAGGAAAGGCTGAAGAGGTTAGGGCTGTTCAGCTTGGAGAAGAGATGGCTGAGGGGGATATGATAGAGGTCTTTAAGATCATGAGAGGTCTTGAACGAATAGATGTGACTCGGTTATTTACACTTTCGAATAATAGAAGGACTAGGGGGCATTCCATGAAGTTAGCAAGTAGCACATTTAAGACTAATCGGAGAAAATTCTTTTTCACTCAATGCACAATAAAGCTCTGGAATTTGTTGCCAGGGGATGTGGTTAGTGCAGTTAGTGTAGCTGGGTTCAAAAAAGGTTTGGATAAGTTCTTGGAAGAGAAGTCCATTAACTGCTATTAATCAAGTTTACTTAGGGAATAGCCACTGCTATTAATTGCATCAATAGTGTGGGATCTTCTTAGTGTTTGGGTAACTGTCAGGTTCTTGTGGCCTGGTTTGGCCTCTGTTGGAAACAGGATGCTGGGCTTGATGGACCCTTGGTCTGACCCAGCATGGCAATTTCTTATGTTCTTATGTTCTTTTGAGATGGCTCACTGGGAGAACTGTGAGAAGCAGGTTGTAGTAGTCTAAGCAGGAAATAATGAGAGCGAGGATAAGGGTTCTGGCAGTGTGTTCCAAAAGGAAGGGACAGATTTTGGTGATGGTACAGCATGAGAAACAACATATAGTAACAGTGTTGTGTGTGTGTGTAGAGAGAAAGAAGAGTTAAAGATGATCCCCCAAGTTTGCAGGCTGAGGGGACTGGGAGAATTACAGTATTATCTGGAATAACAGGAGGATGAAGGGAAGTGGATTTTAGAGGAAAGATAAGGACTTCTGTCCTGCTCATACTCATGTTGTACACACAGGCAGGCGGCTTTGGTACTCAGTGCTGGTAGCAGCTGGGAAAACATTTTCACTGCAAAAGTGAAAAATGGCAAATTCTACGCTTTTTCATCTTTGCTGGAAAATTTACAAAATAAATACATAAAATAAAAAAACTCTTCCTCACCCACTCCCAAATAAATAAAACAAACTTGACAATGAATTAAAAGAAATGTCAGACTAGGAACATTTTGACAACACAGCAAATACTGCTGAGAATAATTGCATTTGCAGCTTTATGATGACTTTCGTAAAACTTCCTCTTGTGTTTTAACCAGAAAAAAGAATAATCATTGGGAATTTTTTGTTGCTTTTCATGCATTTGTATGTTAAATTCTATTGTAAGTATACAAATGTTATTAAATTTACATGAAAATGTTTGCAAAATAGCAACAGCAGCAGCTCTCAGATCTCTATTATTCTTGCTATGGTGCGTATCTTGGTCAAACACTTACAGAATCGCTATCTGTATGCATAGTTATCCGTTACTTTACCTGGTGCAATATTCATGATCCAAAGATCTTCCAATCTAGATCACAAGAAGACTTTAGTGATTTGCTCAAGGTCACACAATCATGGATGGGCCTGCAGGTTTGCCACCAAGCATTATACCAATTAATCTGATCCTTCTTAGCTCAGTCCGGTAAGCTGTGACAGATTGTATTGACCATGTGTTTACCTTCACTCAGCCATTGGTCAGTATAGAAAGAACATTAGTAACTGAGTTAAAGAAACGTGCTTGTGAAATCTGCCATTTGGTCTTTTCAGTTTCAGCCTTGCCTCAGAAAATATAACATGGTGAGAGCTGGACTCCTTTTCCCTCATAAATATCAAATTCAGACATTTCTGTGGGAAGGCTGAGTGTGCTCATGTTTCACTGTCCTTTATCTTAACTGTTACTGCCCAGAGCTGCTTTCATGAGAGACAGGATAATGTTATCCTTTCTTTTCGCTTCTCATAAATGTCTTAGTTGTATTGTGTGGAAAGGTGTCCGTGTCTGCTTTCATACGCCCCTCCCGTTCTTTACCTTATTGCACTGCAAAAGTAGTTCAGCTTGCAAGAAGGGAAGACTTGTTTTCAGGGAGAATTACATTGATTGAGAACTGATAAAGTGAAAGAAAAGATACCACACACTCCACCCATCCCCAACGAATTAGATGGAATTTGCTATTTAATAAATTCTTTTTTCCCCTCCCTTTTGGGGGGAAATGATGCTGGCAGACCGAGGCTGGCATCATTGTTAATTTATTCCACACAAAATGGCGCCTGCTCCAGACCCACACCGACACCATTTAGCATGGAAGGAAATAAACAATGGCGCAGCCTCGATCTGCAGGGCAGGGCAGATGCAACTGGGGATTGCTCTTACCCCATGAAGAAAAAAAAATACGGCAAGAGGGTTCAGGGAATGGGAAACTTAAAAGGGGGGGCCTTAGAGGGTTTTTTTGGGAAGCAAATAGTGGTGATGAAATTATTTTTCAGTGAAAGTAAAGAAAACAAATGAAATCTCCTACTCCTGTAGACCAAATCCCTGGTGGTCTGAAGGGAACGGCAGCCTCATAAATCAGCCAGTGCTGTTTTGCAAGATAGCGCTGGAAGGGCAGAAGTAAGGGGGGGGGGGGGGGGTTCACTTCTGGCCCTGGAAGAACCCCTGTAATATGGCATAAGAACTGGGGGATGGGCCAGGAAGTGAGACTTCGGCCCATTGTTTTGTACAAAGGTATGGAGAGGCTCCTTTTCTTAAAATTTACAGGCTGCACTGGAGTAGGAGGAGGTTGTCACTTCTCTATAAACCACTAGGGATTAGAACCACTGGGATTGGCGGTGTGGTGATGGGAGAGGGAGCTTGTGGTGGGGGCTTCAGGCTAGAAGGCCTAAGGTAAGGCCAATAATCTTCTATACATCCTGAGATGTATACATTTGCAGCATTAGTGAGTTAAACCTCTTATTTATTTATTTGTTTGTTTAGACATTTTATATACTGTTGGCCATGTAAAGATCAAACAGTATACTAAAGTAACATTTATAGCTATAAATCAACAAATAATGATGGATTACGGAGGTAATATTCATGAACAGGCATTAACATCTATCAATCAAACTGTTCTAATACATTTGACTCAAGGTCTAAGACATGGTCGAGAAGTATAGAAAATAAAACTAAAATAAAATGAAGTAATATAACAAATTTCACATTTTAGTCATTACATTATATAGATTCTTACATTCTCTTATTAAATTTATTCTTTGTGCTTCAATTAGTATCTCTAGGCCTTCTTGTTATTGTAGCTCTCTACATTAAGATGTTTTAAAGTTAGGTTATATGCATTTTTTTAGTAGCCATGTTTTTAGCTCACATTTAAATCTCTTTCTATCTAGTATCAAACATAAAATCTCAAGTAGGGGGTTCCATAGCTTTGAACCCACTATGGAAAACACACGATCTCTTACTTGTGTCAGGTGTACGCGCCATATTGTGAGAATGGTCAGTAGTCATTTATTTTGAGATCTTAGTGTTTGATGAGGTGTGTATGATTGTATTGTTACACCTGTCATACAGGTGTTACCGGAATTAATTACTTTGAATATTAGCATTAATACTTTAAATTATATTTGGGCTGGTATTGGTAGCCAGTGCAGAGAGATCAGCGAGGGTATAATGGGATTGAATTTCCTAGTTCCAAACAAAAGTCTTGCTGAGGCATTTTGTAATAATTATAATGGTTTTAACAATTAGCACTAGAAAATAGGATTCATCAGCATCAAACCCTCATAAAACAGTCCAATAGTGAGAGGAGTAATGTCTGTTGAACGATTTTTCCTAAATCCAAATTGATTTGGGAAGAGAATATCTTGGTCTTCCAGATGATATACAAGTTGGGATAACACTGTTTTTTCATGTACTTTTGAGAGGAAGGACAAGTTGGATATTGGGCATAGTTGTCCCAATCTTTGATTCTGCCAGTTTTATTTTTTAGAATTGACTTTTTCATTGCTTGTTTTAACACATGTGAAATGATTCCTTCTGAAAGAGAATTATTAATTAAGGATGTGATTTATTTATTTATTGTAGTTTTTTTTATACCGCTGTTCGTTTGCACATCACATCGGTTTACAGTGGAACATGTGGAGCAGGGAAAAGTATATAAGAAGTGGAAAGTGGGAGATTACATCAACAGAATATTAAAAACATTTTTAACATTTCAGGTAGCAGTTGACAAGAGAGGTAGGCTGCAACAGGGTAAGCAGAGGTTAGGAACAATGCAACAGGAACTATAACAAAAAATAGCAGGTTTAGAATTTAACAAGTATTGCTTGAGGGATGGTTGAGGGATTGTCAGATTGTTAGAGGGATAACACAGTGTTCTTGTTTCAAGGAGCTGGCAGAGATTGGGACATGTGGGTGAATAGCAGGATTAATTTTAGCGATGATTTGATTTATGTCAAGATTAGTTACTCTGTCGAACATGGGCCACTTAACCTGGTTATGTGGATCTTCAGGTACTTTTGTAGGAGAACAGATTGGGAGCTGAGTTTTCAACCTATTGATTTTGTTTAAAAAGGATGTGGCATATTCATTGCAAGCGGCCTTTGAGAAGTTATAGTTTCTCGAGATGGAAGATGACAGTTCCTTAATTAAATGTTTTACAATGTTAAAGAGCAATTTAGAATGATATATTACCCTGTGAATCTGTTTAGCATGGTGATCTTGTTTTGCTTTATTGGTTAGTGCTCGGTATTATGTTAGATCTGTATTTTCCAAGGGATTCAGGGGATGGGTGTTTCCACCATTGTTTCTCTAGTTTTCTAAGGTTCTGTTTAGTGTGTCTAAATCATTATTGTACCAGGGCTTCTTGTATTTAGAGGTATTCCTTTCTTTGTTAATGGTTTTTGTCTGGACAGGCTGAGGTTTTCAGCTATGTCACTGACAATCTGATCCCAGGAATCAAATGCCATGGAGACATTGTCTTGATTTAGTTCAGGGAGCCTTTTTTCTATTACTTCTGCAAGTACCTCTGTGACTATCTTTTTTTCCTTAAGATAAAAGTATGATTGTTCTGTTTAATTTTATGAGTTGGGTTGAGGTAGGTTATTTCCACCTTTATTAATTGATGATCAGACCAAGGCAATACAGTGTGAGAAGTATTGATTAGACATTTGCTGGTATTGGAAAATATTAGGTATAGGATATGTCCCGCTTTATAAATGGCTTTTGAAACAAATTGGGACCATCCCGAAGCTTCCATTGTCTCTAAAAACATTTTACAGGCTATAGTTCTTGGTGTTTTATCTACTTGGTGTCATGAACTGCGCTGCCCGTGGGTTCCCCCGCGAGCAGACTCACCTTCCCACGCTGATCTTCACCCGACGCAGCAGGACGCCGCCGTCAGGCCTCCTGCGTGGCCAGAGCCGCGAACTGCTAACACCTCCTCGCGGCCTGGAGGCCGCCCCGAATCTCCACTGTCTCCGCGGTTAGAACCGCGGCCGTCTTGCCTCTTCCCGCAGGGCTGGGACTGCCCCCGATGCTTCTTCCATCTTCGCGGCGCTAGGCCGCAAGCCCCGGGCGTCTCCAGGGCTCCCCGCAGTGGCTGGAGCCGCTGCCGATGTCAGGGCCTGCTCCTCAGGCCCTGCCTGCATCTGACACACAGACGCTGTGCAGGTCGCTGGACATGGTCCTGCACAGCCCCTGTTTCCTGCTCCTTAGGCACCGGCCCGCGCCTCTCTGCCAGATTTAAAAGGCCAGGCACAGGAAGTGTGCTGGCCCCACCTTCAAGTGGACTTTCTGCCTTAGCCCTATAAAGGGCTGCTTCGTCAGTCAGTTCTTGGGCTTGCATCGTGGTGACTTCCCTCTGGAGGCTCCTGCCTACCAGAGCCTTGTAAGGTCTTCTGTCCTTCATGGAGCTCCTCGTCTCGTCTGCCTTTGTACTACGTCTTCATGTCTTGGTGTTCCACTTGAGGTCCCAGTCCATGTTTTGATGATTCATCATGATCCTCACCTCCTGATGTGTCTTCCTTCCAGGATGTTCTTCCCTGCGTCTTCGTCTGCTGCTCTTGAGCCTTCCGGTACCTGTGAGGCCGGGAGTCCCTCGGATGAGGTTGTGCCCGAGTGGACCAGCCTACAGGTGGATTGTGTGTCCTGTGCTCCTGAGCCTCTGTTCCGCCAGCCTTAGAGGGAGCTTCAGGTGACACTGGCTTCGTCATTGGAGTCCCTATCTGCCTTGATCTTTCCTCCGCTGTCCTGTTCTCCTCGTGGTCCGTGACCAGTCTGCTAGAGCTGTGTAGGGCACGTAGTGGGACAGGGTGGTCCACGACTCACTCCCGCGGGTGGCCTGAGTAGGGCACCCTGAGAGACAGTGCCAATGTCCATGCCTCGTCTTTTGCCTATTTGGATGTCAAGTTCCTCGTCATACTCGTGATGCCATCGCATCAGCCAAGTGTCTCTGTCATGGATGCCGTCGCATCAACTAAGTGTTTTGTCAGTGATGCCGTCGCATCAGCCAAGTGTCTTCATTATGGATGCCGTCGCATCAACCCAGTGTCTTCGTCATGGATGCCGTCGCATCAACCCAGTGTCTTTGTCAAGGATGCCGTCGCATCAACTAAGTGTTTGTCAGCAATGCCGTCGCATCGACCATAGTCCTGTCTTCGTGTCAAAGCCTCCGTCTTCCCTCAACCTCAGGCCAGGCCTGCTGCTCCATGCTACTCGCAGCAGGTCCGAAAGGTCTCGGAATGGTCGGAGGACCATTCAACTTCCAATATCCTTGGATGTTGGCCTTGGGAGCTTGCAGGCCTGGCAGAGGGTAAGACCATGTTCAGCCATGCGGGAGCATGCCGTCAACCCTGGGCCCGGCCCTGAAGGTCTGGGCCCGGGCTGAGGCCCAAGGGCACACTAAACACCCCGTACACAACACTTGGAAGTTAAAGTCTCCCACAATTAAGGTAGAATCTGGTGAAGGAAACACTTTAGGGGTACATTTTAAAACACAGCGCGCGAGCGTACTTTTGTTCGCGCATCAGGCACAAACAAAAGTACGCTGGATTTTATAAGATATGCACGTAGCAGCATGTATCATAAAATCCGGGGTCGGCACGCACAAGGGGGTGCACATTTGTGCAACTTGAGCGTGCCGAGCCCTGCGCGCGCTGCCCGTTCCACCCTCCCCGGACCTTCCCCTCCCTTCCCCACCCCTCCGGCCCTATCTAGACCCCCCCACCTTTATCTTTAAAGTTGTTACTGCCTCTGGGCAGTAGTAACTTACGCGTGCCGGTGCAGCAGGCCCCGACACAGGACACTGTGTCGGGGCACTCGGCCATGCCCCCGGACCGCCCACACGCCCCCAAACATGCCCCCAATCCAAAACTGCGCCCCCTGACCACGCCCCCGACTGCTCCTTTTTGCAAGCCCCAGGACTTACGCGCATCCCGGGGCTTGCGCATGCCACCGAGCCTATGCAAAATAGGCTCGGCGTGCACAGGGGGGTTTAAAAGGGTTACGCGCGTATCTTATGCACGTAACCCTTTTAAAATCCCGCCCTTAGTGAATAATTCAGTCAGTGGAGAGCAATCTTTTTCTAGTATACCTGGAAGACAATAGACCAGTCCTATGTTTACTTGAGGAGATTTTAGAATTGCCGCCTTATAGTAAGGGTTAATCTCTACTTTGTATGGTACAAGCTTAAGGGTTTTTTTTACTGATTATTAATAAGCCCCCACCTTTTCATTTAGGTCTAGGAAAATGAAATACATCATAGTTAGGATGGTAAATTTAGTTTAGGTGTACATTATCTTTGTCATTCAGCCAGATTTCAGAAATACAAAAAATGGTGGGATTTAAATCTTCTAGCAGGTCATTAATCAGTGAGATTGTTTTTGACCAAGACTGAGCATTTAGTAGGAGCAGAATAAACATTAAGTAGGAAGAGACAGTGGAAGTGTTTTTACTTATCATGGGGGGCACCAAATTTGTGTTCCTTCTTTGCTTCTTTCTTTGGACGCTCCTTAGATCTTCATACTGACCACGTCCTAGCATGGCTCGAGGACCCCCGCTGGACCACCAGGGACTTTTGGCAAGTCTTGGGGGGGACTGGAGCGATCTCCTGCACTCAGGCCGTCGGCTGCCAGTATTCAAAATGGCGCCGATAGCCTTTGCCCTTACTATGTCACAGGGGCTACCGGTGCCATTGGTCAGCCCCTGTCATATGGTAGGAGCACAAGATGGCGCCGGCCGAATCACATCTCTAAGAAACAATAAAATACAAAAATAAAGCCATATTCCTGTTTGTCCTATACTGACTTTTCATATCAAAACTAAAAAAAAAAAAAATAGACATTTTTCAAAACCTTTTGAAAGAGGCACTTCTACAGCTCAATGGCTTTCCAAAGAACTATGACTCATTAAATCCGGCCACTAGATAAAGATATCACCATTGTGCAATAACTAAGATTCCTTCTCCCCCTCCCCCCCCCCAGATATGCTTCCTCAGTCTATAGCAGAGGTGGCCAACTCCAGTCGTAAAGAGCCCCAAACAGGCCTGGCTTTCAGGCTATCCACAATGAATATACAAGAGAGAGAGATATGCATACAAATCTATTTCTTGCATATTCATAGTAGATGTCCTGAAAACCGGATCTGTTTGTAGCATTCGAGGACCAGAGTTGGGCACCCCTCGAGTGCCACAAACACTCGAGGGGTGCCCAACCTGCAGAGCAGAAGTGCTCAGCTGGGAGTGGAACCTAGGTTTCTCTGCATGGTAGTGTGCAGCCACCAGGCCTATCTTGCAGTGATGCTTTCTATAAATATGTAATATCTTTCAAGTGTTTTTTTATTCTACATAGTGCAGGGGTGGCCAACTCTGGTCCTTGAGAGCCACAAAGAAGCCAGGTTTTCAGGATGACCACAATGAATATGCATGAGATAGATTTGCAAGTACTACCTCCATTGTATACAAATATATCTCATGCATATTCATTTTGGATATCCTGAAAATCTGACCTGTTTGTGGTTCTTGAGGTCCAGAATTGGCCATCTGTGACATAGTGCCATGAAAAAACTGTTATTTTACATAAATTGGTGCAAGAGTCTTGCACCAATTTATGTACAATAACAGTTTTTTCATGGCATGAGGATTCAACCATTATATTTTTGGCCTTTGGAAGGCAGACATTAGGAAAAGCCAAAACAGCAACAATCTAAAACTTTGATATTTTGGAGGATATTCAACAAGAAAAAGAAATATTGGTCACATCTGAAAGGAAGGAACTCTCCTCTTTCACTCCATGACATAACAATTTACAATTCTTTTTACCAGCCTTCAACTATGTTTAATGTAATGAATGCCAAAGGTTTTGCATGCAAAAGCTGTTTCAAAGTCAGTTACTTTTCTTTCAGCCAGAGATCACATTTGCCTTTTATAAATCTTTTTGGCATATCCTAACACCTCCATTAGTTTAGACAGCATTACACCATCTCTCTCACACTAATCTAAACTTTTTTCTTTCTAGTACAGCTTTCAACAATCTCTTTAATACGTATTCTGTCAGATCTCATACTTTCACTTTCCAAACTCTGCATGCATGCATTATATTTTATTACTTTTTATTTAAAATTATTTATTAATAGCGTCCTCTGCTCCAAGTAGAGCAAGAGGAAGTGGTTTCATCTTCCAAAACATCTGACCATTTGGCAGCTTTAGTGCACACCCCATCTTTACCTCAAATGGCTGCCTAATACTGTTATTCCCAGGCTCTGACTTTCTCCATCTTCCTGTATTGCTGGGTCAGGGAAGGTTTGCCACTACTTCTACAAACACTGAATCTGACATTCTGCCTGTAGTTACTCATTCATTAGCTGTTTTACTTTTATTTATTTTATTTATTTATTTATTTATTTAAAGTATTTTATATACCATTTTCACAATACAATGTTGACCAATACGGTTTACAATAATTATAAAAATAAAATTGATAAAAATAAAATAATAAAATGAACCATAATATATCAAAGTCCTTTGCCCTATACTATCAAACAAGAAAAATAAATAAAATAAAATAATAAACCATAGTTAGAGAAAAATAAAATCAGATCATGATCAATAAAAAAAAAAAATAATAAAAAATGCTCCAATCAACATTTTGTGCTATTTGTTCTGTATTTTTTGGATTTGAATTAGTCACATTTGAATAGCATTCTTCCTTAGCCAATTCTTGTTTCTGACAGTCCTTACTACTCCTGCATTGTGCCACTTGATATTCTGCTCTCCCCACAGAGTGCCTTCTCTGCTTGCTTATTTATCCCACAGTCTGTTTTAGTTTACTTGATCATCTGTATATGTTTTATTCGATTACTGTTCCTCTTCTTTAATATTGTCTTGCTGATTTTTTTCTTTTCTTTCTAGAAGAACTATTTATTGAAACTTTCAGCTATTTAGTCCTATACTTCTAGGCAGACAACGCTGGTCCTTGAGTGCTGCAAGCTGGTTCATAGGCAGCAGAACAGGGTGGGCCACCGGGGCCATGGCCCTACTAAACTTTTGTCCCACATGGTATCAGCAGCTAGGGAGCTTGGGGAACATGGGCAGAGGTCAGCTTGTTTGCCCCTCCCCTCAAGCAGAAGGATGTTGCACTGGCTCTGAGCTGGTTGATTGTTAAGATATCTACACTGAATATTCATGAGATGTATTTGCATGCACTACTTCTGTTTCCTGACAATGAATCTCATGCAAATTCATCATGGATATCCTGAAACTTGACTGGCTTATGGCACTTGAGGACTCGAGTTGCCTGTCTTTCTTCTAGACATTTCTATTTAGTATTTATGCATTTTATTTATTACACTTATATTGTGTAATTCTAAAACATTCATTGTGGATTACAGTAAAACATACATAATAAAATACAGAAAAATAAAATACAAATTCAAAATACAAAAATATTAAATATTGTTATGTTTTTATAAGAATGTGAACCCTGGGCCGAGATGAGAGGTGTCTCCGCCCACAGTGAGCCTCACTGTCGGTAGGCGCGGTCTCAGTGGCATAGGACACAGCTGTAAGACAGAGACTTTATTATGAAGGAAGGAAAAGCAGAGCCTGTAGAGCAGGAGATGCAAATAAGTACAGTTCTGAGCAGTGGGGAATACCCAGGGTGATACCACTGATGTGAAGATCCGGTAGTAGCCCGCAGAGCAGGGTATGCCAGGAAGTCCCTTCAGACGAGTATAGATTACCTCAGAAGTGCAGATCCAGTAGTGGCCCACAGAGTGGGGTACACCAAGGATGTCCGTACTGTAGATGATGAAGAGATAGTCTGAGGTACAGGAACCTGGAAGTGGATCCTGTAGCTGGTGCGGCAATACCCTGAAGCACAGGGTATACAAAAACAACTTCTACTGAAGAGGAAACGGTACTATAGGTACACCACATAGAACCTACAGCAAAGCTACTATCGTTGAAGTCTGTAGTAAAGTACTCACAAGAGGTAGTTCTAGGAGAGTGTCCCGAGAAGCGAGTCAGGTAGAAGTCCAAGGCAGGAAGGCCCTCCGAGGAGCGGTTAGCCAGGAATGCGGAAGGGCCCCCGAGGAGCAGGTACCCAGAGCGTCCACACGCCAAAAGAGGAATCTGGAACTGGAAGTCCAAGAATGGAGCGGATTCAGCAACGAGGGAACTCCTTGCTAACTTGTTGAAGCAAAGGACCTGTCAGCTTAAGTACAGCAGCGAGTTGATGTCATCTGGAGGTTCCCGCCATGATGTGTACAAAGGAGGCCCTTGCGCGCGCGCCTTAAGTGATTCCAGAGACAAGATGGTGGTTGCAGCGCCCACCATCTTGTCAGCGGTAGTTGGCAGAGACCGCCGGGGATGTCAGCAGTAGTTGGCAGAGACCGCCATTCTGCCTAGGATTGATGGTGCAGGGAAAAAGGAGGTGAGCATGAGTGGTCGCAGCCATCTGAGACCGACGGGTGCAACAAATATACTAAAACCTAAGGGGCAGATTTTAAATACTTGCGTGAGCGCGTACTTTTGTTCGCGCAGCAGGCGCAGCAGCAGGCACAGCAGGCGCAGCAGGCTCACGCAGCAGGCGCGAACAAAAGTACGCTGGATTTTATAAGATACGCGCATATCTTATAAAATCCGGGGTCGGCGCGCGCAAGGGGGTGCACATTTGTGCAACCTGCGTGCGCCGAGCCCAGCACGCGCTGCCTGTTCCCTCCGAGGCCGCTCCGATTTCGGAGCGGCCTCGGAGGGAACTTTCCTTCCCCCTCCCTTCCCCTACCTAACCCACCCCCCCGGCCCTATCTAAACCCCCCCTTACCTTTGTCAGCAAAGTTACGCCTGCTGAAAGCAGGCGTAATTTTGCGCGCGTCGGCCAGATGCCCAGCTCCGTGGTCCGGTCCCGGGGGCTGTTCCGGAGGCCGCGGCCATGCCCCCAGAACGCCCCCGGGCCGAAACGACACCCATGTCGCCGCCCCTGAAATGCCGCGCCCCGCCCCTAAACGCTGCGTCATGCCAACACGCCCCCGACAGGAAGCCCCGGGACTTATGCACGTGCCGGGGCTCTGCGCGCGCCGGCGGCCTATGCAAAATAGGCGCGCTGGCGTGTGAGGGCCCTGCGCGCGTAAATCCGGAAGGATTTTCGCGCGCAGGGGTTTTAAAATCCGCCCCTATATATTAAAAGCTTGTTTAAAAAGAAATGTTTTTATCAGTTTCCTAAATTGTAAGTAATTAAACTTGCTGCAGATTTCTAAAGTCATTGGGGTGAAATTTAAGAGCTGCTTGCATTAAAAGGCTCATATATGCAAGTGTCTGGGCCAAGCGCAAATGACTCATATTTTTAAAAAACTTAATTGCATGCATACATGTGCATGTGCAAGCATCCAAATGTGCAGGAAAAAGGGGCAGGGTTAGGATATGTCAGGAATGTTCTGGAGTGGGGAAAACATTTATGCACGTAAATCTAAATTTTAAATCAGAAGACTGCAGAGCGCGGTGAGCTGTTAGCTGTGTATATTTACTTCTACTCTTGATGAGAAGAAAACTCATTTTATGACAAAACGCACTGGGTGAGGGGTCCGGTTAAACAGGGGAAAGTGGAGGCTGAAGAACCAGAGGGATCTAGATGAGGTAGAGGTTTGATAGGCAAACTGGTACTATTGGGTCAAACTGGCTATTTCCTTCACACGTGCATGTTTTAAAATCTGCTTAGCAGAGCTTTCTGTTTTATCAATATCAGCTCTATCAACATAGCAATAAATCTGGTAGGTTGTTGGCCAATTTAGTGCGCGCGGCTCGTGGTTCCCATCATATTCCAGCTCTGCGTACTCCTTCGGGTCAGACTCACACTGAGACTACTATTCTGCGGGGCTTTCGAGAATTTTATCAGGAATTATACACTTCAGGGGGCTGGGATGGTGAGGCTTGTGCTCGTTTCTGCTCTCAGTTACATTTCCCATTGCTTACCCTTGAACAAAAAACTAGTTTGAATATGCCCATTACATTGGATGACATCCTTGCGGTTTTTAGAGGTGCCAAATGTCTCAAAGCTCCTGGACCCAATGGATATGGGGTGGAGTTTTATAAAGCTATGGCGGATTATGTGGGTAACCCCTTGGTGGCCACCTTCTCGGAGTTGCTGCGGCAAGGTGCCTTCCCGGCTGACACGAATACAGCTCATATCATGCTCATTCATAAATTGGGTAAGGGTCTCTTGTTACCTGGCTCCTACCGCCCTATATATTTATTAAACTTTGATCAAAAGATCTTTGCCAAAGTCTTGGTGGACCGTTTGGTGGCCATACTTCCCTCTCTCATTGTGCGTGACCAGGTTGGCTTTATCAGGTAGTGTTATGGCCTCACTAATATTCGTAAAGTGTTAGCTGCCTTGACAATGTGCCAGCAGATGGAGTTCCCATTCCTCGCTATAAGTTTTGATGCTGAGAAAGCATGTAATAGGGTGGAGTGGGACTACCTCTTCTGCATTTTGTGTAGGATGGGTTTTGAGGGATTGTTTTTTAATGCGATCCGCCTTCTCTATCAGGCCCCGGAGGCCATTATAATCGCTAATGGCTCTAAGTCAGACGCTTTCCCTATTTCCAGAGGCTCCTGTCAGGGTTGCCCCTTGTCACTCTTATTGTTTGTTCTCCAGCTTGAACCACTCCTGTGCTCGATACAATTGGCTAGGGGTTCAAGGGTGTGCGGTTTCAGTCTGTGACTTTTAAATTTGCTGCTTTTGCAGATGACATTTTAGTCTTTCTTACAGACCCCCGTAGATCCCTTCATCCTCTCCTCCAATTAATATGGGCTTTTGGGGTCTTCTCGGGGCTCTGGCTAAACATGAATAAATCGTTGGCCTTAGCCTATCCAGAAGACCTTCAGAGGACATGGGGCAACGATTTTCCCCTCCAATGGGCCACAGACTCCATCACATATCTTGCGATTGTAATTCCCCGTATGCTTGTCCACCTTTATAAAGTCAATGTCCACCCCCTGCTTAAGGCCACTCAGGATAAATTGCTGCTTTGGATTCCTCTGCCTTCATCCTTGGGGGGCCAGGACAACCTTTTTAGGATGTCCATTCTCCCTAAGTGGTTATACTTATTCCAGAATCTACCTCTCCAGATGCGACGTGTAGATTTGCAGCAGCTAGATAAGGCTCAGCGGCGATTCTTTTGGTGGGGAGGGAGGGCTCAAATCCCTCTGACCTGGCTGCGGGAGAGATGGGGTTGGAGGGGGTTTAGGAGTTCCTGATCTGACCTTTTATAATTTGGCCAGCAATCTCCGAGTGATCAGAGACTGGCTGTTGGACATGTCCTCCTTTGTCAGTGTTTCCGCGGATCAGGAATTAGCTGGTTGGGTGTCCCTTAAATTTGTCCTGTAATCCCAGTCTATCCACCTTCCCACGTTTCTGGTGCAGCATGCTCTTAGTAGGCCCATCTGCCTCACTTGGCTGAAACTCATGAGATTGCTGCGGACAGATCGCATCTGTGCCTATCTCCTGCCCATATGGGGGAACCCCGATTTCACACCTGGTTCTCAGGCTAAGGCTTTCCGCTGCTGGGTGGACAAGGGAATCATGCAGTTGGGTCACATCTTGACACTGGGAGGTGTGCTTATCTCCTTCCCGGAGCTTAGGCAGATCTATGCTCTCTGGTTACGGAGTTCATAATCCGTGCCTGTTTCAAACGAGTCTCCCAAATCTTGGTAAATATAACGTATAGAGAAATGCAATATAAA
Source organism: Rhinatrema bivittatum (assembly GCF_901001135.1). NCBI lineage: Eukaryota > Metazoa > Chordata > Amphibia > Gymnophiona > Rhinatrematidae > Rhinatrema > Rhinatrema bivittatum. The sequence continues at coordinate 140,905,352 of NC_042615.1, read as the reverse complement.
TTTATCCATCGCTGTTATGTTTCTGCTTAAAGTGCAGACCAGCTCCGGATTTCATCCTCAGCTTCTTGTGGGCGCTGTGGACACCTGCCTGGCTCCCTGTCGCATGCTTTTTGGGAATGCCCTCCTATTCAGAGCCTTTTGGTTAAGGTGCTCCGATATTTAGGAACCCTATTGGGGGTCCGTATCCCGCTTTCCCCCATGTGGGCACTTTTTGGTTGTATTTCTCCATTGCGTGTGTGAGCTTTGGGATCTCGGTTGCTACTTCGTAAATCTTGTTTGGTGGCCAAAAAGGTTATTTTGTTGCAGTGGAGAGAGGACACCCCTCCATCATACTGGCTGTGGTGCAACAATCTACATCGTATGATGCTTCTGGATGCTGGGACCATGCGGCAGTCTCCCCGACATCGGAAACTGTTCTTGGCTACCTGGGACCCCTACTTGCAATCTCTCCCACATCAATCTCGTAGTTTGATTCTAAATGAGTGGCATTGATTGGACAGATAGCTCCTGCATTTCCGGATAAGAGACACAGTGACAGTTTTCCATCTTCCTTTGGACATAGTTCTTTTTCAGGGCTGGAGGGGGTGGGGGTTGGGTTTGGGGGGGAGGGTCTATCTGTTATTGTGTGCGGCTATGTTATATTTACTGGGAGTGTCTCAGAAACTATACACACTCTGTCTTGTTGTACGCTTTTAAAAACAATAAAAATTGTTTATACATAAAACCTGCTTAGCTGCATGTGTTAAAGCTGGCAAATTCCTAAGGAAGATTACGGGATTAACATTTGCTCATGTAATCACTTAAAATTAGGAGCACACATACATATGCTAGATGTGTTTTAAAACAATATGCACGCACTTGAACGGGTGATTTAAATTTCCAGCGTATGTTGTAAAGTTACCGTCCCTCTGTTTCACAATTCAGTCCATAAACAGAAAATGCTTTGGTTTGTATAGAATTTATTTATTTTATTTATTTATTTAAATTCTTTTAATATACCGATGCTCAAGACCAGGTCTTATCGTACCGGTTTACAATAAACTAGGGGGTAAACCAGTTAACACTGAAAGTGAAAGTTACATTACAACAGGGAGTGTGGAACAAGGCTGTTAGAAAAAAGGGATAGATTAACAATTTCTAACTGGAGAGCAGTGCATGTAAGCAGAAAGTAATTGCTTACATGGTCAGAATTATATACAATTTACACAGTGGAGTCGATTAGGCAAGTTATATGAGAGCGCAGTTAGCAGAAAAACAGTTCCTTTGTGCGGCGGAAAGAGGACGCAACCGTGGGGTGTAGGTCCGTGTGGGTAACCATAAGGCTTCTTGAAGGATATGCTTGGGCGAACAGCCATGTTTTTAATTTTTTTCTGAATGTGATATGACAATGTTCCTGGCGGAGATTTAGTGGGAGAGAATTCCAGTGATGCGGACTGGCAGTTGATAGCGCTCGTTTTTCAATGGCGTTGTGTATAGCGGAAAAACAATGTTCACAATAGAAAGAACAGTATGAAAACACTTGAGAACGTAAGGTTCGCCTGGCTATATACCGTGAAAGCTTCTTTCAAACAAAGCAAATCAACACAAACAGCTTTATGAAGTTTATAATTTTATAATTTTATAAGTTTATAAAGTTTATAAAGTTTATGAAGTTTATAAGTTTATAATTTTCATTCCCCCCCCTTATAAATTGCAATTTTACCCACCCATCCTGACCCCCCTAACCCCTCCCCTCCCACCCCCACCCCTGTCCTACCCTTTCCCATACTCCTTGTACCCCACCACAATGGGTCATTCGATTCACTCAAGCGGAAGTTAGTTATCCAATGACTTCTGTTTCCAGCCTCTTGCAAGGCATCTGTACAATTAGGAATAGGAATAATTCCTAATACCATGTTTATTTAGACATTGTCTTTTGGCTATTTATTGTTTTCTTCTTTATAAATGCTATTTAAAAGCTCTATTTAAAACATTAAGACATTTAGACATTTAAAACATTGTTTTTTTGTCAAATATATTTCTCTATTTAACTGTTGTTTAAAAAGTTCTATTTAACTGTTGTTTAAAAAGTTCTTCGTTATATGTAATTGCCCCCAAGCAAGTTTTTCAACTGTTCTCTGTAAACCGATTTGATTTGCATATAATGTAAGAAGACTGGTATATAAAAAACATAAATAAATAAATAAATAAATAAGTAAGGTTAAAGACTTACTTAATTCTTTGAGAAACAGGCAACCAATGTAAATCCACCAACTATGGAGTAATATGTTCCCTCCATTGCAAACCCTAAACAGTTTGTACAGCCGCATTTTGAATCAACTCCAAAACATGAAGCAAACATAGGTAATCCTATAAAGAATTACAATAATTTGAATGAGTTAAAACAATAGTCTGCACAACTAATCTAATATCCACAGCAGACAGAAAATTCTTTAAAGGTTTAAGCAGGTGCAATTTTATAATGGCGATTATAATGGACTGATAAGGTCTTCTTAAAATGAAGGGCATGATGGACTAATAAATTAGTCTGATATTTGTTTTATATTTAGCTGTTGTGCACTGCTCCTGAAAAAACGGTCTGTAAGAATTTTAAATAAATAAATATACATTGTATAAATCTATTTTTATGTTATAACCTGATTTCCTTTTTTGCTTTTGATCTCCAATAAAGTAAAACATTTATTACTGTGTGTGTTTGCCTGATTCTTGTGGGTCTAGGGATGACTAAGTGGTACCTTGAATAAGTGTGGGCACAGTGGATTCATCTATTCCCAGTGTGATCATAAACCCGCACACCCCTGGGACTCTGATTTACCGTGCGGCCCAGTTGGTTTCTCGTGCTTCAGATTCCCCCTCCCTTGGTGCCAATTGTACCGAATAACCCGAGGAGTTGTTACACTTATGCTTATAGTAAGTATGAACTTTGGTACTGTAAAAGTACTGTAAAAGAAAAATTCATAAATTAGCAACCAGAAACAAGTTTAGATTTCAAAAACTGCAAAGAAATTAACTCATTTTATCTCAACTGATGCTGAATTCTCTGGCAAAACATTTATTTTAATATAAAGTCATCTTTTAGAATTCTTGGATTCTGCCACTCATGAATCAGAAGATTAATTTATTCAGTGATCTGAAATAATGTCCATGAGCTGCAACACTAATGCTGAAGATTAACGTGGACTCTCCCTTCCCCATTTCATATATAAGTTCAGAAAGAAAAATACAAGAAAACAGCAAGACAATTCATGTTACAAGAGCATGTGTAATGATTTAGCAATAAAGTAATTAATTATATAGTAAGCATATACTTCTATGGAATATTAATCAACCATATGTACGTGACCATAGAGGATTGTTATTAAGTGTTTGGAAAAATGCATCGTACAAATGAATAGTCTCGCTTGTTAGATACACAATCATGCCATATTATTTTGTACAGCCAACAGGAGGTGTTTATTCAGAATCTGATTACTGAAAATATAAAATTTAGATTAAAAGAGAATGCATTCATGAAGTAGAAAGGCAGACATATGTCTTTAATTCTGCCTTATTTGGATGCTGTGCTCTGTAGGGCATCAGAGAGAAACTGACTCATGGAGGAATACTACAAGTCCCACAGGATCAATGAGCTGTCTCATAACTTCATGTCTACACAACAGAATTTTAACAATCCAACAGACATTAAGGGTTCATATAACTTCATCAACATTTCATAAATTTATTAGGTCAAACCATCCTTTCTCAGTAATACTTTTAGTACCCCTGCTGTCCCAGCCACCCTTTCCCCCAAAAAGAAATTGTAACACTAGCTTTTTTAAAAATTGCAGTACAATGTAGTGAAGGTAGTTATATCAAACCAAACATCTACTGCCCCTCCGTGATCTATCACATGGCCCTTACTCCATGCAGCCTACTTGCAATTTGAGAATCCATGATTTACATTAAGTGCCAAGAGAAGAGTTTTGGCTAACACAAGATCAGAATAATCTGGCATTAAATTGTATTAAATCAGCAAGAGCAATGACTTTGTCACTCTCTTTTATTCACCTGATCTATAAGTCAATGAGGCCGTAAGACCTTTTTTTCTTGTATTACTGGTCTCATGTGTATCCTTATTATGTGCAAGTCTAACTTGCAAAGAATGCATGTGAGCCCAATGATAATCATAAAAAAGATCTTATTTGCATTTATATTTTATTGATTGTAGAGGGGAAAGTATTGGAAAAACTATAAATATGAAATTGCCATTTTAACTGCTTATCCCTACATGATTTTATCTCCTTGTGCGTGAGAGACTTTTATAAACACAATTAAATAGTTTTATGTGCAAGGTAGTAAAAGCATTTTTTCATCTTATGCTTTTATTACCATCATTACCATCATAATTAACATTATAAACACTTGAGACTCACCCTTGATGGAGCTGCATATTAAGCAATTGGACACAAGGGTGTTTGCACTATGAAACTGAACATACCCTAATAATAGAGGCATAAGGCACAGTATTTAATTGTAATAATAAAATGTTATTTAGTTTATAGACATTGGTCTTTATTCTGTAAAATTCAGATGTGTGCAACAAATTATGTACAGGATTAATCTCTGCAGAGCAAAGGCACATAGCAACCAAAAGCTGCCGAAATATGTATTTTTCAAGTAAAAAGTGTTTGAGGCCTTATGTATCCAAATATTCAGTTATTTTTGCAGTTCAGCAATTTTTCAGAATAGAAGCAATTATATTTGTCTTTTTGATAATTTAAAGCAGCGGTTCTCAAATACAGTCCTTTATCCTCAGCAGGTCTTGTTTTGTGCATGCAAATATATATGTCATGAATATTCATTGTGGTAGCTTGAAAACCAGATTGGGGTAGTTGAGGGATTCCTAATGCATGCAAATCTATCTCATGCTTTCTCATTACTGATATCCTGAAAACCAAGATTGGTTAGGTGTGACTCCAGGACAGGGCTGAGAACCAATGGCTTAGAGTTTTTAGGATGAGTGTTGTTATAAAACAACATAGACCCATGTGACTCAAAAGCAATCAATCATAACACTGATTCACTGACATTTTATACAGTAATATATGTTTGAAGTCAAGGTTACATAATTATGCCTGTGATTGATTGTTAAATAATTTAAATATGAAGCCTATTGTTTCCTACTATTCTTAAATCCAGCAACTTCCAGTAATGATACCCCTGTATTTTCAAGTCCAGTATTTAACAACAGAACAAAATAAACCCTTCCTTCATCACATGATTATATGAAACTAAAGAAATGGAAGAAAAAAAATAACAGGAACATATATAAATAATAACACTTCTCCTTGTATTTGAATAAGACCAAGATAAAGAATTCTAATAGATGAACACCTCAACTTTTAATTGTTTTAGCATATCTATCTATCTATCTATCTATCTATATATTATCAGCAAAAATGTTGCATAATTTGTGACCATCTTCCATGAAATTATAAATTATGTTTGAGAACTTGGAGAGTAAGTGACTCAACATCACACAATGAATGGCAAGTAAGACAACTGGACCAAAATCTCCAGCTTCACAAGTCTGAGACCTGGAGTTATCAGATTTCTTCGTTTTCTGACGAAGTCCTTTTTTTTGAGGACTTCTGCGACATCCAGGAGGGGTGTTAGGACTTGTCCAGCTTGAAATGGCTCTGACCTCTGCAGTTGCTACCCAGTTGAAAGGTTAACAAAGCACCCCCACAAAAACTCTTCCTTCTCTTCCATTCTGCCTCCACTCTACCTTCTTTCCCCTGGGATTAGGGTAGCTGGTCCTCATTCCTCCAGACTCTTACCCCATGCCTGCTTCCCACCTTTCCCTTCTCCCCTCCTTACTCCTTTCCCGTGCTGCTTCCTCATTGCCTCTCCCCCTGTTCCTCCCAGCTCCCCTTTCCCTATTCTTTCCCTATTTCCTCCCCAGCTGCCTGACTGGCAAGAGACTATTCCAGTGTCCCTGACCACTTACACTGTCTTGCCTGCCGGTGCCAGCCTCACACACATTTTCAAAGCATGTGAGCTGGCAATAACTTGACTGATCCTTTACAAGGTGAAATTAGTCTGTGGAGTTTTGAAAATGCTAATGTAAATAAGGGTAAATTATAAATTAAATAAATTATTTACTTGCCGGATTGTTGGTGGGATTAGGGAAGCCCAAATAGAGGTGGCCTGATGTCCGGTGGGGCTGGGAGTCCTGTAAGAGAGTTGCCCCTATATTTTTATTTATTTTGTGGGCACGGGAGGAGGGACAGTCTCAAGCTGCTGTGATAAAAAAATGTAAGCGATGGTGAGCCGCGATAAGAAATGTAAGCGATGGTGAGTCGCAAACAAGAAGAGGCCGGCCGCTGCAGGATTCCCCCTCTCAATATGGCAGAGAGACGTGATTTAAACCTAAAAGTGGCTGTCAGCTGTGCCAGTAGCAGATGGGGCTGCAGGAGCCTGGGGAGTTGAAGATGTGTCACGATAATTTTTTATAAGTAAACCTGTGCCGTGATAGTGCGGCTGGGGACAGAGGCAATGGCAGCACTGGGGATGCTATTGCTGTAGTAATTAAAGGTACAGATAGTGTTGGGGCTGAAATCAGTGCCCCAGTGCATTAGAGGTGAAGGCCCAGGGGTCCTCGCTGATATCGGAGGTGACAACCAGCAAGAGGTTGCCCAGAAAAGTGCATGAGGCAATTTGAAAGTTTTAAAGTTATAAAAAAATGAAACTAACCAATTTCAAAAATTAAAAAAGATGGCAATTTTGTTGGGGAGCTTCAGGAGAGGCTCCCACATTAGTTACAGCCCATGGGAAGCCCCCTGGCAACCCGGTGCCAATAAATTTAATAAACTTCTCAAAATTATTAAAGTTCATTTATTTGACAGTGTTGGTTTGGGTTAGGGGTTCTTATGACCTGATCACATCCTAGATTTGGGGTCAAAAGTTAATATTAATAGAGTTATCCCACCCGTTTTTCCCAGAAGGTTCTTGTGATTAAAAAGTGATTAAAATATGTCAGAAACTGTGGTTTGGTGGTGGAGATCACCAGATGGGATTATTAAACATGGTTTTGACTCTAGGTTTGGGAAAAAAAAAATTTTTCAAGCTAAAAATATAATTTGCTTTAAAAGTATTTAAATTAACTAATATGATCATGAAAAGACACAGGATACTTATTATATTTATTGAGAAGCTAACCTGAAAATTTGGTGTGGTTTGAGTGGATTTTTGTTTGGTTTCATTTAACAAATTTTCCCCATTTATTTTAATGGCAATGTAAAAGGTGGTCAAAAATAAGATCCATTCAACTCTCAGAGAGGAAAAAATAACCTCCTTAAGCCATCCCATAGACAATGCCATGGTAACTCTATTTCAATGCTAGATCACCTCAGTGTCTATGCATAGCAGTTAAGTGATCAGTTCTGCATAGCAATACTACATTTTACCAAAGAACAGAAATATTTAAGAAGTAAATTACATAAAAAGAATGCTTTGAGCTTACTAAAAATTTCTTTGAAAGCTGTTTTCCTTAATCAAGGAATTTTTAAGAGGTTCCTAGGAGGATAATAAGGTTTACTGAAGTAGATAAGTACTTAAGAACATAAGAAATTGCCATGCTGGGTCAGACCAAGAGTCCATCAAACCCAGCATCCTGTTTCCAACAGAGGCCAAACCAGGCCACAAGAACCTGGCAAGTACCCAAATACCAAGAAGATCCCATGCTACTGATGTGATTAAAAGCAGTGGCTATTCCCTAAGTCAACTTGATTAATAGCAGTTAATGGACTTCTCTTCCAAGAACTTATCAAAACTTTTCTTGAACCCAGCTACACTAATTGTACTAACCACATCCTCTGGCAACAAATTCCTGAGCTTAATTGTGCATTGAGTGAAAAAGAATTTTCTCTGATTAGTCTTAAATATGCTACTTGCTAACTTCATGGAATGCCCCCTAGTTCTTTTATTATCCAAAAGTGTAAATAACCAATTCAAATCTACTCGTTCAAGACCTCTCATGATCTTAAAGACCTCTATCATATCCCCCCTCAGCCATCTCTTCTCCAAGCTGAACAGCCCTAACCTCTTCAACCTTTTCTCATAGGGGAACTGTTCCATCCCCTTTATCATTTTGGTTGCCCTTATCTGTTCCTTCTCCATCGCAACTATATCTTTTTTGAGATGCGGCGACCAGAATTGTACATAGTATTCAAGGTGCGGTCTCACCATGGAGCGATACAGAGGAATTATGACATTACCGTTTTATTAACCATTCCATTCCCAATAATTCCTAAAATTCTGTTTGCGTTTTTGACTGCTGCAGCACACTGAGCCAATGATTTTAAAGTATTATCCACTATGATGCCTAGATCTTTTTCCTGGGTGGTAGTTCCTAATATGGAACCTAACATCGTGTAACTACAGCAAGGGTTATTTTTCTCTATATGCAACACCTTGCACTTGTCCACATTAAATTTCATCTGCCATTTGGATGCTCAATCTTCCAGTCTTGCAAGGTCCTCCTATAATGTATCACAATCCGCTTGTGATTTAACTACTCTGAATAATTTTGTATCATCCACAAATTTGATAACCTCACTCGTCGTATTCCTTTCCAGATCATTTACATATATATTGAAAAGCACCGGTCCAAGCACAGATCCCTGAGGCACTCCACTGTTTACCCTTTTCCACGGAGAAAATTGACCATTTAATCCTACTTTCTGTTTCCTGCCTTTTAACCAGTTTGTAATCCACGAAAGGACATCACCTCTTATCCCATGACTTTTTAGTTTTCTTAGAAGCCTCTCATGAGTGACTTTGTCTGATGCCTTCTGAAAATCCAAAGACACTACACCTACCGGTTCACCTTTAACCACATGTTTATTAACTCGTTCAAAAACATTAAGCAGATTTGCTAGGCAAGACTTCCCTTGGGTAAATCCATGTTGACTGTATTCCATTAAACCATGTCTTTCTATATGCTCTACGATTTTGATCTTTAGAATAGTTCCCACTATTTTTCCTGGCTCTGAAGTCAGGTTCACTGGTCTATAGTTTCCTGGATCACCCCTGGAGCCCTTTTTAAATATTGGGGTTACATTGGCCACCCTCCAGTCTTCAGGTACAATGGATGATTTTAATGATAGGTTACAAATTGTAACTGATAGATCAGAAATTTCATTTTTGTGTTCCTTCAGAACCCTTGAATGCATACCATCCAGTCCAGGTGATTTGTTACTCTTTAGTTTGCACTCTGGCCTACTACATCTTCCAGGTTCACTATTTCCTAAAATAACATTAGAGGATTATAGATTTCTACTGAGGATTTTCAGAATGCGTGATGTGAAACTGAGAGTATAGCTGAGTTGGAGACTGAAGGGGAGAGACAAAGTTGCAGGTTCTTGTCACAGATGCCTAGACTAATGGGCAGATTTTCAAAGGCTACGCGCGTAACTTACGTGCGTAACCTGAGGAAATCTGCCCCTGCGCGCGCCAATCCTATTTTGCATAGGGTCGGCGGCGCACGCAAGCCCCGGGCCGCACGTATGTCCCGGGGCTTGCAAAAAGGGGCGATTTGGAGGTGTGGCCAGGGGCATGGTGTCGCCCCGGGGGCATGTTCGTGGGTGTGGCAGTGGTCCTGGGTGGTCCGAGGGTGTGGCCGAGTGCCCCGACACAGTGGCCTGTGTCGGGGCCTGCCGCGCCAGCAGACATTTGGCACGTGCAAATTACGACTGCCCTGAGGCAGGCGTAACTTCCTGGATAAAGGTTAGGAGGGGGATTTAGGTACGGCTGGGGGATGGGTTAGATAGGGGAAGGGAGGGGAAGGTGGAGGGAGGCGGAGGGAACGGGCAGCGCGCGCAAGGGGGTGCACATTTGTGCACCCCCTTGTAGCAAGTGATGGATGATTTGTACACCTTGCGCGCGCCAACCCCGGATTTTAAAAGATACACATGGCTACGCGCGTATCTATTGAAATCCGGCTACTTTTGTTTGCGCCTGGTGCGCGAACAAAAGTACGCGCTCGCGCTTTTTTTTTAAATATACCCCTAAGTGTAAGAGTACCCAAACACCTTGGGAAATACTAATTTTGTGTGTGAAAGTATGTGGAAGTAGTGTTTATTATAAATCTAATCATATTTGAAGTAAGGAATTAGTTAAAATTAAGGATAATTTTCTATAGCTGACCCGCCATATTTGTTAGCTTTGATAGTTGAATTTGAGAAAAGTGTAAGAATGATGATCTGATTCTGAGTTGATTTATCTGAATTATATTTTACCTCAAAGAAAAAATATTTCATAAAGTACCAGTATTTAAATAGTAGACACTCCACCTGTAGGTAAAGGTGTTGCAGTGTTGATCACAGGACCTGTAGATAAAGGTACTTCTGTGTTGCTTCCTTAGAGGATAAATCTTTAAAATATTTGGAATATAGAATCCTATAATTTGTTCCTGTCTATACTGGCAAATAAGCATGGAATGTGAAAGAGTAGCCATCATTTAATATTTTACTTACTCTATAAGTTCTCACAAAGCCTGCATAATTAAACAAGGCTGATACAATTATATTTTGATTTCTGTTAGCAAGAATTCCAATCTCAATTAGACATCGAGACACACACTAGAAACATTATAGACTGCAGAAGATTGGCGGTATAAGGAATTCAATATTTGTTACTGATTTGGTTTGAGTTAGCATAGTAGTTAAACCAGTGTATTCTGAGACTTCATGATTAACAGGCCGATTCAGTAAAGTCCGCGGGAGAGCAGGCAAACGCCCGCTCTCCCAGCGCGCGCACAGGACACTCGCCTGTGTGCGCGATTCAGTATTTAAATTAGGCCCGGCGGTAGAAACGGGCAAAAGGAGGCGCTAGGGACACTAGCGCGTCCCTAGCGCCTACTTTTGGCCCGGAGCGGCGGCTGTCAGCGGGTTTGACAGCCAACGCTCAATTTTGCCGGCGTCGGTTCTCGAGCCCGCTGACAGCCACGGGCTCAGAAACCGGACGCCGGCAAAATTGAGCGTCCGGTTTTCGACCCGACAGCCACCGGCTGACTTCAAAATTTTTTTATTTTTTTTACTTTTTTTACCTTTCGGGACCTCCGACTTAATATCGCCATGATATTAAGTCGGAGGGTGCACAGAAAAGCAGTTTTTACTGCTTTTCTCTGCACTTTCCTTTTGCCCGGAGAAATTAGCGCCTACCTTTGAGTAGGCGCTAATTTCTGAAAGTAAAATGTGCGGCTTGACTGCACATTTTACTTACTGAATCGCGCGCAAATACCTAATAGGGCCATCAAAATGCATTTGCATGTTGAGGGTGCTATTAGGTTCGGCGGGTTGGACGCGCATTTTCCGCCCCTTACTGAATAAGGGGTAAGGGAAAATGCGCGTCCAATGGCAGGTTAATAGTGCGCTCCATCCTTTATTGGAGCAGACTGGGAGGGACCTGGGAGATACCCTATTGCGTCACCATGCACTTCTAAGAAAATTCCCCCCCTTGCACGCATGAGTTGGCACTTGTGCACACATGCATGTGTTGATATAAAATCGTGCATGCAGGTGTGCATGGGTAGCCAATTTTATAACATGCGTGCATTGACGTGCGCATGTTATAAAATCGGAGCGTCCATGTGCGTGCGCCGGGAACTGCACGCACATTGTTGCCTGCTCGCATCTTTTAAAATTAACCTTATACTGTGTTAAAGAATTAGGGTGAAAGTCACATATACAAAATTGTTTTGTGCATCAGAAGTAAATCATTTGTTTCTAGAAGTGAAGAACCTGAAAAATTATCCATTTGCCAGCAAAATAAAATTGTTTGATTCTAGAAGTGCCTCTGAGATCATTGTTCTATTTTGATTTATTTCCCATTGAAAATACTCTGGGTGTGCAAACTATTTCCATAACATCTTTTAAAGTGGAAACCCCAATATCCTTACCATCTGGCTACCCACGTGACAGTGCCTGAAATAGTTTTGTGCCCAAGGGTGTTTACACTAAAATAGATGACACCAGCAAACCTCGAAGCAGACAGCATGAGCATGCAGGAAGGTGGGGTGGGATGGGCTGCTCAGAGGGTGGAGGGGAAGGCGGATGGGTGAAGACAGGTGAGAGTAGCAAGTGATGGATGATTTGGACATAAATAGGAAGAAAGAAGGATGAAATTAGAGAGATGAGGCCGATGTAATTTGTAGGAAACAGAGATGGAAAGGAGGCAGGTGAGAAGAGGGAAAAAGGAAAGGGAAGATGCAGAGAATGGGGCAGATATGGGAGATATGTGAAGAAGGGGTGATAGAGGACGAGGGAAGCAAATGGTGAGAAAGAATAGGATAGGCACATGAAACACTTGGGGTTTATTTAATAAAGAGCATTAAAGACACAATTGGACACATATATTTAGTGCTCTAGTGTCTCTCTCCCCCCCCCCCCCTCCCCTCCGATGAATATGGGATTTACTAGAAGGAATTAAGCTCTTTCTTTGTTCACTGTGGCTTTTAATGTGCAGCCTTACAAGTGGCAGTAAAACTGTGCATTCCTAGCACCCTATGAGATTCTTAAAGGGATAGGGAGCCACAAGTTACAACCTTCCTTGCACTCAAAACTCCCCTTCCTAATGAGATCCCCTTCTAGCAGACCCCATCCTTAGCACACCGTTCTTCAACATTGATAAGATAGATAGCTCCCCCTCCAAACTAAAACTCTGCCCCCTTCACCCAATATGCAAAAAATCCCCAGACCCCTGCCCCTCCCCCAATCCCCTGTAAGTGCAATTTCTGGGTCAGCACCAATCCCCAGCTGCTCTTGTCCTGCTACAATTCAAAATGGTACTGGCTGACCCAAGGTGCCCCTTTGCTCCACATGTGATATTAATGCACATTAGGAACAATTTGAGCATTTAGACCTGCTTAGTTAATAGTAGAGGTGTGCAGTTTTTTTATGTCTTTTTTTTTTTTTTTTGCTCGATTTTGTTTTTAAAATGGTTTGTTGGCTTTTTTTGTTTGTTTGTTTTTTCCCTAATTCCTTGATTAGTAAGAACATAAAAACATAAGAACATGCCATACTGGGTCAGACCAAGGGTCCATCAAGCCCAGTATCCTGTTTCCAACAGTGGCCAATCCAGGCCATAAGAACCTGGCAAGTACCCAAAAACTAAGTCTATTCCATGTAGTAATAGCAGTCTATTCCATGTAGTAATAGCAGTGGCTATTTTCTAAGTCAACTTAATTAATAGCAGGTAATGGACTTCTCCTCCAAGAACTTATCCAATCCAATCCACTCTAAGTTCTATTATTCAGTTAGTGCGCACACAGGGCCTGCTTTTCAAAAGCATTTACATGCTTAAAATTGGATTTTATACATGTAAATGCACTTTAACCATGTAAGTGGGCTTTTGAAAATTGCTACAACATATGCCATTGAATTGTCCATAAGATATTCACATGTACGGTAAGTGCATTTTACACACATAAATGACTTTTTAATATTGCTACAATAGTATGTTACATTTACACGTGTAACTTCTTTTAAAATTACCTAATAACTTTGATCATGTACATTTGTACCCATAAAAAGCAGTGAAGCACTATTTGTCTCCCTTCAGCCTTTTTAAATTGAGTAAGTTGTTTAGTCACGTCTCCAAACCAGTCTCTCTCTTTGTTATCAGTTACCTCTGCTCCAGCTCTCACCAGTCCCCAATGCCAATCTCTCTGTCACCTGTCACCCCCATGCCAGTCTCTCTCTCTCTCTCTTACCAGTCACTCCCCCACACCAGTCTCTCTCTCCCACCAACATTCACCTTCCTCACATCTCTCTTTCTTTCTCACCATGCAGTCAGTCCCTCCTCACACCAGTCTCACACTCCCCCAGTCCCCCCATTCTATTCTCCCTCTCTCTTTCACCAATCACCCTCTAATCACTCTCTCACTTTCACCAGTCCCCTCCACATGTCTTTCTCTCTCTCACCAGTAACCCTCCACCCCCAGCCAGTCTCCCACTTTCTCACGAGTCACTCCTCTAACCAGTCTCTTTCATCATTTCCACTGTCACTCCCACACCTGGCTCCCTCTCCCACCAATCACCCCAACCAGTCTCTCTCTCACCTGTCACCCATGCATCAGACTATCTCACCATTCACCCTTCCCCCATACTCACACTAGTCCCTCTCTGTCACCATTCATCCCTCACTCCAGGCTCTCTCTTTCTTTCTCTCTCTCTCTTACAAGGCCAAATGATGGAGGACAAACACACACCTTAGCTAGCAAAGATTGGGTGATACTCCCTCCAATAATCAATGACAGCAAATCATTCACCAAGAAAATGTAATTGTCAGTGGTGCCTGCCTGCCTGCCCAGTGCCACAAATGTACTACTGCTACACTGTCTAGTGTATGTAGAAGGATTATTGTACTTACATTTATAATTTAGATATGAGAACTGGCATTGTGCAGTATGTAGCTGTGTGCACCCACCACCAGATATTAATATAAACTGGAGCATTCCCTGAGGTCAGTCGCCCATAGGCCAGAGAGTAAAAGCCAGGCCACAAGTCGAAGAATAAACATAAACCTAGAATATTAAAATCTCACACTAAGCAAAGCAGACAGTGAGACTTTGTCAGATTAATGACAAAGCACTGCAGCACTTATCTTAAGACTACACTGCTGCTATGTTGTGTATGCAGAGCCTATGCACTAGTGCCCTAACTTGTAGGCTTAGAGTCTCCTAAGAATAACACTAGCTAAATCAAACCAATTACCAATTATTAATACAAGGATGATTAATTTGAAATGTCAAAAAATATTATCTACTATCTCTCTCAAAAGAACAAAGAGCTAAGCTATCTCCTTAATTCACCCAAAGCAAAGCAGCAGACAACTAGAGCCCCCTTAATATAACTGTACTCAAGAGTCAAATAAACAAAAAAAATACAACCATACATTAGGCAAAATCAAAATACACTTTTAACAATTACCATGTACTCTTAAAAAAATGATTCAAAGTATGCATAATCCAGTATGTCAGGGACCCTTTCTCAAAACGAACATGGTTTGGCAAATTCAAAATATGCACTTGCATTGTATGTTTATGCTGACTAGAACATGATGCTATTATTACTTGTTTGTTTTTAACTGTAACCAGGCAGGTAGTATCTTCCTCCCAACACACTACCTTGCAACCTTGGGAACACAAACAAGTAACTACAGAGACAGCCAATGGGAATGCAGAACCATAGCTCTAGCTAACAAACTGCTCCCCCATTTGACACTTTTAAACCTATTTGTAACATTTTCAGTTCATGTGCACTAAATCCAGTTAGTATGCACTAAGTCCAATTAATGCATGGACTTAATGTGCACTAACACAACTCAAAAAACCCACAAAATTGTGGCATTTTTTAAATTTTGTTTCATGGTATCAATGAAATGAAATAAAATAGACAATGTCATTGACATTGTCTATTTCGTTTCAAATGAATGCAATTACCTAAAAGTTACACATAGAAAAACAGCAACCCTAATGCTGGTTCACAAACTTATGGCCATGGAGTCACTACCATGGGCAAATGCTCTGCTTCACATATATAATCCATCTCAGGCACTGTGATCCTCGTAGAGAGGATTCTTGGATGTGCTTTCCATTCGACAAGCATAGCTAAGTGAAACGAGAGAAAGGGCCTTCTCGATTGCTGCTCCTGCCCTTTGGAAGACCATCCACCAGGATCTGCGTCTGATAAGTTGCACAAAGGCTTTTAAAGTTATATTAAAGACCTACCTTTTCAGGCTTACTTTTGATTGAATTCATAAGTACTAGGAACTTTTGTTATGATACTGCTTGATGTTTTGTTTGTTTTTGTTGTTTTAAATTAAATTATGCATGTTTTATTGTAAACCACCTAAGGCCTTAGTAAAGGTGGAATATAAATTGAAATAAATAAATAGCATATGTAAAAATTTACAAAATGTATTATGTGCTATTCTTGCCCTTTGTGATTTATGATGTGTTTGCACCTTAGTATATGGGTCTTTAAGCTTTAGGGTTGTCAACTGGTTCCACATTTGCTCATCTGGTTGAATCATGGCATGTATTGGCTTATAGCTTTGATTTCGTTGAAAAATAGGACTCCAAATCAATTATACCTCAGGACAAAACTAGGATTGAACAGCCTGCTTAGCAAAAATGGAACCATTTAGTAACCCTAAACCTAGCAACCTGCAAGAGAGGAGGTAAATATTTGTTAATGTTAAAAAATGGTTTGCTCTTAGTTTTTCCTAGTTTTGCCTGAAAAATGATCTCCTTTCATTTTGCATCATCTGATAAAACTGCTGTGACCATAACTGGGAGCTATATATATATAATCACCTTTAATTGACTTTAGCTACTATTTCTGAGGGAAAAAAATCATATAGCATCGTACTGAAAAATAATATATAATAGTTAAGCTTTCAAAGCAGTTAAAAAGCTTGTTCACTATTCCATTTTTAAGAATGTAGCAATTGAAGGAAAAGTCTAAATTGTTTATTTGACTGTTTTCCCAAGGTTCTGTAGTCATATTAAAAAATGTGGCAGTATTACGACATCGATAACGTTGATGTTTTGACTATTTACTGAATATAAATTGTGTGTGAAAGTATGTGTATGTGTCTGTCTCTGTGAGGAGGTTAATGTTAAAGTATTACAGAGATTACAGGATGGAATAATGGGTCGGGGGATCTATTTTCTGCTTATAAAGATAAACTTGATATTGATTAGAAATATGTGTCTATAAACAAATTGAACATATCCATGAAAATTTGAATGTACTGTATTTTCTATATACTCTCATTCCATTAATAAAGCAAATGTTACAAATGAAAAGGATGCACTGCTTTGAAGGCAAAAATAACTCTTAGAAAGGTGCCGA
Source organism: Rhinatrema bivittatum (assembly GCF_901001135.1). Lineage (NCBI taxonomy): Eukaryota > Metazoa > Chordata > Amphibia > Gymnophiona > Rhinatrematidae > Rhinatrema > Rhinatrema bivittatum. The sequence continues at coordinate 140,888,451 of NC_042615.1, read as the reverse complement.
AACCAGAAACCAATACACATACTACTTACTCAAAAGAAGCTCCCTGCCAAGCTCCCTTCCTCACAAACAGGTCAATACAGTAAAGTGCGGCTGCGGTTACCCTGCTCCTAACCCGCTTTCTACTCACTTTTCGGCCGCGTTAGTCCAACCCGCGATACACTATCCCCTTTAACCCATTCTTGCCGCCTCTTTAAATCACCGGGTAACCCCTTCCGCCTGCGGCATGTATATCAGATGTAAACGATCGAATTAGCTATTCCCTCCCATACAGTAACGCGCGCCCCGACTATCGCTTTTTTACCCAGCCGTTTTGCCGCGCGTTTAACCTGCTAACTTACCGCCTACCCTTACCCCTGCGTTAGAGGCAGGGGTAAGGGTAGGTGGCAAACTTTCCCCCAGCCCCCGCTCACCTGCCCTGGCCGCGTCCATGGGTGCTGGTCTCCGGGGCAGCCCCAGTCCTCTCCCCTCCTCCCGAAGCAACGAAAGCGGAAAAAAGCGAAAAAAAAAGTAGCAACGAAGTGAACGGTTCTCCTACGCTCGGGATTGCCAGTCCTCTCTCCCCTTCTCCCGAAGCAAGGCGCGTAAAGCGGCCCCTGTGCGTGCAATTGGGCCGCTCAAGGCGTGACGTCACGCCTTGAGCGGCCCAATTGCACGCACAGGGGCCGCTTTCACCCGTGCAGGCATCCATTTTCGCCGCAGCTGCCTCCGGGAGGCAGGGGAGCCGCGGTCCGTCTCCGCCGATGTCCGTCTCCGGAGGGGGGCTGCAAGAAGAGTAAGTCGCTTCGTTGCTTTACACTGCCAGTCCTCTCTCCCCTCCTCTCGAAGCAAGGCTGCTTTACGCGCCTTGCTTCGGGAGGAGGGGAGAGAGGACTGGCAATCCCGAGCGTAGGAGAACCGTCCACTTCCTGGTACCTGTCATTTCAAATGTCATTTGAAATGACATTTGAAATGACAGATACCAGCGTGACCATGAAGCGTTAGGCCAGCGCACCCAGGATACTGTATAGCGCTCTATACAGTAAAATGGGTTGCGCGGGCCTAACGCTTCACGGACACTTCTTGGATGCAGCTTGCATTTGCAAGCTATTTAAATACAGTAACGAGCGGTAGGTGAGCCGGACTGTGCGTGCAGCAACCGCGGGTGCGCCCGGCACTAATGCAGCTCTTCCTACCGCTCCTTACTGTATCGGCCTGAAAATAACCCCCTCAAACTGCTTGAGCTGTGATAACTGCATTTTCCAGACTCATAAATCAGGGAATACTTGTATTGTATATAGTAACTTCAGACAGCCATGGTTTGATTAGTCATATTGCACCTATAATTGCATGTTATGTTACAATGATTGTAATACTAGGTACCTATGATTTTAGTTCAAACAGCAGTCCCACCCCTGCACACCTTCAATAATTATAACATCCCTGGATACAACAAACAATCTCATTGGCCCAACCCTATCATATGATAAAAAATAGATCCTGCTTGAGAGTTTTAAGTGGCTTATACAGCTATGGAAAGATGTTCTACACTGAAAAAAACCCCTAAATGCTTTCTGGAACCATTTCTGACCTGGGCTTAGGTGAGTGACCTTAACAGTAGTTGTAGCCTTAGCCGTCCCTCAAATTCTAAAGGTGCCTGGGTCCAAATATAATTTCAAGATATATACTCTGCTACTACAATATTCTCCAACTATATGAGAAAGAAAGCCTTGGAAGCCCAACTTCCATCCTCATATGTTGTAAATCTTTGTTTAGCATGTGACCACACATTTTCCAGAACATTATTAAAAGGATTCTAGAATATCAGACAATGCCCAGAAACACACAAGTCCAGGCTGCTGTGAACAGCACTGAATGTCCTATAATGAATTCGAGGAGCTCAACCATAAGAAGAGGGATTTGTGGTCCATGGTGAAATACAAGGTGACCAGAAACCAGGGCTATGCCCAAACTCCGCTCCACTGTGGGAGATCATCACAGAACACTATATCATTGACTTGCCTTCTAGGGGAAAATTAAATGAATGGAGTGAGTTCAATTTATTCTGTCTTTAGCACACCTCTATTTGCCATTATATACTTGTAACTTTGGTTACTTTTAGTTGTATGTTCTACTCTTCCTGACCACAGACTTTATTTAGTATGGCCTGGGTGATCTGATCATGTTTATTGTTTACTTAGTCACATTGACAAAAGTGTAGAAGTTGCTGAAGCATGTGAAGTGTTGCGTGTCCCGGCCGTGTGGGTGTCATGACCGGTCCTGCTTACCTTGCACTGCCCTCAACCAGTGCCGGCCTCGCCACTGCCGCTAGCTCCTGGAGTCCCCAACACTCACCGCAGCCTGCCTCATCTTCCTCCTCACTCCAGGCCTCACAGCGGAGCTCCCACCGGGGCTCTGCGTCCTCCACCGTCTCGGCCCCGCCCCTAGGTGCGCACGCGGCCGACGTGCTAGAATTTAAAAGGCTAAGCACGGGAAAACCTAAGTGGTCACAGAATGATGACATCACGTAGCTGCACCATAAATAGCGAGGCCCTGTCCCTAGGACCTCGCCTTGGCAATCGGGTCGACACCGTTGGTGTACTAGTTTGCCTCCTTGTGTTCCAGTGTTCTTTTGTTCCAGCGTTCTCCCTGTTCCAGCGTCTCCTCGTTCCAGCGTCTCTTCGTTCCCTGTGTCTCCGTGTGTTCCTGTATCCTTCTCAGGTAGTACCTCTTCGGGCTGACCTCTGGTTCTGACCTCTGCCTGCCTGACCATTCTTCTGTTTGCTGCCAGGAACTGACCACTGCCTACCTGACCATCCTCTTGTCTGCCACCTGGAACTGACCGCTGCCTACCTGACCATCCTCTTGTCTGCCGCCTGGAACCAACCCTCGCTTGCCTTGACTATGCTTGGACTGACTCTGGTATTGACCCCTGCTTTGGCTGACTACTCCTGGACGGATACTCTGGCTTTGACCCTTGCGCTTCACTCGGACACTCTCTTCTGGCCTACTGTGACTACCAGACCAAACTGCCTGGAAACTAATCGTGGCGTCCGCTTGACTAGATCCGCAGGTGCTGCCTGCCTCGCCCGGAGAACCTTCCTGAACTGTTTCCTCCCTGAGGTCTCCAGAGCTTCCAGTTCAGGTCTAGTCCATCCACTCTGCATCAGCCATGCACCTTTGCTCATGGTGGGCACACCCCTTCGCTACCTCTCCGGGAGACCACCAGAGGCCCACCTAAGTCCAGGCCGTCCGGGAACCCAAAGATTCAACCTGCGGAAACCCCGGACTGTTATTGGTGAAGCTCCAGTTAGCCTCTGTCTCCTTATGTGCTCTGGCTCCTGGTGGCAGGCACTCTCTGGGTCCGACCAAAGGGCTGTACCAATCCTGCACCAGGCCAAGGGTCCACCTCCAGCGCAACAGATTGCCAAGGCCATGGACTCGGCGGAGTCTCCTCCCTTGCAGACCATCCCTGGTCTGGTCACTCGTGACTGAGAGCAACAACGGATCATGGAAGCGTTGGATTCTTTTGTGGAGAAAATACATTCTCAACTGGAGTAGTCTGTCATGGCCAACCCAAGGGCTCTTGCCCACACCTTGCCCTCACGGGCACCGCTGGCCCTCCCAGCTCTACCCTGTTTTAATGGGGATCTGCAGCTTTGTTGAGGCTTCATAAATCAATCTTATATGCAGTTCTCACTGCAGCCCTCACTGTTTCCTGATGAGGCAACAAAAATCACATTTATCCTCTCGCGCCTTATGGGGAAGGCCCCGGCATGGGCTTCCCCACTCTGGGAGCGTTCTGACACCATCCTTCGACAGTCCCCTCTGTTCATCTCTGTCTTCCGATGTACCTTCGAGGACCTAGGCCGATAGACGGTCACTGGCCACCACCTACTACACCTCCATCAAGGCTTGCACTTGCTCGCTGAATATACAGTGGAGTTTAGAACAGTAGCTACTGAGTTAGGTTGGCAAGAAGACTGCTTGCAGGCATTCTACCTCGAGGGACTGTCTCCTGCCCTTAAGGATGAACTGGCCACCTGCGAGATCCCCATATCTCTGGAAGACCTGATCTCCTTGGTCGGTAGAATCGACTACTGTCTTCGACAACAAAATCAAGAAGTAAGGATCCTATGACCTCCTGCCCTACGGTCAACCCGTTCGGCGAGTTCTCAGTTGAAGGCCTTAACAGCGGCTCCTCAGGCTCCCGACGAGCCCATGCAAATCAATCGCGGCTGCCTGACTTCAGAGGAACGCCTCTGACGCAGAAAAGCGAGCCTTTGCTTATATTGTGGCGGTTCCGGACACCTTCTTCAGACTTGCCCTGTGCGTCCGGGAAACTCCAAACCCTGAGCCTGGGAGGGGTTCCAAGCTTGGGCGCTACTGTTTCCGGCCCTCAACTGTTGCTTCTTATCTCCATCCTTAGGGAGTCACGTTCATTTGCTATCACCCTCATGGACACTGGGGCAAATGGAAATTTTATTAATAAAGATATCGTCAAGCTTCTTACCGGTCCGACCACTGGAGGTACCACTCCATATTGCCTCGATCCAGGGACAGCATCTCCCCGGTCGTATCACTTATCGTACCATGACCATTCACCTCACCGTTGGGACCCTCCATGATGAGGAGATCTCCCTCCTGGTCTTGAAATGATCCACGCACCCTGTAGTCCTTGGACTTCCCTGGCTCCAGTTACATGCACCCCACTTCGATTGGCAATCCCTGCAACTAAATCAGTGGGGCCCTCAATGTCAAACACACTATTTATGGCAAGTGTCTCCATTGGTAACCGTTCTAAACTCTACAACCCTTCCTGGATTACCTGCCCCGTACTTGGAATTCAAGGATGTGTTTTCCAAACAAAACGCTAACATCCTGTCTCCACTCCAAGAGTTTAACTGCCCCTTAGAGCTTCTACCTGGAACCATGCCTCCCAAGGGCAGAACCTATCCTCTTTCACTCCCTGAAACCCAAGCAATGTCAGCCTACATCAAGGAAAATTTGGATAAAGAATTCATAAGATCCTCTAATTCCCTGGCAGAAGCCGGGTTCTTCTTCATACAGAGGATTGAATGCAGTTTTACTGCATTCAATCCTCTGTAGTCTATGCAGGGTCTTAAACTGCCATCTTTCTTCTTTACGAAGAAGAACCCGGCTTCTGCCAGGGAATTAGAGGATCTTATGAATTCTTTATCCAAATTTTTGATAAAGAATTCTATCAAATAGTTTATTTTTGATAAACTATTTGATCACCTGCAGGGTGCACAAATCTTTACGAAATTGGATCTCTGAGGGGCATATAACCTTGTACGGATTCAACTGGAAGACATCTGGAAAACCGCCTTCAACACAAGAGACAGCCACTACGAGTATGTAGTAATGCCCTTCAGACTTTGCAACGCCCCTGCAGTCTTTCAGCGGCTAATGAATGATATCTTCCGGGACCTTTTATACTCATTTGTCATAGTATATCTGGACGATATACTAATATTCTCCAAAGACCCGAAGTCTCATCGTTCCCATGTTCAAACAGTCCTCCAATGCCTCAGAGACCATCATCTCTATGCGAAATTAGAGAAGTGCATTTTTTAACAACCCAGTCTTCCATTCTTAGGCTACATCATTTCCAACCGTGGCTTCACCATGGACCCTGACAAACTCCAGGGTATTCGAGATTGGCCTCAACCAGTGGACCTCCGCGCCCTACAAAGATTCCTTGTCTTCACAAATTACTATCGAAACATCATCGCTAATTAATCCACGCTGGCCTCCACTCACCACCATGACGGAAGGGATGTGACCTTCGAGTGTGGAGCCCCAAGGCCCAGTCAGCATTCCACGCCTTGAAAGAAGCCTTCTATACCGGTCCATGTCTACATCATCCGGATCCTAACCGTCCCTTAATTGTCGAATTTGACGCATCTGCCATTGGAGCAGGAGCGGTCTTGAGTCAATACTCCACCGAGGGAACTCTAGTACCATGCTCCTTCTACTCACATAAATTTTCCTCCACAGAACAAAATTGTACTATAGGGGACTGTGAACTCTTAGCAGTGAAATTCACAATATTTACTGACCACAAGAATCTACAGCATCTAAAGGAGGCCTAGTTACTTAACCCAAGACAATCCCACTGGGCCTTGTTCTTTGAATGCTTCAACTTCGAGCTCCGCTATCGTCCAGCGGCAAAAAAACCTCTATGCAGATGCGCTCTCTTGCTCCGTCGAGCTAGAAGACACACCTTCGGAGCCTCTTTTTTCCCTGCACTGTCAATCATTGGGAGAAAGGCGGCCTCCGCCAACCAATGCCGACTTCCCCGGTGTCCCCGGGACAGCGTAGGCACTGCCGACTGCCATCTTACGTCCGGCATCTCCTAGACACACACATGCGCGCAGCGCCTCCTTATGAATACATCTTGGCGGGAACCTTGGGGGTGTCCCATCCCGATGACATCAACACCGCTAGTGTACTTATACTGACTGGCCCATTGCTAAGACGAGTTATCAAGGAGTTCTCTCGCTTGTTAAATCCGCTCTAACTTGGATCTCCTGTTCCAGACTCTCCTCCTGGCATTCGGACGCTCTGATTACCTGCTTCTCAGAGGCTCTTCCGTGTCTTGGCTATCTGCTCCTCGGAGGGGCCTCCTGCCTGGGACTTCCTGACCCGCTCCTCGGGTATCTCTGCTGGGACTTCCTTGTGTGAGTACATTCTCCAACTTCTATCAACTTTACTGAAGATTCCACGGTGTACCCTGTTCCTCAGGCCACTACCATTCTTCAGCCTGTCTACGCTACTCTATCTGTGCCTCAGGATATTGCACCATCTATACGAGGTCTATGGCCTGGTTCCTGTATCACCGACCTCTGCCTCCTTGGTATCTATAATACAGCTTCCTCAGTATACCTTGTGCTGCGGGCCACTACTGAATCTGCACTCAGAGTAGTTACATCAGTCTTCAGGAATCCCCGTGTGTACCCTGCGCTGTGGGCCACTACCAGACCTTCATATCTGCATCATCATCCTGACTACTGTATTTGCTCAAAGACTGTGTTTATTACATTTCCCGCTCCTCGGGTTATGTACTATCTTTTCTCCTTAATAAAGTCTCTCTCATAGCTGTGTCCTACATTGCTGAGACCACGCCCATGCCTATGGGGCTCCTCCCTGTGGGCGGAGACATCTCTCACCTTGGCCTAGGGTTCACAAGTTCATCAAAACCATAACAGCATGATGCGCGTGTTATGCCATTTGAATATGAACATCGTGGCACAAGCGAGGCATGTTCCTGGAGTGTGCAGTAAGATGGCGGATTTTCTCTCTCACTGCAAATGGTCACGGTTAGAGTGACTGGCGTCACAAGCGGAGCTGATCAGCAGAGAGGGACCCAGGATGGCCATGGTCCTTTGGAACAGATGGTGCGTGAGATGCTTCAGAGATTACCTGCTCCATCCATATGGAGCAACTACATGCGTGACTACAATAAGATTGTGAACCGCTGGTCCGGTCACTGGGTTCCAGAGAATCTCTTGATTAGCTACTTTATACACACAAAACAGCAAGGATCATCCAGGAACATGGTATGTTCGTACCTAGCCGCTCTGGCATTCTTCTTGAAGCTGGAAGTGGAATGCACAGAGCAGTATTTCATGGAAAGAGTATCAAGGGGCCTGGCAAGGGAGCCCTTGCCGTGGCACTACACGTGGAGACCGCTGACGTATGACTTCTGGTTATTGCCTCAGCACATCCTCTCGGCTCGGCATATGGAGACAAATGACTTCTTGTTACTACCTTGCAGCATTCTGCCCATAGTTACAGCAGGCGAGTTTGAGGCTATGCTCCTCCAGGTGCTTTTGTGTTTGCAGTCCTTGGAGCTTGGTGTGTTAGCAAGCTACAAAGCCATCGCGGAATGTGTCACAGCAGCTCCAACAGCATGCCGAGCCTAGGATTGCAACAATTCAGGACCGATTGAGGGGAAGCGGTCTGGTCACCAATTCGACAATGTCAAGGGGCCTTGGGGCCACCTCTCAGTGCTTGGGCCTTGGGTGCTAATATCAGGTTTGGGGATTGGGCCTTGACGGATCAACAGCTGGACTTGTCTGTGAGGGGCTCTGGGGGGGGGGGCCCTGCTATGTGGTGGCCTGCCCAGGACCCTCGCTGGTGAAGGTGGTCATGACACCTGTAAGAATCCAGAACTGATCGAAGGACACGTGGTCTGGTCACCAATTGGACAATGTTAAGTGGGAACACTGAGAGGAGAGGATCACCTTGCTGGTGGCTGAAAAGAATCAGTAAGTTTTTGCTTGGGACATTGTCTTTCTTAATAGTATTGGGGCAACGTTAACTATTTGGGAATATTATTTAGTGTGTGTGTGTGTGTGTTTGTGCTTTTAATAGTCAGTAAGACGGTGAATAAACAAGTTAGACTGTTTGTATTTTTAAATAGTCAGTCAATAAGGCAGCTAGAAAGCAGTAGGTAGTGTGTTTATTTTTAAAAGTCTGTAAGGCAGCTAGTAAGCAGAACTGAGTGTTTGTATTTAAAAAAAAAAAAAAAAAAAAAAAAGTAGCCAGGAGCAGTGTATACCTAAGTAAAAAGGTTGAAAAGTTCAGTCCAGTTACTCACCTTTGAAAGGTGTTGAGGTAGTGTGACTTGGTTTGAATAGGTACCAACATTTGTTAATCAAGAGAGCAGTGAGTCACTCTGGCTGACTAACTGAAGTTAGACTGAAAGGAGCAGCTACAAAAGTAAAAAGTATGCAAGAGGCGAGGTCATTGTTAAAAAATACCATCCTAGAAGCACAATCCAGATGTATTCCACACATTAAGAAAGGTGGAAAGCAGGCAAAACGATTACTGGCATGGTTAAAAGGGGAGGTGAAAGAAGCTATTTTAGCCAAAAGATCTTCATTCAAAAAATTGGAAGAAGGATCCAACAGAAGAAAATAGGATAATGCATAAATGTTGGCAAGTTAAATGTAAGACATTGATAAGACAGGCTAAGAGAGAATTTGAAAAGAAGTTGGCCGTAGAGGCAAAAACTCACAGTAAAAACGTTTTAAAATATATCCAAAGCAGAAAGCCTGTGAGGGAGTCAGTTGGACCATTATATGATTGAGGGGTTAAAGGGAAGAGAAGGCTATCGCGGAAAGATTAAATGATTTCTTTTCTTCGGTGTTTACTGAAGAGGATGTTAGGGAGGTACCCGTACTGGAGAAAGTTTTCATGGGTAATGATTCAGATGGACTGAACTAAATCACGGTGAACCTAGAAGATGTGGTAGACCTGATTGATATACTGAAGAGTAGTAAATCACCTGGACCGGATGGTATACACCTCAGAGTTCTGAAGGAACTAAAAAATGAAATTTCAGACCTATTAGTAAAAATTTGTAACCTATCATTAAAATCATCCATTGTACCTGAAGACTGGAGGATAGCTAATGTAACCCCCATACTTAAAAAGGGCTCCAGGGGCGATCCGGAAATTACAGACCAGTTAGCCTGACTTCAGTGCCAGGAAAAATAATGGAAACATCAAAATCACAGAACATATAGAAAGACATGGTTTAATGGAACAAAGTCAGCATGGCTTTACCCAAGGCAAGTCTTGCCTCACAAATCTGCTTCACTTTTTTTAAGGAGTTAATAAACATGTGGATAAAGGTGAACCGGTAGATGTAGTGTACTTGGATTTTCAGAAGGCATTTGACAAAGTTCCTCATGAGAGGCTTCTAGGAAAAGTAAAAAGTCATGGGATAGGTGGCGATGTCCTTTCATGGATTACAAACTGGATAAAAGACAGGAAAAAGAGAGTAGGATTAAATGGACAATTTTCTCAGTGGAAGGGAGTGAGCAGTGGAGTGCCTCAGGGATCTGTACTGGGACCCTTACTTTTCAATATATTTATAAATGATCTGGAAAGAAATACGACGAATGAGGTAATCAAATTTGCAGATGATACAAAATTGTTCAGAGTAGTTAAATCACAAGCAGATTGTGATAAATTGCAGGAAGACCTTGTGAGGCTGAAAAATTGGGCATCTAAATGGCAGATGAAATTTAATGTGGACAAGTGCAAGGTGATGCATATAGGGAAAAATAACCCATTCTATAGTTACATGATGTTAGGTTCCATATTAGGTGCTACTACCCAAGAAAGAGATCTAGGCGGTTCAGTGTGCTGTGGCAGTCAAAAAAGCAAACAGAATGTTGGGAACTATTAGAAAGGGAATGGTGAATAAAACGGAAAGTGTCATAATGCCTCTGCATCGCTCCATGGGTGAGACCGCACCTTGAATATTGAGTACAATTATGGTTGCCGCATCTCAAAAAAGATATAATTGCGATGGATAAGGTACAGAGAAGAGCTACCAAAATGATAAAGGGAATGGAACAGCTCCCCTACGAGGAAAGACTAAAGAGGTTAGGACTTTTCAGCTTGGAGAAGAGACAGCTGAAGGGGGATATGATAGAGGTGTTTAAAATCATGAGAGGTCTAGAACAGGTAGATGTGAATCGGTTTTTTACTCTTTCAGATAATAGAAAGACTAGGGAGCACTCCATGAAGTTAGTATGTGGTACATTTAAAACTAATCGGAGAAAGTTCTTTTTCACTCAACGCACAATTAAACTCTGGAATTTGTTGCCAGAGGATGTGGTTAGTGCAGTTAGTATAGCTGTGTTTAAGAAAGGATTGGATAAGTTCTTGGATGACAAGTCCATTATCTGCTATTAATTAAGTTGACTTATATAATAACCACCGCTATTTTTAGCAACGGTAACATGGAATAGACTTAGTTTTTGGGTAATTGCCAGGTTCTTATGGCCTGTATTGGCCACTGTTGGAAACAGGATGCTGGGCTTGATGGACCCTTGGTCTGACCCAGTATCGCATATTCTTATGTTCTTATGTTCTTGGGGCCACCTATCAGAGCCTGGGCCATCAGCGCTAATGTCAGGCTCAGGGATTGAGCCTTGATAGATTGAAGGCCAGACTTGTCTGCATTGTCTGCGAGGGGCTATGGGGGGCCTGCTGCTTGGTGGCCCACCCTAAACCCCCTCTTGTGAAGGCGGTCATAGCACCTGTAGGGGGCCTCATGGGGAGCGAGAGCCTCAATCCTGCTTGGATGGAAAGAATATGAGAAATCCCACTTGGGTGGAGAGATTCTGAGAAATCCTGATTGGGTAGAGGGAATCTGAGAAATCCCACTGGGGTGGGGAGAATCTGAGAAGTCCCACGGGGGAGAAGAGAATCTGAGAAATTCCACTGGGATGGAGAGAATCTGAGATCTCCCGCTTGAGGTAGCCTATCAACCTTGCCCCATGGTTACAGTTGTTAAAGGTATGGAAAATATCCGGCTGCAGCCGTGACTCTGCACATGGCCTTATTCCGAAAAGGGAGTGGCCATGACTCTCAGTGCTTGACTTTATGCTCAGAAAGGGGTTGCCATGACTTGATGTTTGATCTTATGCTCAGAAAGTGGTGGCGTGTTCCTTCTTTCAGGAAAACTTTGGTGAAGGCCAGGCTTCAGAGTGCATGCTCCGGTACTCTCTCGTTCTGTATCAGCGCCGCCTCTGGGGCTGCCGTTGCTGGTCTCCCACACCCAACACTCGGTAATTGCAGTCATGACGCCTGTCTGGGGGCTCGCAGGGAGTGAGGCCCCCCTCAGTACCACATGGTCTCATAAGGTATACACCCTAGTAGCAATGATTTGGAAAGCAGGGTCGGCCTCGCGCTGCTGTGCACAATCAGGGATGACTTGAGCCGCATAGGCTCAGCATGGCCGTAAAAAAAAAATCTGCTGGTCCAAGAATGTATCCTGGTGAAAAATTTTGGGCATTGACTGGTGGGGAAGATACAGAGCCAAATTCAATTGGCAGATAGCCAAAGCCATTCAGCGCTTTGGTGGATATCATCCGAGGCATGTATGGTTTGACGCATGTTATGCAGAATTGTATGCTCTGGACAGAGTGCATGTGTCAATATGGGAAATGGTGTGAAATGACTTGTTTCTTCAGGCTTTGTAGAGGGCATGCACTGGTTTGATGCAGGAGCCGAAGGCTTTTGGTATGGGGGGATCCCATCCCATGTGGGCAGAAGGGTATCTTCCGGCCCATGCATGAGGGGATCCTTGTGTTGGCGGTGTCCAAGTCCTGAAAAGACTATTGTAATGCTGAAGGCTGTGAAATGAAACAGGGAGGGGCTGGTAAGGAAGAACGTGACCTTGGGGCCACCACCTGGCACCTGGGAGGACGAATGTCAAGCCTAGGATTGGGCCTTGATGAATCGATGGCCAAGCACGTTTGCAAGGGGTTCTGGAGGGACCTGCTGTGTGGCAGCCTGCCTGGACCCCTCCAGTGATGGCGGTCCGCCGCCAGTTGGGGCTCGCGAGACCACCCCATCCTGTTTTTTGCTTGGGTGGAATGAAGCAGAGATATTGGCACCTGCCCTGTGTCTGAGATTTGGCGATGGTTGCAGGACTCGGTGCCTAAATTACACTCCCCTGTTAGCATACACTAATAAACAGCTGTGGCCATTTGCATCCTAGTTATGACTCCGTTTTTCCTTTTGTGTGTGTGTAATGTTGGGTGTCCTGCCTAGAGGGCGGGGGCTGGATAGAACCACGGGTATCCAGGCTGCCTGGTTACGCAGCACCTCTTGTCTCTCACAGAGTACTGTGAGTGCAGCAGTGAAGATAACAAAAACCCCTTTGCCAGTGCCCAGTTCTTCTCTATTCTTTTCAAGAACTTTTTAAACCTTTTCTTTCACTGAAACAGAGCTTCTAAAAAGGCAAACTTTCCCTGTGAAATCTGACAGAGAAAATGGAATTTTTTTGTACATGCTCAGGCCTTTCAGTGGGAAAATGTTAGCGTCACTTGATCCAGGAGCCAGCCATTTGTGAAGTTTAAAAAAAAGCGCTTCACCTTGATTGATCTTTTGTTCTGTGCATATGCCACTTTTCCTGAATTGGCTCCGTCCAGACTGTTACTTCACTGACATTGCTTGGTTGCTATAATTAGTAGCTACTTTCAGGCAAAAACCACCAGTCTCATTGTTTCACTTTTATTTGGGCCATAGACTTGAAATGAAATTTTTTTTTTTTTTTTTTAATTTTCATGGGCACCTTCCATTCATTTTGGAGGGTCACAAACGAAACAAAAAAATGTTCTCATTGGTTACATTTTACCCATTTGTTTCAAATGAATGTACATCCCTATTGTTACTTTACCTTGGAGTATTTCAAAATGCTCAGGATCAATGCAGAAGGAGGTTAAGTGCCTAGGATATGAAGCACAATTACATGGAATTTTTAGTAATCAGTTCAGAAGAATTAATCATGTACAACAAGGGTGGCCAACCCTTCACACACCAAGAGCCACGGGATCAGAATGCACAGTACCAAACAGTCTCAAGAGACGAAGGAGTCCCCAACAGCATCTCTCTCTCTCTCTCTCTCTCTCTTAATCCCTCCGTCCTGTCCACCTTAAGTCTCTTTTAGTCCCCTCACCTTGTCTTCACCAGCCTTTCTAAATTCCCTACTCTAATACCACTATCTCTCAATCTTTTCATCAATCTCTCTCACAATTTCCACACCCTGTCCACACAAGTCATACGTCTCTCTCAGTCATCTCACATTCTACCCACCAGTATATCTGCCAATCCTCCAACTCTGCTCAAACTTGTCTCTGACAACATCTCCCTCTTACTTTTCCCCCATGCTCTGCCCAAAGTCTGTCTTTCTCTCTCTGAGTCCCCTACCTTGTCCATACTATTCTCTTTCTCAACAGACCCTGTCATGGGAACCTCAAGCAACAGTAACAAGGATGTTTGCTCTATCCTTAATATCAGGTTCCTTGCATAAAGGAATGTAGACAGAATCCTCTGATTTAGGATTTTATTTGACTCTGAGACTGGGCATACAGCCAACTAAACTGAAAGAGATAAGATATGTATGCTTATAAGCAATTAAGCCTATAAGTTTATAAGCCTATAATTGGATAAGCAACTAAACAGATGAGAGTTATAAATAAAGTAAGAATTGTGAACGTGAGGCTGCTGTCATTTAAACTCAGCTGCACCTGAGGATAGCAGTCCAAAACTGGCATTCACCTGTATAGGTAAACTAACCATTTTTCTTTTTTATGTATCCAATTTAGAAAAGACTTGATCACTTTATTCATATATAATAAATATGCATATTATTTTACTGAATATTCTCTTGACAGATTATTTAGCTATGTCCTTATAAAATATTTGCTCTCATACTAATAAATTATCTGTTAGGAGCAATGATGTGTTACACATGGGGTCCTCAAGAAAGACAGTGACCTATAAGGGTACTTCTTGTTAATGATTTCCTTATCCAGTACTACCCGATAGAGTAACCCAAGACAACCCAGAATAACATTCCCTAACCCCACAAGGATGATGACCTGGGCTCAGCGGCCACAATATTAACACTTCCTGCCTCATTGCTTGTGCTCCTTTGCCCCATACTCACCCTCTACCTAACATCAGTATCTCATTTGTCCCTACCTCATCTGACACCTCCTCTTCAATGCCCTCTTAGGTTCTTTTATGAACACCATCTGCTACCTCTTCTGGATTTCACACATCTACCCCCTCTCCATCAATATTCACCTCTATTCAAGTCACTTTCCGCAGAAGCATTCACCCCCCTGCACTGCTATCTTGTGTGTGTCTCTCAAACACTTCCCACTCCAAATCACCATCTCTGGTTCTCTCACCCTTCCACCCATATAAAACCTCTGGCTTCCATTCTCCTCCCTGCCCCATCACTCCTTCTGGCTCTTTTACTATCTCTCTCCCCTTTCACCATCTCTGGCTCTCTCTTACCAGCCCTTCCACTTTCATTACCTATGACTCTGTCATACATCCTCATTCTTTCTCACTCTTCGCCCCCCCTCTGGCTCTCTCACTCACACACATATCCTCATAACACTACCCTGCACTACCCTGACACCATTTCTGTTTTTTCACATTCACCTAATCATCACCTCTGGCATTCTTGCACACATTCCCTCCTTCTGAGTTTCTCACACCATTCTTCTGCTTCCCCTGTTCTTTTGAACCCATTTTACCCTCATCCCTGGCTCTCTCATGCATCCTCTACTCCCACCATATAGCTCTCATACAATACCCTATCCAGGTCCTCGCTTCCTACCTCCATTTCTTCCACTAAAGCCCTGGTCCCCTCACAACTATTGCAGAACAGGTGGCAGCATGGATCTTGAAGAGGAATAAGGTTCCAACAATTGAATTTTCATTGCTGACTTCAGGAAGATGAGGAGGGAAAAAATATTCATCCTATCCGCATCATGCTTATTTTATAGATGTCATACTTTGGTGCTGATTCATTAAAGCATAGCAAACAGAGCTAAACTAATGCAGATTGTGATAAATTTAGTACAATGACCACACACATTAATTGCCTTGGCCCCCATTAATTTTAATAGCACTGATTCACTAACTCACTAAATTTAGCATGATCTACATTAATTTAGCATTGGTTTCCAAGCTATAGTGAATCAGGCCCTATATTCTTAACATAGAAGACTCATATTCTTCTAAGCCTGAAGAATTGTTTAAATGACTTGCCATGTTCATAGATCAGGAGAAATCATCTTGAATACAAATTTTAGTCTCTTCTGCCTGGTGAATGATGATTTTTCCCATTTGATACAAGTTGTGCTTTATATTCTCTTCTGATCTCATTGCACCATGGAACCATGCTTATATAAGCCGCATTATTAACATTCTTGTGATACTAGTATTCTGTCCTTGTTGTGCGTCACCCTGCACTGCTATATAAATAGGTAAACTAATTCAGCTTTATTTATGAAGACAGAATCAATTCTTAAATTTCAAACATTTACTGAGAAAAACAAACTGAAAACCACAGAAATTGCTGGAAGAGACAATGGAAATAAAATTCTTACAGAGTCTCTGAACTGTGCTACAAATCATTGCAAACTTGGAGGGACATTTTTCAAATTGCATTAGGGCCTTATCATTAGGGATGTGAATCGTTTTTTGACGATTTAAAATATCGTCCGATATATTTTAAATCGTCAAAAATCGTTAGAGCCGCGATACAATAACAATTCCCCTGATTTATCGTCAAAAAATCGTAAATCGGGGGAAGGGGGAGGGGAAGGGGGAGGGCGGGAAAACCGGCACACTAAAACACCCTAAAACCCACCCCGACCCTTTAAAATAAATCCCCCACCCTTCTGAACCCCCCCCCCAAATGCCTTAAATTACCTGGGGTCCAGCGGGGGTCCGGAACGACCTCCTGCAGTCGAATCGTGTTGTCTTCAGCCGGCGCCATTTTCAAAATGGCGGCGCAAAATGGCGGCGCAAAATGGCGCCGGCCGTAGACAACACAATTCGACTGCAGGAGGTCATTCCGGACCCCCGCTGGACTTTTGGCAATTCTTGTGGGGGTCAGGAGGCCCCCCCAAGCTGGCCAAAAGTCCCTGGGGGTCCAGCGGGGGTCCGGGAGCGATCTCCTGCCGCGAATCGTTTTCCGTACGGAAAATGGCGCCAGCAGGAGATCGACTGCAGGAGGTCGTTCCGGACCCCCGCTGGACTTTTGGCCAGCTTGGGGGGGGCCTCCTGACCCCCACAAGACTTGCCAAAAGTCCAGCGGGGGTCCGGAACGACCTCCTGCATTCGAATCGTGTTGTCTGAGGCCGGCGCCATTTTGCGCCGCCATTTTGAAAATGGTGCCGGCTGAAGACAACACGATTCGACTGCAGGAGGTCGTTCCGGACCTCCGCTGGACCCCAGGTAATTTAAGGCATTGGGGGGGGGGGTTCGGGAGGGTGGGGGATTTATTTTAAAGGGTCGGGGTGGGTTTTAGGGTGTTTTAGTGTGCCGGTTCACGATTTTCACGATTTTAACGATATTTTAAAAACCCAAACGGCGACAATACGATTCCCTCCCCCTCCCAGCCAAAATCGATCGTTAAGACGATCGATGACACGATTCACATCTCTACTTATCATGGGGCATTAGGGCCCTGATGCCCATGATAACACCATAACGCATGTGATAAATAATGCATCGTAAGATGCGTAAGCAAATTTTAAAAATGTAGTCAAATGGGAGGAGTTTGGGTAGAGTTTATGAAAATGAGAGATGTTTAACATTGCGTGGGATAGCATAATGCACTCTATTATAGGACTTAACACCGGAAATAACTATGCCTTTTGTATGGGTGTTATGTTGTGCATTATGGCTGAAAGGAGATTTGTGAAAAATATTGCAAATCCTGAAGGGGGAGAGAGAGAGAGAATCTCTGGCAAAGTACACATATTAGTCAACTTTTTATACCACAATAAGAGGGGGCATTATGAACTTAGGGTGAGGTTTTGGTGGTGGTCTAGGTTTGGGGGGGCAATTTTACATGCACAGTCAGAGGTATGAACAGCACACATTTCAGTGAAGATTTTATGTGATTTGGAGTGATGAAAGGTACACAATGATGAGATTTGTACAATGTACTCTCGACGTAGCATGATGCATGGTCTAACTAGCTGCTATCAAGCTAGGTAGAGAGTACAATGTAAAAATCTCATCTTTGTGTACAACTGGCTGTGCATGTAAAATTGCCCCCCAAAACCTAGCCAACCACCAAAACCTTACCCTGAGTTACTAGTTGACCCTCTTACAATGGTATAAACTCTCTCTCTCATAAATTTAACATGCATTATGTTAAAATAACTATGTGGTATCAGGAAAATTACCCTAACCACCCCCCCCCCCCTTTTTTTTTTTATCACGTGTGCTATTTTTCACAATTTTATAGCAAAATGATAAATCTAGGGGTTGGTTTGTACACTATTTTAAAATTCTAACAAACTTGCATTGTTTATTATAATATGCATTTTTTGCAGAATAAAATTATTTTTAACAAACCTGTCTTTGAATATCTTGGCTGAACTGGAGTGAAAAGTGTTGCTGCCGTCGCAGCTCGATGCCCTCACTCCGCTCTCCTTACCACTGTGGCGACTCCCTCCGGGCCTGATGGACGGTTTGCTGCCGCGGTGTCTTCTTGCTGTCTTCCTCCAGTGTCCCCGGAGTGGCACGACACTGCGGATCCGCCATGTTCCTGATGACATAGGACGTGCACGCGCTCCGAATGATGTACCAGCAAGGGCGCGAACCTCGGGGGCGTCCCCCTGAACTGACGTCATCCGCTTCCAATATATAAGGTCTCAGAAATTGCTAACGGATCGAGTTAGCAAAGGGTTTCGCTACCTAAGCTACTCTGCCTCCTCGGACTTACCAGGGGTACAAACTCCTCGGGAGCCTCGCTCTCTTTTCTCTATTCAGATTGCCGATAGGAACCGGTACTCGTTCCTCGAGGGCCCATTTCCTGAACATTCTGAAGATTCTCTACTGCCTGGAAGCTATCACAGATACAGACAATCGTGAGTTACCATCGCTCTCTCAGAGCTTTCCCTGGAACCAGGTGCTTGCTCCTTGAGGGCCTAACCCTTTCCAGCTACTGAGCTTTCTAAGACCTTATGTGAGATCTGTCACCCAGTTCTGGCTATGAACACAGTATACCTGTCTACTCCCTATCTATAGTTTCTCTACAGCTCAGCTACCCTGGGATTGTGGTTCCAGTACCTGAGGGACTTCAGCCCTGCCGGGCGTAGCAGCTCACTACTGCCACCTCTGGTGGTTCTACTACCTGTCTAATAAAAGAATTCTGTGTCTGTCTCCAGACTCAAGCCTAGCCGGTGGCCCCTCTCAGGATATCCTCCTGGGGGCACAGTCATCTGCCATCAGCCCAAGGATTCACCTATCTACATTCCTCTACAGCTGAGTGTCCTCTCCAAGCACTCTGCTGGTAACAGATTGCTACTCCTTCTCCATCAGGAGTCTTCAGCAACAGATTCCTAACAGCTTGCTAACTCCACCTCCTTCAGGAGCTAGTACACTACAGATTGCTACTTCTAGCTCTAACACAGAGCTTTCCTAACAAGATTGCTAACTCCTCCCCTTCATAGGAGTCGAAGCATAAGAGATTGCTAATTCCCTAGCAGATCCTTAACAGATTGCTAACTCCTATCTGATGTCTCCACCCATCCGGCATCAGATCCACAACAAAAAGCAATGGTTTCTGTGAGTTCTGAGAGCATGGTTGATAAATTAGAAACAGTAGGCTTATCTGGGAGCTACTACAGAAAATGGAGGGTCCTTATACATTGAACCAAATCTTTCAGAAAACACTATGGTCCATATTCAGATGGCAGTTGCTGGATAAAGTTAACTGGGCATTGTTGAGTTTATCTGGATTCAGCCCCAAGGCCTGGATTCATCATTCATCACTGAATGATGAATCCAGCAAAAATGGGGGCGGGGGGGGGGGGGGGTCTGCGAAAGCCTGCAGCCTTCGCACCACTGCGGTGTCTTCACTGTCGGTTTTCGCACCGAATAGCACCACCATGAAAGGTGGTGTTATTCGGCACGCTACTGTCGATGATAACATTGGTAACGTTTTTGCCGGCAGCAAAGACACCACTGACTCCTCCCTCCCCCTGCCCTGACTCCTCCCCTCCCCACCCCGACTCCTCCCCTCCCCCAGTTAGCATTATATCGCATGCGAAAAGTCCCTTTTCGCTTGCAATATGGCCCTAACGCACGCGATAAAGCTTTAGGGAATGACCCTACAAGTTAGGTAAAGTTAGAAACTGAGTGGAAAGCGAGATGGGGTAGTGGTAAATGGATTTCTCTCCAAGAGAAGGTGGGTTACCAGTAGTGTGCTGCAGGGATTGGTCCATGGGCAGGTCATCGGATGAAGGTAAAAGGGAGTATAATCTAAGGAAATATTTCTTTACAGAAAGTATGATGGATAAATGAAACAGCCTTTCAGAGATGGTTATGAAGATGAGGTCAGTATCTCAATTCAATAAAACATGGGCAAGCACAGATAATGTCTCTGGGAAAGGAAGAAACTACAAAGCAAAGCAAGAGATGTGGATGGGCATACTCTATGGATCTTTATCTGCCATCATGCTCCATGTGCCTAAAGTTGTTCGGGTAACTTTAAGACAGCAATTTCACTGGTCAGAGTTACCTAGGATAACTTTGTTGGGGCATTGCTGAATATCAGTGCCACCCAGGTAAAGCCATGCCCCAAGAATGCCCCTATTACCACCTTTTTTGTCTGGGTAACAATTTGCCCCAGACAAAATGAAGCCAGTGAGCAAGGCGGTGGGGGAGGGGGGGGGGGATTCAAACATCAGGGTTTTTCTGGCTAACTCCAAAATTAACCGGAGAAACCCTTTGAATAAGGACCTCAATTCTTTCCCAATCAAAGCAAATGTTGCAAAACTTCTGCTAGTAATTAAGAGCAAGACCCATAAGTGGCTTCTTAAAGCAGTTTTTCCCTACAACCACATGATGGCTTACCTACAGATCAGCAATATAACATAAAAGTACCATGAATTCAAGAGCAACTAGAGGGTTGCCAACGTACATGTATCTCCAAAATTCTGAAATGAATTTACACTAATAAACTCCAAGGAAAATGGAGCCAGAGATCTGAAAAATATATCATGCTCTCCTGTGCTTTATTTTTCACAACTGGATAGCTATATTTACAGTTGGCTGCCTGCTTGTTAAACGTAACGTTCACAGTTAAGAGCACCAGGCAGAGCATTTTGTGTTTCAACATTTGTGTAGCTGGGACTGAAGATGCTGAGCCATACCAGAATATAGCCTGCAGGAAATTTGGGTTTCAAAACGATTAATCTAATAAACTAATTTGTGAATTCAGAATGCAAAAAATCAATTATAATAAGGGAAACCCTCAGTTGTCTCTGTAATCTGAACATAAACTTCCAAATGATTATTTTTTTAAAGAAATACAAGTTAATAAACACCTTCAGTATGTCCAAGTTGGGACATACTGAAGGTGAATAAACCAAAGCTTAATGTAATTGATTTTTAATTCATCAATGCACTCTGCACTTTGCTATTACAAGGGAAGCATCAATCAGATCCCACAGTTTCAGTCTCATATATAGAATTATTATTGGTTCCACAATTACAACATGAACAATGCCAGGCATATTATCACTGTATAATTAGATAGATCATGGAATTTTGTTTTTAAAAAGTTCCATTTAGGTATAATTCTTTCTTCAGGAGCTTCAATCTAATAATAATCCTGGAATCTTGAAGTATGACCAAATTCAGATCTTTAAAAAATATATATTTATGTCTTCTGTACCAAACACACAAAATGCAGTCTGCACATAAGCTAAATAAACAGCTAAATATTAAAAATGTGCTGCATTATTTGTGTAGGAAAAAATGTAATGAAGAGGATTCTACCTATTCCTGCAAAACTGTGAAAAATAATAAAAATTGAAGGATCATTTAACTGGTATCACTGATGGATTAAACTCAGCTCTCAACCTATTCATTTGTTAATTGACATATTATATAACCCAGCAAGAATTAGTGTTTTTTTTCTTTTTATATTGGACTTAACATTTTTGATGATGAAGGAGAAAAGACTGCATCAGATGTATATAAAAACTGATTTGCTTCAATTTATTAGGAACTGACCTTTTCTT
Organism: Rhinatrema bivittatum; assembly: GCF_901001135.1. Classification (NCBI taxonomy): domain Eukaryota; kingdom Metazoa; phylum Chordata; class Amphibia; order Gymnophiona; family Rhinatrematidae; genus Rhinatrema; species Rhinatrema bivittatum. Next base: position 140,866,852 of record NC_042615.1, on the reverse strand, counting down.
TTACTCTGACTAATAAGCCTCTCTTCACTTCTTCTCTTATCCAACTCTTAATCAAAGTAAGATCCTATCAGGAATTCCCCTAAAATACCTGGGATCCTCTGCTTGCTTTCAAATTCTCTCCTTTCCTGTTTCATGTAATTTTTAGGCACCTTTGCTGCATGTTTTCTCAAGGGGAGCACCAGTGTGGTTGCTCTTTTCCTCCTCTTCCCTCCCAGTTATGGTACCATCTGGGTATCCACTCCTTCTTCAACCGTCAGATTGGCAATGGGATTCCTTGGTAGGGATGTGAATCGTTTTTTAACGATTAAAATTATCGTCCGATAATTTTAATATCGTCTTAAATCGTTATAGAACACGATACAATAGAAATTCTAATGATTTATCGTTAAAAATCGTTAAATCGTGTTAGTGCGCACTAACTCGAGTTAGTGCGCACTAACTGAAAATGATACAAATTGACACTTTCCAGGTCAGTAAAGGTCAGTTAGGAATGAATATGTGTTCCTATTGGCTGGCTGCCCTCTTATCTATTGATGTTAACCAGGTTCCCACTGAGGTGATGGTTGGGGGGATGGGAAATGGAAATGGAAACTCAGGAACACTAACAGAAAATGATACAAATTATTGACACTATCCAGGTCAGTAAAGGTCAGTTAGGAATGAATATGTATTCCTATTGGCTGGCTGCCCTCTTATCTATTGATGTTACCAAGGTTCCAACTGAGGTGTTGGTTGGGGGGATGGGAAATGAAAACTGTTGGTAGTTGACAAAAAAAGTAATGTGATCAGTCAATATGACTAGAACCTGTGCCCTATTCCTGATACCAGGGGTGATGTGATCTTCCTGCATTCAGTGCCCTATCCCTGATACCAGTCTGAGACAGCTCCCTCCCTGCATTACTAGTGAGAGGCTGGCTTCACAGACAGGAGGGAGCTGCCTGACCCTCACTCCTGACTTCCCCCATGTCCCAGCTAGTGAATGGTGTGTGGGTGAGGGGGGGGGGGGGGGAGGATGGTGAAGTCTGAGACAGCTCCCTCCCTGCATTACTAGTGAGAGGCTGGCTTCACAGACAGGGGGGAGCTGCCTGACCCTCACTCCTGACTTCCCCCATGTCCCAGCTAGTGAATGGTGTGTGGGTGAGGGGGGGGGGGGGAGGATGGTGAAGTCTGAGACAGCTCCCTCCCTGCATTACTAGTGAGAGGCTGGCTTCACAGACAGGGGGGAGCTGCCTGACCCTCACTCCTGACTTCCCCCCATGTCCCAGCTAGTGAATGGTGTGTGGGTGAGGGGGGGGGGGGGGGGAGGATGGTGAAGTCTGAGACAGCTCCCTCCCTGCATTACTAGTGAGAGGCTGCCTTCACAGACAGGGGGGAGCTGCCTGACCCTCACTCCTGACTTCCCCCATGTCCCAGCTAGTGAATGGTGTGTGGGTGAGGGGGGGGGGGGGGGAGGATGGTGAAGTCTGAGACAGCTCCCTCCCTGCATTACTAGTGAGAGGCTGGGTTCACAGACAGGGGGGAGCTGCCTGACCCTCACTCCTGACTTCCCCCATGTCCCAGCTAGTGAATGGTGTGTGGGTGAGGGGGGGGGGAGGATGGTGAAGTCTGAGACAGCTCCCTCCCTGCATTACTAGTGAGAGGCTGCCTTCACAGACAGGGGGGAGCTGCCTGACCCTCACTCCTCCGGAGTATTGTGATCTTCCTGCACACAGTGCCCTATCCCTGATACCAGGGGTGTTGTGATCTTCCTGCATGCAGTGCCCTATCCCTATTAATACCAGGAGTGTTGTGATCTTCCTGCACGCAGTGCCCTATCCCTAATACCAGGGGTGTTGTGATCTTCCTGCACACAGTGCCCTATTCCTGTTACCAGGAGTGTTGTGATCTTCCTGCATGCAGTGCCCTATCCCTGATACCGGGATGTGTGCAAGAAGATCCCAACACCCCCCGGTATCAGGAATAGGGCACTGCGTGCAGGAAGATCACAACACCCCTGGTATTAGGGATAGGGCACTGTGTGCAGGAAGATCACAAACACTCCTGGTATTAATAGGGATAGGGCACTGTGTACATGAAGATCACAACACCCCTGGTGCCAGGGATAGGGCACTGTGTGCAGGAAGATCACAACACCCCTGGTGTCAGGGTTAGGGCACTGTGTGCAGGAAGATCACAACACTCCTGGTATTAATAGGGATAGGGCACTGTGTGCAGGAAGATCACAACACCCCTGGTGCCAGGGTTAGGGCACTGTGTGCAGGAAGATCACAACACTCCTGGTATTAATAGGGATAGGGCACTGTGTGCAGGAAGATCACAACACCCCTGGTGCCAGGGTTAGGGCACTGTGTGCAGGAAGATCACAACACTCCTGGTATTAATAGGGATAGGGCACTGTGGGCAGGAAGATCACAACACCCCTGGTGCCAGGGTTAGGGCACTGTGTGCAGGAAGATCACAACACTCCTGGTATTAATAGGGATAGGGCACTGTGTGCAGGAAGATCACAACACTCCTGGTATTAAGAGGGATAGGGCACTGTGTGCAGGAAGATCACAACACCCCTGGTGCCAGGGTTAGGGCACTGTGTGCAGGAAGATCACAACACTCCTGGTATTAATAGGGATAGGGCACTGTGTGCAGGAAGATCACAATACCCCTGGTATCAGGGTTAGGGCACAAGTTCTAGTCACATTGACTGATCACATTACTTGTTTTGTCAAGCTACCAACTGTTTCCATTTCCCATCCCCCATATACTGTCAGTGGGAAGCTTGGTAACATGAATAAATAAGAGGGCAGCCAATAGGAATACATATTCATTCCTAAACTGACCTTAACTGACCTGAAAAGTGTCAAATTGTATCATTTTCAGTTAGTGCGCACTAACTCCCAGTTAGTGCGCACTAATCGGAAAAAACGATTTTTAACGATTTTTTAACTAAAAAATCGTGCCTAACACGATTTTCTTGCCCTGCCACACGATTTCTATCGTTAAGACGATATGGAAAACAATTCACATCTCTATTCCTTGGACTGATGGACACCCAGATGGGTTATTTAAAAAAATCAGCTCTTCTCTTCACTCTCTAGAGTAGGAAGGATGAATTAAACTACCTCCCAACAAAAATTACACAATGAGTAAACAACTCATTACAATGAGATAAGTCATCACCACTGGATGTAAGTTGGAAGGTATGTGGTGAGTCAAAAAAGTATTGTAGTTAAGTTCATTTGGTTTTCAAGTCACAGCTATTTCTTTGGTTTGATTCAAACAAAAAAAATGTTCATTGTTTGTTTTATTTGTTAATTTGTTTACCATTATATTCAATGGGGATGCAATGCAGCTTATTTTGGGCTTCCTAATTGGGATTTTCTCATCATTTCTAATGAAACTAGTGGATAGGCATCATTATAAGGTAAAGGCATGACAATGTATCAAGACTATGATTAGACTTTTTCCAGAGTTTTCTAGAAAATGTTAGACACAATTCTGGGCATGCACAGAAGTTCTATATAGCCATGGCACCGTAGCGTGCCTCCGTAGTTGTTTTGTTTCTCATAGATAAATGGATGGTATGTTTCTGCAGAACAGTTCACCGTGAATTTCAGGTCATTCATTAGCTTCTGTTTCAAACTTTTTCAGCCTTCAGCAAGCTTTAGGTTTTATTTTTATCCTTCTAACTTTTCTAGTCAGGTTTCGTGACAATTTTAGGAACATTTTCAAATGAAATTTATCCAAGTACTTTTCTATTTGAAACCTGTCAACCCCTTGGCCTGGTAAAAATATGTTTGGGGACCAACAATACGCCTACTTTTACCCAGGCCAAGCAACAAGTGGGTAGTCTCAGGGGTGTTATTAGTTTAGGGAAGGGAAACAACACAAATAGATTACATTTTCAAATCTATGCTCATTGTTTTGAAGGGAAAAAGTATCTGCAGAACAAGCAGGTGTAAATCTCTAGGCCAGGGTCTGGCCCATGCCTTGGAGCCCAGGACTGGGAGCTCCTCTTCATACGTCCTCTTCTTTCTTCACTCACAAGCACAATGATGGTGTCCAGTGGGGTCACACTGGAGTTAATTAACTCCGGCGCATTCATCCCAGCGGACGACAACATTTTGAGGTATGGTGCTGAAAGTTTGGTGAAGGTGCAAAAGCATTGGCAGTGATCCCTTTCGATACATAGCTCCAAGAGCAGGGAGATTCTGCAGGCTGCTCTCTGAAGCCCAAAGCAGCTGTGACTAGAAACAAACCCTATGTTCTATCCAGAAATCCAGTTACAGGCCTATGAGACACCTCAAACACTGTTAGAAAAGGTCAGCCTACCTGCTGAGACCTACCACATTTTTGACTTCTCAGGCTTCAAGGAAGAATCCAGAGGAAAATAGTGAAGGTGATTGCTCAGCATGGAAAGAGTACAGAGCGGTAGGCATTGACTATTTCCAGTCAATTTGGAGCACCGAGGGATTTGCTTTTGGTTGCTTCCTCTTTGCCATCAACCTCCTCAGCACCAGAATGAGATTTACATACCAAATGTCTGGTTTGGCATCCAGTACACTGAGTCAGAACCAAATAGGCTCAGAAATGGAAACTTCTTCAGCTATTTAATGCCAAGCATCCTTGAGGTTCCAGGAGTCAACATTCGGTACAAAAAAGCAATTGACTCAGGCTTCATTTCAACCTTTTTAATAGGATAAGTCTGAAGAGCCTTGGAGTTCTCTTGACATGTCAGAGGAGATTTGAGAGATTGAGATTATACACAATATACCTTAGCTTATGAATGAAGTTTACTCTTGACAAAATATGCACAAAAGAAGCCAATTTGGAAACTTTATACTGAGGTGTTTCTTTATGACAATAATACTCACCTGGCTTTTCCTTAGAACCCTCATCTTCACAGGCAAGGAATAGGTCCCCAGCTGAGGACCGTTCCTTCTCCCAGGTGATGGCTAAAGAATTCCCTGTTGATTTGAAGATCAAAGGAAACCCAGGTCACACCTCTTTGGTTGCTGTCAGAAAGCTCTGTTGTTAAGCTGGTATTTAGCAATCTGTAACTATTTAGAATAGTTGTGGGTGGATCCTTGGACCAGTGGCAGGTGACCATGCCCTCGGGGAAATCCCAAAAGGGACCACTGGTCAGGCTTATTGTAGGAGACAGACACACACTAGTTCTTTTATTAGACAATATAGTAAACCACCAGAGGTGGCAGTAGTGAGCTGGAAACACCCAGCTGGGCTGTAGTCCCTCAGGTATTGGAACAGTGATCCCAGGGTGGCTGAGCTGTAGAGAAACTAAGACAGTGAGTAGGCAGTATATGCAGAGTTCTGGAACAAGTCCTTGATGGTAACACTCACACAATAATCTCTTAAGGCAGCCCAGGAGATGGTATGCATTAGGCCCTCGAGGAGCGAGTACCTGGACCCAGGGAAGGCACTGAGAGATAGATAGAAACTCACAATGTTGTATGCAGCGATGATTTCTTAGCAGAGGTGGTATCCAGGAGCAAGTCCGGGTCATGGGCCCTCGAGGAGCGAGTACTGGTTCCGGACTGCGACCTGAAAAGAAAAAAAGAGAGCGAGGCCCCCGAGGAGCGGGTACCTCTAGTGAAGTCCGAGGAGGCAGAGTAGCTAGGGTTGCAGAGAGTGAATCCCATCTGCAGCGACCAGGAGGAAGCTAGGTAACCAATCCCTTGCTAACTCATCTTGTTAGCGAAAACTGAGACCTTAAATATCTGGAGCTGGTAACATCATCTCAGGGGGACGCCCCCCTGAGATGACTGATGTACCAGCCAACGCTGCTACATCAGTCGGGCCACATGCGCGCGCCCTTAGGCATCTGGTCAACATGGCGGCTTGCAGCGTCGAGCTGGTCCGGGAACGCCAGAGGAGGATGGCCTGGAGACACCGCAGCAGCTAGCCTTCCATCAACCCCGAAGGGAGTCGCCAACGAGGTAAGGTGGGCGGAGCAGAGACGTCGGACAGCGACGGACACATCAGTTGCCTCAGGTATTTATTTATTTATTTATTTTGGCGTTTTTATATACCGAACATATTGTGTGCACTTCACATCGGTTTACATCCAAATTTGGGGACAAGCCATTAATACTTTGTCCCAAAAGACATTAAAATTAGACACCAAATAAAACCCTATAAAATTATTAAAATCTCATAATAATATTCTATACTGTAAATTTCCCGGACCGGCTCTAATAATAAAATACATTATATTCATAAAATATCATAGCTACTGGTAACATCATTTAAGAGAATTAAAATTATAAATACTAAAAAACCTTCTTTATCTAATCTAAATATCTAGGAGGAGTCACTAAGAAGATGTTATTCTGCCTTGTTGAAAGCCTGCTCGAACAACCATGTTTTTAGTTGTTTCTTAAATGGTTGAATGCTAGCCTCTAATCGTATGTATCTGGAAAACCCTAAGGGGTTGATGGCTCTGCCCATCCATCACTGAACCAGGAGTATGAGGGAAATCTCACATTCAGTACTCCAAGGTGGAAAAAAGGTGAACACTAAGTACCTTGTCCAGATGGCTAAGGGATTTCATCTATTCCAGTTGTCACATTGGTCTGTGGAGGATGAATCCACTCTAAAAAATGCCAAGAAGCCTAAGTCTGGGGTTTCCCAAACCTATACTGGGGACCCCCAGACAGTTGGCATTTCAGGGATATCCACAATGAATATGCATAAGATAAAATCGCATATACTGAGCTTCTAAAGTATGTAAGTTTATTTTAATCATATGCATTGTGAATGTCCTGAAAATCCAAATGGCAATGGGACAGTTTTGGGAAACCCTGCCTGATGCATGCACCCAAGATGTGAAACCCAAATGGCTATGATGTCCCTTGGGCTGTTTTGGGAAGAGACATTTTCAGAATGCTATGTTGCAGTTTCACATAGAATCGTAAAAGACCTACACGATCCAGCATTTGCATACCATCTTGGAAATGGCACAGAAATTTACTGACCACCTCTTTAGAAAATCAGAGTGAATTTTGCTCAGTAATAGACTGCAAGTGAGCAGTGTGAAAAACAATTAGTTCACTTAGCTTATAATATTATTGAAATATCATTGAAAGCCTCTGTTATAGCCTTAGATGAACACAGACTTTCATGGCTGTGAGTATTTGATCTATGTGATTGTAGCATATTCAGACCTGCTGCGGCCACAGGAAATAGCTCAGGAATATAGTAAAACTGGACCAACTTAGTTATGGTGCAGATATTTATTTACAGTACTTCTGAGATACAAGAATCAAGATAGTAGTTCACCTTGCGTCAGGCACAATTAACGGCCACTGTCTGGGTGTATTGTGAGTTCCTACCAGTTCCCTGGGGCCATTCTTATGGTAGGGTGAAGGAAACCTCCCTTCAAGAAGAAAAAAAAAACAAAACTGACTGCAGAGTTGTTTTCCTGAGGCCTTCTGACTTCAATTTCTACAACAGCAGGCCAAGGGGGCTATCCCCGCTTGGACAGTCAGAGGTCAAGTAGTAACTTAGGCTGGAAAGGCCAGCAGGTAATTTTTGTTTTCTCTGACTTGTGTGAGTTATCCGTTTGGGAGTTGGCCCCAAAGAGAGATAAAAAGGAGCAGGTAATACAGGTCCTAGCAACAGGACAGCAATAGCTGCAAAATACTGAACAAACACAAATAGACAAATAACAGCAGCTACAAGACCCTTCACCCAGAATCCCTTGTGGCATTCTGTCTCAAGGAGGACTGTGTTAAAACCTTGAACCAGGCTCTTTAAGGTAGAATGAGGGAGTTATTGATTCACTCCATCAGATACCCTCCCCCTCAGCTCGTCATATTCAGTTGAGTGTCCTAATGTGCCTGCCCGGGGCACATCCTGGTTCTGTCTCAAGTCCTCAACACTCATTAGTTGTCTCCATAAGGTTGCAAAATGGGGATAATCCTGACCCAGTTCTACTAGTATGGAAGCTCGGAGAGATAGCCACTTCTAACATGGCTTGTTCTATGGCTGTCATCAAGAGGATGTGGAAAGTTGAACACTTTTGTTCATCCCCATGTATACATGTTACTGTCTCTATTTTCTTATCATTAATATATCCTTGAAATAGTAAGTCCTGGCAAATGAGCATGGAATGAGCCGGAATCTACCAAGGCATGGGTACAGTCTCCTTTCAGTTCCACATGGATTATAAAGTCCTTAAGCCTTGCATGCAGGACACCCACAAAATTGCAGATTTGCTCCTTCTCATGTTATTCCGCTAAATTGCACTTGCACTTCAGGTCCTCAAACCAAGGATATTCTTCCTTTGCATGACCTTCTGTTTTATAGAAAGAATACTGCCATAGGGCCAGTTGGGTTTCTGCCCTACCAGGTTCACTTAAACACTCTTTAGTTTCCGGCTGCCTATATGGACAGAGGTCTTTCATGCCCATTCTCCGTACAAAGAACACAAACAAAAAGGGTCTTCAAAGTCCCATTTCTGAGTTGTTTCTAACTCTCTGGATTCCCCCTTTTTTTTAGGTTGTGGATCAACACTGCTTCAGAATGTTATTTTTAAGTATGTGCACTTCCTCCTCTGGTGTTGGCTGGGTCACAAAGCAAAACTCCATAGACTTGCTATGGCCATACTGACAGTCCCTTGTCAAGTGTCCTTTCTGTCCACAGTTAAAACATGTGGACACGATGGTGTCTGGAAACCAGGTATGGAGGCCTAGGCGCCTATCTCAGAAGTTCATTGCCGAGGTCCTTTATCCTCTGTACCATGCCAAGATATTGTTATGGGTTGTCTCTCTAAGCCTCTTATGCTGGCAGACATTGACTATGCCTGGTGGAAGGCTTCTGCCACTCCTAGGGCTCTCTCCAGGGTGAGACTGGTATGTCAACAGACCAGTTCCAGATGGTCCAGTCAAGACCATCTAGGAACTCCTCCAGGAATATTTGATAAGCCACTTCCACCTGGCATCTGTCAAATAATGAAAGAGGTTTCTGGGGCTCTCCCTGGGATGTAGGGCAGCCAGTCAGAACTTTTGCCAATAGTGTTCTGGGGAATACCACACTCTGTAGTACAGCAGCCTTGATGTCCTCATAGGAAGCCCAGCCTGGAACGCCAATTGACTCTTGCTGGTAAGCAAATTAGTCAAGTAAGCTGTTCAGCTGGTTTCTGACCAGGCCAACAAGCAGGCAGTCCATTCAAAGTTCTTTAGAAAGACCTTCAGGTCCTTTCCTCCCTTCATTTTATACAAAGGTAAAGGTGCCTGAGGTATTCTGGACATAGCCAATCGCAGGGGTCTCTGCTAGCTGAGCTAAGACTGGGCCTTGCTGTGTTAATTGGTCTTGTAGTCACTGCTATTTATATATTTGTGTTTATTTATTATTATTTATTATTTAGAGGCTTTTTTATACCGACATTAGTGGGTACATCATATCGGTTTACATCAAACAGTAGATGGAAAATACAAAGAACAGGGAAGAGGGGGAGGGGACAACATAGTGCAACAACTAGAGGAAAAACTAAAGGGAACAAGAAAAAAAAGAAAGAAAACTGGAGGGAAAACATGCTAACGTAATAATGTAAAAAATTAATAACTTAGAGGCATAAGTTTGTAGTAATGAGTTACAGAGCATGGACTTAGTCTGGGTAAGCCTGTTTGAAAAGCCAGGTCTTTAGATTTTTTTAAAATTTAATGGTGCAAGGTTCAAGGCGGAGATTCGTGGGTAGTGCATTCCAGAGTGTGGGGCCGGCAATTGAGAGGGCGCGATCCCTTGTCCTAGTAAGGTGAGCATTCTTGAGGGATGGGATGTGGAGAGCGCCTTTAAGAGTTGATCTGGTAGGGTGGAAGAATGGTATGAATTGGAGGGGCTCATTGAGCCAGCTGGAGTTGTGTTTGTAAATGGATTTGTGAATAGTGGTGAGGGTCTTGTAGAGGATGCGTGAGGGGATAGGGAGCCAGTGTAGGTCTTTAAGGATAGGGGTTATGTGGTCGGATTTGCGGGCATTCATGATGGTTCTAGCAACAGCATTCTGCAACATTTGAAGCGGTTTGATGGTGGAGTAGGGGAGGCCTAGATATAGGGAATTGCAGTAGTCTAGTTTAGAAGAGAGGGTCACATGTATGACTGTACTGAGATCATGGGCGTGGAGTAAAGGTTTGAGTTTTTTCATAACATTGAGCTTATAGAAACCTTCCTTTAGGACAGAGTTGATATGTTTTTTTAAGTTTAAGTGCTGATCAATTAGAACACCAAGATCACGTACGAAATGCTGTGGGGCGATAGAGCTGAAAGCTGGGTCGCTTAAGATGGAGGGCTTGAGAATATGGTGGTTGGAAATGAAAAGCAGTTCTGTCTTGGTGGAGTTGAGGGCAAGATGGAGATTAGTGAGTAGGGAGTTAATGGAAGCGAGGCATTTCTCCCAGAATTTTAGTGTTTTGGAAATAGATTCATGTATAGGTATGATGATTTGAACATCATCCGCTTAGATGTAGAATTTGAGGCCGAGGTCAGATAGTAGCTGGCAGAGAGGCAGGAGGTATATATTACATAGTGTGGATGAGAGGGAGGAGCCTTGAGGAACTCCTTGGATAAGGCAGAAGTGTGTAGATTCTAATTTTACAGAGAATTGTCTGTTGGCCAGGTAGGATTTGAACCAAAGTAGGGCAGCGCCAGAAATGCCAATGTCAGATAGGCAGGAAAGGAGGAGGTTGTGTTTGTACAGTATTTTGCAGCTGTTGCTGTCCTGTGGCTAGGACCTGTATTACCTGTTCCTTTTTATCTCCCTTTGGGGCCAGCTCCCAAATGGATAACTCACACGAGTCAGAGTAAACAAAAATTACCTGCTGGCCTGTCTGGCCCTAACTTACTACTTGATCTCTGACTGCTGTAGTAGAAATTGAAGACAGAAGGCATCAAGAAAACAACTCTGCAAGCAGTTTTGTTATTTTTTTCTTCTTCTTGGAGGCTGTGGGTTTTTACTTGTGCTTTCCACTTAAGCAAAAAAAAAAAAAAAAAAAATCCCACTGCTAACACCAGGTGTAGTGTACTTGGCCTGTTGTAGCGCGCAGGAATAATTCAGGAATATAGTAAGACTGGACCAAGTTAGTTATGGTGCAGATATTTATTTATAGTGCTTCAAACAAGAATCAAGACAGTAGCTCATCTTGCATCAAGCACAACTAACAGATAAATGTCCACCATCTGGGTGTATTATGAGGTCCTACCAGCTCCCTGGGGCCTCCCCAAGCCTTTCTAGGCCTGGATCCTTATGGTAGGGTGAAGGGAACCTCCTTTCACCCAAAATCCCTTGCGGCATTCTGCCTTAAGGAGGACTGGGCTAAAACCTTTAACTGGGCTCCTTAAGGTGTAATAAGGGTATTGTCAGTACACTTCATCAAAATGAAGAGGACATGGAAAGGCTTGCAGACATGCCATGCACTAGAGGGAATCTCTTGAAAGGTAAGGTAGGGCAAGTTGCCTGATATTTTCAAAAGAGAAGCACATCATGCTTCATACTCTCTCCATTATTGCCTTCAAGTCATCCTCCTCTTTCAGGATGTACCGTGAAACCAATGAAACAGTTCTTTCAGCAATGAAAACAATTCCTGGGCTTGATTTGCCCCAGGCAGCATCAAGGGTACAGGCCTTGCTAGTGTGAAGATAGAAGCTCTAAGTGTCATACTACTACCTAGCCAAAACCATGGATGCATTTTTGATTGAATCTAGAGATTATTGCCTCTGATAATGTAGATCCATGGGTGAGAAAAGATGGCTACAAATCACACCTTTGGGATACTTTTCGAATTACCCTCCCAAAGGAGTTAATGCTTGACTAAAACCAGGACATGCTCAGGTTGGAAATCTCTTCCCTCTTGCAAATCAAGGTGGTTGCATTTTTCCATTGTAGGAGAGAGGGCCAGAATTTTGCTTCAGGACTTCCTGGTCCCAAGAAAATGAGTATTTCATTCCATCTTGGAAACTAAGAGCTGTGAACAAATACCTTATAAAAGGAAAGTTTGAAATAATTACCCTTAGCACAGTAATTTCCTTTCTATACTCAATGACCCTTTGGAAGTTCCATCAGATGCACTTCTGCAATAGCATCAAATTATTATTTTGAGTGATCTTAATATATATGCTGAGTGGCAAATCAGGCTGTTTCTAAGAGCTGGATTTTCTAAGGTCGCAGACCTTAGAAAATCCGGCAGTAACGGAGGGCGGGGGGGCGAAGTGGGGGGCGGGCCTACGAAAGCCGGCAGTCATCGCACCACTGTGGTGCGCTGCCTGCCGGCTTTCGCACTGAATAACTACACCATAAAAGGTGTAGTTATTCGGCGCAAAACTGGCAGCGATAAGGGTCCTTACCTTTCGCCGCCAGCGATGTCTGCACAGGGTCGGTCCCAGTGCCGCCCCGACTCCTCCTGTTCTGGGGCTGACTCCGCCCCGACTCCGCCTCCCATTTTGTGATCACGCCTGATCGCTTTTTGAAAATGACCCCCTAAATTCTTTTTGGCTATGGATATGCATGTCATTGGCAAACTTACCCATTCCACAGGGCACACACACTAGATCTGTTTTTTTTTTATCTCGATCCAGTTAATAGCAGTTTGACAGTGGATGTGGTAAAAGTTAGTCCTCTTTCCAGATCTGACCATTTTTTGGTTGAATTTAATGTGAATGCCAATAGCAGTTTTCATATAAATAATTTCCATCCTACTTGTAAATTAGACTGAGAAGGGTCTAGATTGAAGACAGGTAATTTGATTGAGGCCTTAGAGTTTTATTTTCTATACCATAGATTGTCTAGTTGACAACTGAAATACTAGCCTGAGAGATGCTATTGATTCTATTGCCAGTCTTGATGGGGTGTAAATACAAGGTCTAGGGTAACTCCCTGGTTCTTTGATGAGTTCCATAATCTTAAAACAATCTGGATGCTTACTAGAGCAACAGTGGAAGAAAAGCTTAGTTGATTCTGTTAAGTCCTTATGTAAGGCACAATTAATAACTTATAATAAGGCTATTATATCTGCCGAGAAGGATTTCTTTATAATTATTTCAGCTGCAAATTCCTTGAAGGAACTGCTTCATACAGCTAATTACCTCCTTGTTGGCAATAATAAGGTAGAGGAGGATCTTACAGTTGTCCACTGAATAATTGGCTTTTCATTTTTTAAAAATAAGATTATGAATTGATCTTAAAACCCCAAACTACTCACAGAGACATCACTACATGCAAGAGAGAGAGAGAGAGAGAGAGAGAGAGAGAGAGACTAGCCATAATGTCTGCTCCCAAGATTAGGTATTTGTATCCCTATGAGAGGCCCACCTAGTAACTCGGGGCGAGGGTTAGGTGTTAGTGTAGGGGGTAGGGGCTGCTTTGACAGTCAATGTGAGACGTACAAACAGAACAGTGGTCTCTTGTGAAGATTGGATGGCCTTCGGAGTGAGGAAACTCACTCCAAGATGAGATTTGGGCAATGTTCTCTCCACCTAGCTTGATGGACTCTGTACCTGGATAACATCAAGCTAGGTTGATAGATCATTGCCCAAATCTCATCTTGGAGTGAGTTTCCTCACTCCGAAGGCCATCCAATCTTCACAAGAGACCACTGTTCTGTTCGAACGTCTCACATTGACTGTCAAAGCAGCCCCTAACCCCCTACACTAACACCTAACCCTCGCCACGAGTTACTAGGTGGGCCTCTCATAGGGATAGAAATACCTAATCTTGGGAGAGGATATTATGGCTAGTCTCTCTCTCTCTCTCTCTCTCTCTCTCTCTCTCTCTCTCTCTCTCCCTCTCCTTCCTTTCCAACTACTCACAGAGACATCACTACATGCAAGAAAACCTTTTCACACAGCTTAATGCAATTCAAAAAGGTGTAGTTAAAATCAATGTTAAGTTTGTGCAATAGCATTTTGCACAGTGGCAAGCCCGCCCCTAACTCCTCCTCTTTTGGGAATTTGCATCGCACCATATGATATGGTGCAATTGCATGCATTAAAGACATTTACGCATGCATTAAGGGCCTATCACATGCGTAAACAGGGCTTTTCGCATGCGATAAGCTCTTAACGCATGCGAAAACACCTTACCGCATTTTGTTAAATGAGGGGGTGAGTTGGTAAAGGCAGCAACACTAATAGTAACTTTTGTTTTAGAACCCGACAGGGATTGGGTATTAAGGCTGTTTTTCAAATATCGTCTTGTGGAATTCTTTAATTTGAAAGTTAGGGTATACCCAGATGTGTCGAAACAAACACAAAAAAGGAGGCAGCAATTGTTATTGCTGAGATTGAAGGTTCTTCAGATAGGGGGGTTGTTCTTATTGAAATACCCCTGTAAATGTTACGTAAAATTTAAAGGTATATCATATGTATTTTATTTTCCTTTGCAACTATCTTTTTTTTTAAGTGATAAACCACCGTTGAATAATGAAGTGTAGTAGATTATAAAATCCTACATATGTTTAGGTCGCTCTAAAATAAAAAAAATTTAAAAAATCACTGTAATCACTGCTTTGATAATTGCAAAGTTTAGTTTATAAATATTTCTTGAAATTTGTATAATCTTAGATCAGTATGATTACTGTGGACTACTTGAAGAAGAAGAAGAAGAAATAATTTAAGGATCGTATAAAGTCTTCTCTGTTATGATAGTCATTTATATTCTTTTTCTATTTTTTGTACAAGAATTTTCTTGTAATGATTTGTTTAAAAATGAATAAATAAAGAATTAAAAAAAAAAAAAAGAATTGTTCTAAATCATTACATGTACGCAGAGTAAAAACCAAACATTATTTCTTTCTTTCAATAAAGTAGACTGTTCTGATGTTATTACCTTACTGTCACAACTGAAGCCAACTCCCTGTTGTCTTGATCCTTGCCCTTCATGGTTTATCACGCCTGGGGAGGCTTAGCAAATCAACATAAGCAAGTTATTAATATCTCTTTAACAGAGGGTTCTCAGCCTTACACATTGAAAAAGACTGTGTTGCTCCCACTTCTTAAGAGACTCTTATTAGATCCTACTATTTTGGACAATTATCGCCTCATATAAAACATATCATTCTTAGGTAAGGTTGCTAATAAACTTTGCATTATCTTAGTTGAATATAATTGTTTAGATTAATTAGAATTTGGTTTTAGGCCTGGGTTTTTCACTGAAACAACATTAGTCTTTTAGATGTCTTGTGTTCTTTTAGATTTAACTGGGGGTTTTGACACTGTAGACTTCAATATCTTGCTTTCATCACTTAGAAAAAACGAGTATCAAAAGGTATTTTAAATTTGTTTATGGGTTTTAGGTGAAGCCATTTTGGCTTCTTCACCTATTACTGTGAAACCTCCCAAGGGTCTACTTTAGGTCATGTGCTGTTTAATATCTATATGATACCCCTAGGATAAGTAATTCAGAAATTTGGGGCCTCCTTTCACTGTTATGCAGATGATGTTCAAATTTAATTTAGCACATTAGGATCTAATCCTATAAAAGGTGTGATAGAATTGAATGTTTTTTGGAAAATGTAGGAGATTGGTTTAGTTTAAATAAATTACCGATCGATCCTATGAAAACTGAAAAGCTTTGGATTGGGAAATCCTAGATGCTGGACTGAAGGTATCCCCTCTTTAGAAGTTTTATGATCAGCTCACAGGTCCACACAGGGCTGGTGCAAGGGTATTAGGCACCCTAAGTGGATCATACAGACTGGCACCCCCTTAGAACTTCCCAACACAATTACATTTTATCACAATTACAATTGCATATATATTGACATATTTTATATGAAACAAATGATATTCTGAGGATAAACACACATAGCCCTCCTACTCCTCTTTGTAAAAGGAAAAGAGGTCTTGTCGTTAGCTGAAGCCTGGTTGACACTCATAATGCACCATTGGGATGATGCTATGCCTCTTGAGTTGACAATTCTGGCCTGTACAACTTGGCCAACAGAGCTGCTTCTTTGCAACATGTGGACCTGCAACCCCAGCCATCATTCTGATGGAGCAGTTGGAGTGTCAACTGGGTTGCAGCTGATGACATGACTGTGCCAGCAAGACTTTGGCTGTTTTGCCTCCAGTCTTTTCTTCCATCCCCGCAGGACTGATACCAATAGAGCCAGTGGGAGCACTAGGCCACCGCCCCCCAAACTTCTGGTGCATCCATCTAGTCTGCCTAGTGCTTGCACTGGCCCTGAGTCTGCAGTATAGGGATTGTTCTTGCATCGGCTTTGGTTTTCACATTCTTTTTAAGATAATACTGCCTTTACTACTTTTATTCATCCTTTTGTTTCCTTGTGGATAAAGTACCTGAATTCCCTTTTGTCTGGTTGGTCAAAAATGCCTATTAGAAGATTGCATATAGTTGAAAATTCCACAGCACGTTTGCTTTCTTGTGACCATATTATGCCAGTCTTATGCAATTTGCACTGGTTTTCAATCAACTACCATGCTTAATTTAAATTAATCAAGTTAGACAATTTCCTTTTAAGACTGAAAAAGCAGGATCCATCTTGTCTCAGTAAATTCTTATGCCCTCATTTATTCCTCATCCCCATCTCCCACTCCCTGCCTGTTTCAATCAGTGTTACTTTCTTTCTCTGAGATGAGACTTTTTAGAACCAGACAGAGGGCATTTTCCAGAGCTACCCCACCTTATAGAATAGTTTGCCAAGGGAACTATATTTTGTAGACAATTTTGTCTTGTTTCACAGACAGATTAAAGCCTGACTTTTTGATATTGCTTTTAATAACTGATGTTTTTTACTACTCTATTAACTGATATTTTTTATTTTATTTTAACAACTTTGTGATTTTGTTCTTTGAGATTGTTATTACTGTTTTATGCTATGTTATGCTGTGCATTTTTATCTGCTATTCTGATTTTATTTATTTATTTATTTATTTATTTATTTATTTATTTAACATCTCTTTTATACCGATATCCGTTCGCACATCGCATCGGTTCACAATAAACAAAAACTTTTGGGCGGGGCCCTTACATGTAACAGATAACTTAGTGAACTAGGAAAAAATACAGTTAACTTTTGGGAGGATTTTGTTGCCTATTTTGTTGCCTATTTTATGTTTTTTTAAATTTTGTTGCCTATTTTGTTTTTTTATTTATATAAAATTTTATAAAATAAATTTATAAAATAAATTTTATAAATTTTATAAATTTTAAAAAATTTTATATAAAATTTTATAAAATTTTATATAAATTTATAAAATTTTATATAAAATTTATACAATTTTATTTATAAAATTTTGTTGCCTATTTTATGTTTTTTAAAATATATCACCTGATTTGCACTTTTGTTTGCCTGTTTTTAATTGTGTACATTTGCTTAATTTTGTTTTTGACTATTGTTCTGCACTTTGAGCTTTTGGAAATATAATTTGATGTGATTTTATTTGGAGAGTGGCTGTGTGCTCTGGATTTGATTGAAGCATATTCTCACATAGAGATATATCCAAGTCACAGGAAGTATTTCTGATTTGTTTTGAACCTCTGTCCTCTTGTGGGTTTCAGTACCTATCTTGAAAAGTTGCTATTTTAATGGGGTCACGTTAGCCTGCAGAGGTGAGTTATGGGCCCAGAATAAACAGCTCCCCTATGAGGAAAGACTAAAGAGGTTAGGACTGTTCAGCTTGGAGAAGAGACGGCTGAGGGGGGATATGATAGGGGTGTTTAAAATCATGAGAGGTCTAGAATGGGTAGATGTGAATCGGTTATTTACTCTTTCGGATAATAGAAAGACTAGGGGGCACTCTATGAAGTTAGCATGTGGCTCCATTTTTAAAGATGGCGCCGGCCATCCAGTGCTCCCTCCATGTGACAGGGGCCGGCCAATGGAATGGATACCCTGTCACATGGTAAGGGCAAAGGCCATCGGCGCCATTTTGATTAGTGGCAGCCGACGGCCCGAGTGCGGGAAATCGCTCCCGGGACCCCCACTGGACCACCAGGTACCTGTAAAATGTTTTTGGGGGGTCAGGAGGGTGGGGGAAGCAAAGGGTTTAGTTTTAAAGGGTCAGGGTGGGTTTTTTGTTTATCGGCTCGGGCACAGCCAATAAACAAAACCGCGATCGGGCCCGATGCAAAAAAACCCACATGTGAATCGGAACCAGAATCCGAACCTATTCCGGTTCCGATTCACATCTCTACTGCGTTCCCTGCTCCTGGATTTTTCCTGAGAAATCAATCCCATTGTGACAACTGAAGAGGAGAACTATAAGTAAGACCTAACATTGTATTATGAGGACACCCAACTGGAGTCTTCACCCTGTGGGGTGGGGGAGACTGTGCAAAGATTGTAATCTTTTTTTTGCCAGCAGTATTTTTGGAGGAGTTTTCTACCCAAACTAAGGATATCCTGTCCAACTGGAACCCTTACTTAGCCTCACTGTGGAGGGTGAGAGTTGTTTGTGAGAGATGCTTGCACAAATAGATTGGAGAACTGTAAATTTCAACTTTTCAAGCCAAAAACTGATATGAACAGTGCCAAACTGCTATTTGAGAACTCTGACAGAAAAGATTTAATTTTGGACACTCACTCTGAGCCTCCAATGAATTTGTTGGCCCTCACATCTTTTAAGGTTGAATGAGAACTGTTACTCCCCTCCCTCCCCCCCAGGGCAACAACAAAAAAGTAATCTCAGCCATCTTGGGCCTTGGAAGATTAGGTTCTCCGTACCCCATTGGAAAGAACCCTGTCCCAGGGCCCTTGGACTGGGTTGGAATGGGATAAAGTTAAATGATTGGCCCCGGGATCCTCGTGTGCCCTTGACTTCCAGGCTCCTAAACCTGAGGGGGGCGGGAGGGGGGGCTACAAACACAAATCAAACGGGAGGTCAAATCCCTCAAAATAAGTTGCCACTTATTGGCAGAGTTCTATGGATTCCCCATTTTGTTGAAGACAAGCCTTTAGCTAGGGAGTCCCATTTGTGTGACTGGTGAGTCACCAGAGAAAACAAAGTTGCTTTCCTGTAACAGGTGTTCCCTGAAGACTGAAGACTCACCAGTCATGCATTTCCTTCCTCCTTCCATTCTGGAACTGAGGCTTTCTTTTTAGATAATGAGGCATATTGCATGGCTGTGGTGACATGGGAATTTTCATAATCTATATTTTAGGAAAGGCATAATGATGAGCTTGATACGTATTGCAATGTATTGCTGAATAAAATCGTAAATGCTCACTCAGCCTTCCCCAATAGCTGTTTGCCAAAGCCTCAAATTAGGTGTATTGAGTTTTGAATCTATGGAAGTTCACTGGAAAATAGCTTGTTGCTGTATCATAAAAAGTTGTTTACCTGTTCCCATGGTAGTCTTTTCGCTTATATAGTTTTACAAAGAGAGCATACATCCCATAAGAGATGCCATACATTGCTTCTGTGCTTACATTAATTCTGCATGGAGAAATAAGTAAGTATGCTGTTATAGGTAAAATATAGTCAACATACATTTGAATTGCTTTACCATGAAAACCACCACAGAAAATACATAGCTAAATAAAGGCTGGTATAAAACAACTAGGCTTTAAACTATGACTGGATATAAAAAGAACAGTGAGGAGACACTGCTAAATATGCAAGCATTTTCCCACCAACATAGAATCCCAGAGAAATTATTTTGCCACATGTGGTAAGACTGAGCAGAATGCTGGTACTGCAGACCACAATCAGTGGCTTGGAAACATTTTTTTTAAAGAACAGAACTAGATGTGGCCAAAAAAACTGATGTCCTACTAATCTAAGCTGACATTACCTATTAGATTTAGATAAATATTTAAATGCTTTTGACATCCAGCATTGGTTTTCTTATACTATTATCTTATCAGGTGGAATGAGATGTAGACAGTAGGGATGTGAATCGTTTTTTGACGATTAAAATTATCGTCTGATAATTTTAATATCGTCTTAAACCGTTATGGAACACAATACAATAGAGATTCTAACGATTTATCATTATAAATCGTTAGAATCGTGAGCCGGCACACTAAAACCCCCTAAAACCCACCCCCGACCCTTTAAATTAAATCCCCCACCCTCCCGAACTCCCCCCAAATGACTTAAATAACCTGGGTGTCCAGCGGCGGTCCGGAACGGCAGCGGTCCGGAACGGGCTCCTGCTATTGAATCTTGTTGTCTTCAGCCGGCGCCATTTTCCAAAATGGCGCCGAAAAATGGCGGCGGCCATAGACCAACACAATTCCACGGCAGGAGGTCCTTCCGGACCCCCGCTGGACTTTTGGCAAGTCTTGAGGGGGTCAGGAGCCCCCCCCCCCAAGCTGGCCAAAAGTTCCTGGAGGTCCAGCGGGGGTCAGGGAGCGATTTCCCGCCGCGAATCGTTTTCCGTACGGAAAATGGCGCCGGCAGGAGATCGACTGCAGGAGGTCGTTCAGCGAGGGTTCCGGCGCCTCGGCGTGGCGTCGGGTGGCAGCGGCAGCGGCGATGGCGACATCGGGTGGCAGCGGCAGCGGTGAGCGGCGACGGCAGAGACGGCAGTGAGGAGCAGCGGCGGCCAGTAGCGAGGGAGGGAGGAGAGAGAGAGAGGGAGGGAGGGAGGGAGGGACTGAGTGGGAGGGAGGGATTGAGTGAGGGGGAGGGACTGAGTGGAGGGAGGGACTGAGTGAGAGGGAGGGAGGGAGGGGGTGGGGACTGAGTGGGAGGGAGGGACTGAGTGAGAGGGAGGGAGGGATTGAGTGAGGGGGAGGGACTGAGTGGGAGGGAGGGACTGAGGGAGGGGGGAGGGGAGGGGGAGGGAGGGGGAGGGACTGAGTGGGAGGGAGGGACTGAGGGAGGGGGAGGGACTGAGGGAGGGAGGGACTGAGAGGGGGGGGGGGGAGAGTGAGGGGAGAGGGAGAATGAGGGAGAGGTGAGAGACAGGGATGTGAGTAAGTGGAAGGGTAAGAAGTTGTGGAGCAGAGGAAAAGGGAGTGGAGGAGGGCTGAGGGAGAGGGGATGGGATTGAGACAGGGTGGGGAGTGACTGAGGGAAGGGGAGAGAGGTGGGAGTGACTGAGGGAAGGGGAGGGAGGTGAGAGGGGAAGGAGGCAGTGGGAGACAGAGAGTGAGTAAGACTGAGGGGTGGGAAGGGGGTGAGTGACTGAGGGGAAGGGGGAATGAGGGAGAAAAAGTGTAGGAGGGTGCTGTTTTCGAAAATGGACCGAAAACAAAAATGTAATGTAGCCCGTTGTGACGGGCTTAACGGCTTGTATATTTATAAATGATCTGGAAAGGAATACAACGAGTGAGATAATCAAATTTGCAGATGATACAAATTATTCAGAGTAGTTAAATCACAAGCGGATTTTGATAAATTGCAGGAAGACCTTGTGAGACTGGAAATTGGGCATCGAAATAGCAAATTGAAATTTAATGTGGATAAGTGCAAGGTGATGCATATAGGGAAAAATAGCCCATGCTATAGTTACACAATGTTAGGTTCCATATTAGAAGCTATCACCCAAGAAAGAGATCTAGGCGTCATAGTGGATAACACATTGAAGTTGTCGGTTCAGTGTGCTGCGTCAGACAAAAAAGCAAACAGAATGTTGGGAATTATTAGGAAGGGAATAGTGAATAACACGGAAAATGTCATAATGCCTCTGTATCACTCCATGGTGAGACTGTACCTTGAATACTGTGGACAGTTCTGGTTGCTGCATCTCAAAAAAGATATAGTTGCGATGGAGAAGGCACAGAGAAGGGCAACCAAAATGATAAAGGGGATGGAACAGCTCCCCATATGAGGAAAGACTAAAGAGGTTAGGACTGTTCAGCTTGGAGAAGAAACAGCTGAGGGGGGATATGATAGAGGTGTTTAAAATCATGAGAGGTCTAGAATGGGTAAGTGTTAATCGGTTATTTACTCTTTCGGATAATAGAAAGACTAGGGGGCACTCCATGAAGTTGGCATGTGGCACATTTAAAACTAATCAGAGAAAGTTCTTTTTCACTCAGCGCACAATTAAACTCTGGAATTTGTTGCCGGGGATGTGGTTAGTGCAGTTAGTATAGCTGTGTTTAAAAAAGGATTGGATAAGTTCTTGGAGGAGAAGTCCATTATCTGCTATTAATTAAGTTGACTTAGAAAATAGCCACTGCTATTACTAGCAACGGTAAACATGGAATAGACTTAGTTTTTGGGAACTTGCCAGGTTCTTATGGCCTGGATTGGCCACTGTTGGAGACAGGATGCTGGGCTTGATGGACCATTGGTCTGACCCAGTATGGCATATTCTTATGTTCTTATTTTCTGTTTGTTTACCTTTATTTTTACAGAAAACAAGAGAGTACTATAACCTAGGAGTGTTAATTGTGAGAGAAGTTAATATTCTCTCATGCTTTCATACAAAATTACTATTGAAGAAACAACATCATTTAAATAACCTGTAAACTTGCAAATTTCCATTTTCTGAGTGCAATGGAAAGCAGAACATATGCTATGTATCTCCAGGTCAATATATTATGTTGTCTTTCATCATTGCTTTTAGAGTCATCTAAATATGCATGTTTTGAACAAATAGCTCTTTTGTGTCATTGTTTCACAATAAGGTTCTTGGCAGTACATCAAAAAAAGGAGAGCAAAAAAATGCATTGATTTGCAGTTGCTACATTAGCTTGCTGTACAGTGCTGTTTCTTTCTTCTACCCTTCACTCTGCTGTAAACCTCTTTTCCTGTTTGTCCTGTCTGCGTGGTCTAAATCTCAGGAGATCTGTCTCATAAAGAAGTTAGCATGTGCACAATTTATGATGTTCTCCACCCAAGAAGTTAGAGTAGGTCAACGGAAGTCAACACACAGGATGTTTGTTCTTTCCTGTTTTCCTTGGATTATAAGTATGCACTTCTTGGTTTTAATTACAAGTCTATTTTAAAAGTTGCTACTCTGGTTTATAAGATGTGCTTTTGTTTTCAAGTGATTATGGTTAGGTTTGTTTTTCCGTGTTATTTGGTACATTGCCTAAAGGATTTTGTTTTCTTAAATTTAAGGAAAGTTGCTAAAACACAGGGAGTTATTTGGTTATCTCGTTCAAAATAAATGTATGGGTATGTGCTCTTCTCATTTCTTTCTGCTCTTAGAGATCATTTAGTAACGGGGAGTTAAATAAAACTTGCCCAATTTGACCATTAATAGGATTCCGGTGCCCCTCCTATGCATGCATACTAAGCTAGTACATTGCAGGCTGTGTGTACACGTCATTGTGAATAAAAGGTAAACTGTGACTTTTCAACTAACTCCAAGCCCTCAAGGATGTATTAAAACACTCCAAGTTTTTGTTTTGATCCAGCAGTTTTCTTTTTCTCCTTTGGGTCTGTAGCTTGGTCAGAACCAGGCCTGGGATCCTGGTACTATGGGTCTTCATTCACAACTACCTAGGAATTGTTTTCCCTATTTAATATTCCCCCCTCTGCCCCCAGTGGACCTCATTTGGTCATTGTAATGATGATTCTTGGCTGGAGGGCTATGCACCAAGTCAGTTTCCTGAGCATAAGAGCATATGCAAACATAAGAAATGCCCTGATGGGTCAGACCAAGACAGTGGCAGGTCTGGGTCACAAGTGGCAAGCAGATCTTGGTCACAAGAACCATGCAATCATAGGTCTTGAATCTAACCACTAGTTGTCATCTGTTAAGAATGGCCTCAACTTGAATCTCCACCCCTACCCTCCCTGCAGCATCCTCAGCCCCAGCTAACCTAAGGAGCAGGAGATCTGACTTGGGGCTCGAGCCAGGGACCTTCTGCATGGCAGGGCGCAGCCCTGCCGCTGAGCCAATGGGAGGGCCCGTGAATCACTCCTGCCTTTTTAACACTGTTCCCAGAACATTCCAGAACAGTTTGCATGTAAAAAGCAGAACTACATACCACAAACGTATTTCACATTCATGTGGTGCCCAAAACTAGTGTACTGTGTAAGAAATTACACAATACGTACTGTGAATTATTGCCACATGGAGTTTATAGCAGAAGTGGAAGTGCAGAAGGAAATAGAGTGACTTGCACAACCTCACTGTGTCAGTGGCAGAAGGAGGACCTGCGCTTAGGCTTCCTGACTCAAGACAAGTTACGTTGGGCTACTCCCTTTCCCTGGACACTATGAGAAAACAGGACTGGTTCCTGATGGCTTGCAGTTAGTTGGCAGTTCTGTAAAATTTTTCTTCTTCAGTTAATTTAAGAGCAGTCGGAGTCATTTTTTTTTTTTTTTTTTACTATTGATGCTTAATTGAAATGAATTAACTAGGAACGGGGGTGGGGTCATCATAACTATATTCCTTCAGCAAGTTATGCACAATCCAAAAGGAAAAGAAAACAGCTGTCAATGGTTTGAAGGAGAAGTAAACATACATGTATCTTGCAAAAGTGCATTGTATCATTATGTTATTGACGTAGATTAACTTGTCCTTTCCAAAGTAGAATTCCTAGTTTCTTGGCAGTAAATGTGCAGCAGATGTTACACTCAAGCTTAAACTATCGTAGAAGATTACGAGCGGTAATCCGAGCGGGTGGGGACAAGGAGCAAGCAACAGTAAAAACGCAGCAGGATAACGGTAATTATAGTGCCAATATTTTTTGGGAAAAATTATGTAAGAACAGTAAACTATAGGATGCTTTGAAAGGAGGACTTTGCAAAAATCAAAACTGAAATAGCTTAGCTGATGCCGAAGTAACTCCAAATAATTCATCAAAATGATAAATAGGTATTTTTCGATTATGACGATGCAGAAAGTACTTTGTATTGTAGGTCAGAAGTTGCTAGAGCAAGGAAACAGCTCCAAATAGGATGGTGAGGAAAGATCAGACAGCTCTTTATTCTCAGGATAAATGGATATGTTCTGCTTTATTAGGATTTCAGGGCGTTAGCCTCCTTATCAGAAGGATGTGCATGCTTTAAGGAGGTCATCTTTCCGTTTTATTTTGAACCCCTCCAATGGGATGTAATAGTTTATAAACGCCGGCCTTGTTGGGTATTTGCTACAGATCTGCCACAGTTTTGAGTATGAAGCTTAATTTCTTTATATTCTTAAACAGGGATGTTGCTAGCCATGAGAACACAGGGCTCATGCCGTGAATCTATTGGCTAGTGCCCCAAATCTCAAACAGCTGTTCTGTTTATTTTTCTTTGGAGAACAGTGGGAGAGGGGCTGGAAAAGGCAGCAGAGCAATTGTTTTCTTCTTTGCAGATTCTCCTTCAAATTCACTCTCCCCCTACTGTCTCCTCAGGAGGGAGAGGGGATGAGATTGAGCAGATACTGCAGACAACATATGGGGAGAGATAGGAGCAGAGAGGCAATTTGTTTTCTGTTCTGCTGTGTCCAGTGATTGTTAGATATGCAGAAATAAAGAAAACAGCAAGCAACATACAAGGTTAAAGTAACAACAGAGGGAAGTGGAAAACAATGAAATATAGCACTCAGCCACAAGGTGGTATCAATCAATAAGTTAGCATCTGTAACAGTGCTCCAGTCTCATCCCCTCCCACCCTGTCTCCTTATTTCAATCAGAGGGGAGGGGGCTGCACATCATACAGACACAGCCCGCAGCCTGTGATCCCAGGACTTAGGATTCAGCTGAAACTAGAGTAGGGGAGGAGCAAGAAGGCAATCCTAGAATGCATTCAGGGAACTGTAACTGATTGCAGGATTTAGGATTCAGCTTAGACTAGAGGAGGGGAAGAGCAAGAAGGCAATCCTAGAACGCATTCAGGAGCTGTAACTGATTGCAGGACTTAGGATTCAGCTTAGACTAGAGGAGGGGAAGAGCAAGAAGGCAATCCTAGAACGCATTCAGGGAGCTGTAACTGATTGCAGGACTTAGGATTCAGCTTAGACTAGAGGAGGGGAAGAGCAAGAAGGCAATCCTAGAACGCATTCAGGGAGCTGTAACTGATTGCAGGACTTAGGATTCAGCTTAGACTAGAGGAGGGGAGGAGCAAGAAGGCAATCCTAGAACGCATTCAGGGAGCTGTAACTGATTGCAGGACTTAGGATTCAGCTTAGACTAGAGGAGGGGAAGAGCAAGAAGGCAATCCTAGAACGCATTCAGGGAGCTGTAACTGATTGCAGGACTTAGGATTCAGCTTAGACTAGAGGAGGGGAGGAGCAAGAAGGCAATCCTAGAACGCATTCAGGGAGCTGTAACTGATTGCAGGACTTAGGATTCAGCTTAGACTAGAGGAGGGGAGGAGCAAGAAGGCAATCCTAGAACGCATTCAGGGAGCTGTAACTGATTGCAGGACTTAGGATTCAGCTTAGACTAGAGGAGGGGAGGAGCAAGAAGGCAATCCTAGAACGCATTCAGGGAGCTGTAACTGATTGCAGGACTTAGGATTCAGCTGAGACTAGAGGAGGGGAGGAGCAAGAAGGCAATCCTAGAACGCATTCAGGGAGCTGTAACTGATTGCAGGACTTAGGATTCAGCTGAGACTAGAGGAGGGGAGGAGCAAGAAGGCAATCCTAGAACGCATTCAGGGAGCTGTAACTGATTGCAGGACTTAGGATTCAGCTTAGACTAGAGGAGGGGTGGAGCAAGAAAGCAATCCTAGAACGCATTCAGGGAGCTGTAACTGATTGCAGGACAGGATTCAGCTTAGACTAGAGGATGGGAGGAGCAAGAAGGCAATCCTAGAACGCATTCAGGGAACTGTAACTGATTGCAGGATTTAGGATTCAGCTTAGACTAGAGGAGGGGTGGAGCAAGAAGGCAATCCTAGAACGCATTCAGGAGCTGTAACTGATTGCAGGACTTAGGATTCAGCTTAGACTAGAGGAGGGGTGGAGCAAGAAAGCAATCCTAGAACGCATTCAGGGAGCTGTAACTGATTGCAGGACAGGATTCAGCTTAGACTAGAGGATGGGAGGAGCAAGAAGGCAATCCTAGAACGCATTCAGGGAGCTGTAACTGATTAATGGGGAGGGAGAGGAGGTAAATGCTGAAAGAGGGTGCAGAGGGGAGTGAATATTGGTAGGATGCACGAAGTGGGTGGTGGGAGAGGATAAATATTGGGGGAGATGAGGAGGGGGTTGGATCCGGGGGGGGGGGGGCATAAGAAGGGGAGGTGATTGCAGTATCCTCTCCCAGCTCCCTGAACTCAGCAATGCAAACTTGGGTTTTCTGAGGCAATGAAAGAGAACCCGGGTATGAGGGTGCATGAGAATCATGTGGGAGGAGGGGATGTGTATAGTGGAGTGCAGAGGCAGAATACACTGGGGAGGGGTTTAAAAGATGATTTGTATGCTAATCCAGCAAAAGGTTTCAGAATCTGCCTAGAATCCCATGATTTAAATGTAATTTTCAATGCTATTATATGTTCTATACAATTTATTTTTTATTATTTGGAGATATGTGGTAGAGGGTTGAATAATTTTGTGAAAACAAGGAATGCCTTACCAAGTGGAACAGAACTGGTGAGAATCTCCTGATAAGAAACTGATGGAACATTACTGTTCGTGTAAGAATCTGCCAGTACAGTGTATCCCTTTGGGTCTTCTAGTAATTGATGCTGATTTCTTAAATTGTCCCCAGAAGGCTAGCAGGATCTCAGTAAAGCTAGTATATGTCTATGTATAGGATCGTTCTTGGGGTGGAGGAGGGGTAGGCTGATTGTGATTGCTGAATTTAAGTATCAAAATCTCAGGGGGGAAATTGCATGGACCATGCCCCAGGTCTTTTCTTAAATTCATTTAAGTACCTAGCAATGCCTCTGTTCTGAAAATAGTAATTCAATTTACATAGCTTATTGTATTTTTGATTAATGACATCTATGATTCAGGATTTTTGTTTGTATTTCTTTCGTACCAGTAGTAGCATGATAATCATATGTTGCTTTTCTGTCTTTCATATTCTCCCTTTGATTCAGTATCTTACTCCCAAAATTTAGGTCTGTGTTTTATACCTCTGTGTGGTATTGGTTTGTAAATTAATGAGTAAGCTTTCCCTTTGTATTAATATGTAAAAGAAGGGCTTAATAAAAAAGAAAGTTTAAAAAAAACCCCTTACAAATAATTACTTCCAGAAGAGAGATTTTGTGGTTAGTATTTGGAGACTATAGTAGAACAGATATTATCCTTAAATTAGAATGACACACAGAACTATCATTTTATATGCATTATAAGCATATGCCATTAAATCCCTTATGAATTCAACTCGCCTATCAATTTTCTGAAACAAGTATCACATTTTTAAATCACATTCAGTCTGAAGACTCATGTTGTACTTTATTTCCATTATCTCATAGCAAGCTGAAAAGCATACTATCAGCTAAAATTACATTTAGTCATGACCAAATCAGTTTTTATCCCTGTCCAAATATTCTTAGAACAGATAAGTACATTTTTATTTAAAAAAATAGGAGAAAGATCAGTTGAAAAAATAAATGGCATTTGTTTTCTTAAGGAGACTATAACATCTCCTTATTCTGTCTTCATGGTTTATACACCAGAACTCCTAACTGTGTACGGAAATTAGTTTCTAAAGAATTTCCATCTCATAGCATGTCTTCCTGGCATGCCACATGTAGCTCAGCTTTGAACATCTCAGTTCTCTGCTTCAGAAACCACAACAGGTGACTCATCCGTAGCAATGGTGCAGTATCACCATGTGCTCTGAAATAATCTGGAAACCTGCCATGTGAAAAGATATTTGGTCCTTTAAAACCCTGTAAAGATGTCTTATTGGATGGAAAGCCCTTGGGTGCTGCTGAGAGCCCTCTAGGGGTTTCTTTTTCTAACTTCCCTCAAGGTCTGCGGGAAGGATTCCAAGAGTTTACATCTCTTTTTAGGAGCTCCCGTAACATCATGGAAGTTTCCGGTTGCCCAATTATCTCTAAGGCCAGACTGTGCTGTGGCCCCTAGGAAGAAGATCCAGAGCACTTTTTAAGAATTTCCTCTGGCGTTCTTTTTGCTTTCATGCATCTGGTGAATGTAAATAATTCCTTTTTTCAACTCAGGTTTCTAAAGGAGTCAGACCTTGCAGGTGGTATTTTCCTAGTCATTTCTGGGATTTGTATCTACTTTTAATGCTACTAGTCAGCTCATGCGAGCAAGGACTCTGACCATGAAGAAAGTAAGTAGCACATTCAAAACAAGTCAGAGACAATTCTTTTTCACTCAATGCACAATTTAGTTCTGGAATTCATTGCAGGAAGATGTGGTTAAGGCAGTTAGAATATCTGGGTTTAAAAAAGGGTTTGGACAAATTCCTGGAGGAGAAGTCAATAAACTGTTATTAACTAATTAAACTAAAAAAAATAGTCACTACTTATTATTGCATTATAGCAGCATGAGATCTATTTGCTGTCTGGATTCTTGCCAGGTACTTGTGACCTGGATTGGCCACTGTTGGAAACTGGATACTGGGCTTGATGGACCCTCGGTGTGATCCAGTAAGACAAATTCTTATGTTCTAATGTGGTCTGGGAAGTGCTTGTGAGTCTGTAAATTTAAACTGGTACAGCATCTCCAGAAAGAAGAAATTCAAGATTTTAACGTATTTGCTACTATTTTGTTGCTGCTCAATAAATACCTACATAAATATCTGTGATAAATACTCAGTAAATTTCAACATAAATAGCTGTAATTGTTGTAAATAATTATATATCCTATAAACACATTGACTTGATTTTGGAACCATCAGCTCTAGAGTGGCCTGAGTACATTGTCTCAGGTCTCAGCTCCATTATGAAGTAATAAAGGGGGTATCCTATAGTTGTACTGCCTAAAAATCATCAGAAAAGAATTCCCTATGTGTCATGGCCTGATTTTCCGGTTCTGACCTCAGCTACAGACTTCAACTTCTCACTTGCCTGCCATCTGAACCTGACCTCCTACCTTGCACCTGACTATGTCTGCTTGCTGTTGTCCAGACTTCGGCATGCCCTTGGACCTTTGCTCTCTCTTGGACCACTCTCAGGACCCACCTAAGTCTTGCCGGCCCCTAGACTCCAAGAGCTCAACCTGCAGGGAATGGAGCTGGTTTAATTGAAGCTCTAGCCTGTCCCAGACCAGCGCGTGTTCAGCAGCTGGTGGCATGGGCCTAGTGGGCTCACTCACTAGGCAGCATCAATTGTGCCACAACACAAAGGGATCACAATCATTACAAATTGGTGATTAGGAACATAAATAGTAGGAGCAGAGCAATTCAGCAAGAGGAGTGAATGAAAAACCTCCAAGATGTACCTTGAGGGCTAAGAAGAATGGTATCTAAAACCTGAGGAGTGGTGCAGCAAACATGCAAAGCATGGATGACCAGGGCAAGATCAGGAGTCAGCAAACACTTTAAGGGAAGGAGATTTGAAAAGATCCTTGAAGACAGCTGGAGTGGGAGGGTGCCTGTCCCAGTTGGATCATGACTATCTGGTTTATCCTACCAGTAGCATATGCTTTTGTCAAAGATAAAGCCATGCATGTCTTAAGTACTAGGGATGTGAATCGTTTTAGGACGATTAAAATTATCGTCCGATAATTTTAATATCGTCTTAAACCGTTATGGAACACAATACAATACAGATTCTAACGATTTATCGTTATAAATCGTTAGAATCGTGAGCCGGCACACTAAAACCCCCTAAAACCCACCCCCGACCCTTTAAATTAAATCCCCCACCCTCCCGAACCCCCCCCAAATAACTTAAATAACCTGCGGGTCCAGCGGCGGTCCGGAACGGCAGCGGTCCGGAACGGGCTCCTGCTCTGAATCTTGTCGTCTTCAGCCGGCGCCATTTTCCAAAATGGCGCCGAAAAATGGCGGCGGCCATAGACGAAAAAGATTGGACGGCAGGAGGTCCTTCCGGACCCCCGCTGGACTTTTGGCAAGTCTCGTGGGGGTCAGGAGGCCCCCCACAAGCTGGCCAAAAGTTCCTGGAGGTCCAGCGGGGGTCAGGGAGCGATTTCCCGCCGCGAATCGTTTTCGTACGGAAAATGGCGCCGGCAGGAGATCGACTGCAGGAGGTCGTTCAGCGAGGGTTCCGGCGCCTCGCTGAACGACCTCCTGCAGTCGATCTCCTGCCGGCGCCATTTTCCGTACGAAAACGATTCGCGGCGGGAAATCGCTCCCTGACCCCCGCTGGACCTCCAGGAACTTTTGGCCAGCTTGTGGGGGGCCTCCTGACCCCCACGAGACTTGCCAAAAGTCCAGCGGGAGTCCGGAAGGACCTCCTGCCGTCCAATCTTTTTCGTCTATGGCCGCCGCCATTTTTCGGCGCCATTTGGAAAATGGCGCCGGCTGAAGACGACAAGATTCAGAGCAGGAGCCCGTTCCGGACCGCTGCCGTTCCGGACCGCCGCTGGACCCGCAGGTTATTTAAGTTATTTGGGGGGGGGTTCGGGAGGGTGGGGGATTTAATTTAAAGGGTCGGGGGTGGGTTTTAGGGGTTTTAATGTGCCGGTTTTTCGATTTTTCGATTTTTCACGATTTTTAACGATTTTTCACGATATTTTACCCCCCCAAACGGCAACAATACGATTCCCTCCCCCTCCCAGCCGAAATCGATCGTTAAGACGATCGAGGACACGATTCACATCCCTATTAAGTACATATGGCTGGGACAGTGAAACTGCGAATGGATCATTAAATCAGTTATGATTCCAATTTTTATTTAGATAACTGTGCTAATTGTAGAGATAATACATGCCTATGAGTGCTGACCTCCAAGACATAGTACAGGAAATCACAAACAGCCAAAAGTCATCAAAATCCCTAAAGTGTACAGTGCATGGAATTACAAACAGCACAAAGGCATCAAAATCCCCAAAAGTGTGCAGTGTGAAGAACTGCAAACCACACTAATGTATAAAACCCTCAAGATGGTGGTCTAGCGGGGGGTCCGGGAGCCATCCCTTCAATCATACCCTCGGTGCCGGTGCCGGTGCTCCCTGTGACATAGTGAGGGCAAAGGCAATCGGCACCATTTTGAAACCAGTCCGGCACCGAGGGTATGATTGAAGGGATGGCTCCCGGACCCCCCGCTAGACCACCAGGTACATGTAAAATGTTTTTTGGGGTGTCGGGAGGGTGGGAGAAGCAAAGGGGTAATTTGTAAAGGGTTGGGGTGGGGGTTTTTTTATCGGGCCATCAGCGCCATTTTTATCAGTGGTAGCCAAAATGGCGCCGATGGCCCGAGAGCGGGAGATCATGCCGGGAAACCCCCCCCCCCCCACTGGACCACCAGGTAATTTAACATTTTGGGGGGGGTTCGGGAGGGTGGGAGAGCAAAGGGGTCATTTGTAAAGGGTCGGGGTGGGGTTTTTTTTATCTGCTCAGGCCTCACTAAAAAATTAACGATGTGAATTGGAATCAGAACCGATTCCAATTCACATCTCTAACGATCCGATTTTTTTCTCCCTCCATCCAAACCTGATCGTTAAAACGATCGGGCACACGATTCACATCTCTACTCTCTGGTGTGTCCCCTCTTTCTTGCACTACATCTCCTACGCCTCTGCCTCTGATACTCCTGTTTATATTTCCTTCATGTGGATGAGACACTAGGACTGGAGAGTGAGACTTCCTTCACATCTGGATCACAAAGTGTGGCATTCCTTTGTGTCAGAGGTTTCAATCTTTCTTGCAGCTGCTGCTGCAAGGAGACCACATATTGCAACACCTCTGCTTCCATTCCTTCTTGATCACGGAAACCCTGTACCTTTGCCTCCAGATTATTTACTATAGAGATGACCCAACCCTGGGTGGTACCTTTGGAACTCAGATCCTCCAAGGCATCCGTGGAAAGCTTCAGGATTTCTATCAGCTGCCTCATCACTCCCCAATCTTGATACACCAGGGGGTGATGCATATCTATCTCTGTTTCTAGAGACAAATCATGAAGGGGTATTCTGCTGCTCTACTAACCTCTGTAGCCTTATATTGGTGGAATTCCAGCAGGTGCCAACAACTTCAATGAGATGCTTATGAGGCATCCCAAATTCTTTTTGCTGCTCATGAAGAATCTGCCCCACCTTTATGCTTCAATGGAAATACCCTGCTATTTTCCTCTACCTATCAGGTCCTTCAGGAATAGATTCCCATGGTCCTTGGGTCCCATGCCCCGGATATCCCACACTGCCAAGTGCAGTGTGCAGAGCAATGGCTATCCTGAAAATTTGCATTTATCATATTTTTCCCACGGTGTCACAAAGAAACCTACCTGAAAACTCCTGCTTCTCTGGTCTAAAAACACACCAATATCTTTCTTATTGTTGATAGGATATTGCATGAAGTACTAGGGCTATCCACCACCTGCATATGTAGCAAAGCTCACTTGCACCATGAATCTTGTTCCATGCTAGACCTGCTACCAACCCCTGCCTCAACCAGGTCCCATCAGGTGGCATCAGGGAGAGGTAAGCATGCATAGCATTTCTTCCCAGATATCTCTGGGAAGAAAATGCTCCTCCCGTCTGCCTTAGCCAGCTGCGCCTGGATACAACTATAGCACTGGTTGTACAGGGTGGGTATAACCTGCCTACAAAATGTATTTATTTAAAAAATTTCTAGAGGTCACATGATGTGGTAAGTGTGTGAAGACACATTCTTCAGCAGATCCAGGGCCCCACTCCCCTCATCTGATTTAATCAGTCTCTTTGATGTGGCGTGTTTACTTACCTGCCCTCTACTGTGCAGTTTATTGCTCTCTCTTTTCGGGAACAGTACTTGGAAGTGCCGAGGCACTGTGAATGGCCACTAAGTCGGTTCGCAAGGAGAAGCCCAGACTCGCGGGAGCCAAGATGGTGGACGCTACTAGTAACCCTCCCTTGGCCCGGTTGCCTACTAGTGAATCAGACAATATTGCAACAGTTATCCTATTGGCGATGGATGAGAAGCTGGGTAAGATTCACTCTCGCTTTGCTGACCTCCAAGTCCTGCTCCAAGATAATACCCGCCGCATAACAGAGGCTGAGGCCTGCACTGAGGGGGCAGAGGAGCGGATGTAAGCTTTGATGACAGAATTAGCTTTGGCTAAGGTGCTGCTAGAGAAAACTGAACTTAAAGTGGAAGACCTAGAAAACCGCTCTCGACGGAACAATTTAAGATTTATTGGACTGCCTAATTGATTCCAGACTGCAACCTCCGGTGTGTATTGGAAACATGGCTGCCGTGAGCCTTTAACGTGGCAGGGGAGTTGGAGGACTTGCAAATCGAACGTGCATCGCCTGGGGACTAAAAAAAGTGGACAGACTAAATCATGCCCAGTGATTGTGAGAATTCTCAATTTTCGACATAAGAGCTGCTATTATTTCAATTTCGATAACTCAGCGTGCTGGATTATGAAGGCCACAAAGTTCTGCTATTTGCTGATGCTTCTCCTGCGGTATCTGCTCACCGCAAAATGTTTGCAACCATCTGGCTCATCACCGTGTCAGATTTACTCTTCAATTCCCTGCGAAGTTATAAGTAACTTTTAATAGTACAGTGCATTTCTTTGAGATAGCTATGGAGGCAGAAGGTTTCTTTTACTCCAGGCTGAAAGAAATGGAAGATAGAGCTGAGTCTGCTATGGACGATGACAGAGGACTTTTCAGGGGGAAGTTTTTTCCTTCGCCTTCTGGCACTTCATAGGCTAATGCATTGCACTCACTTGCCTTATTTTTTTTTTTACTGCTTTTATTTATTCTGCAGTATTGCTGCGGTCTGAGTGATGTTCTGTATGCTGTGAGGGCTTGGCTCTGTCTGCCGCTACGACGATTACATATAGTGGGGAGCGGGGTCCCGACACAGTTTTATACGTGTTCCCTAAGCTCTCATTTTAGTCAGTTTGTATTAGTGACCAGACGTGTTTCTTTATGGCTGTTTTGGGGATGGGGGGAATGGGGGGGGGGGGGGGGGGGGGACTGGGGATGTGGGGTGGAGGGAGGGTGGGATGGAGGGAGTGAGGGATTGTGGCCCTGTGGTCAGAACTTTACTCCATATGCTTCACTTATCTGATAGCCGGTTCTTTCAATGTTTTAGCTGGGGCTTAGGCTGGGGAGCCCTGGCTGAGAGGTTATATAAATAATGGAAGTGAGGTATTAATATTGCAGCGAATTCAAATAATGGAAGTGAGGTATTAATATTGCAGCGAATTCAACTTACCCCCCCTACATTCCAAGTTACACAGCTTCCGCTGTGTAACTTGGAATGTAGGGGGGGTAAGTTCGGTGGTCAAAAGGTTCAAAGTTTTACAAGCCCTACAGCGCTGGAAAGCACAAGTGGCTTTATTGCAAGTAACCCACCTAGATACATTTACATTTAATTCAATTTATGAATCACCTATCACAACGAAGGTCTAGGCGATTTACAAGAAGATACAGCATAAGAAAGGTACAAACATAAAATAATTAATTAAAAAAACATCAAAAGTTATGTAGGCAATGGGTGGGAAAGGTCTATGTTGCACATTCGGGTATCCATAAAGCTGGGGTGGCTTTTTTGGTGGGTAAAGCGGTACCTTTTCAAGAATCTAAGGTTATTACAGATGAAGTAGGGAGATATCTGTTTGCGGAAGGGACCTTGTTTGGAAAGCCCATAGTGTTCTGGACTGTCTATGCCCCGAATGTTTAGGACCATACCTTTTTTAGGAAATTGGCTCAATTACTCCTTCCCTATTTCACTTCTTCCTTCATATTGGGTGGGGACCTCAATTGTATTTTAAACTCCCAGCTTGATGGTTCTGTTTCCCAGGCTCCCACTAAGGCTTATCAAGGGAAGGGAGTGTGTTGTTTATGTGATAATTTAAACCTGGTAGACAGTTGGAGGTCACTACACCCTCTGAAAATAGAATATACCCATGATTCATGGGCACATGTTATGCAATCTTGGATTGATTATCTATTACTAGGGATGTGAATCGTTTTAGGACGATTAAAATTATCGTCCGATAATTTTAATATCGTCTTAAACCGTTATGGAACACAATACAATACAGATTCTAACGATTTATCGTTATAAATCGTTAGAATCGTGAGCCGGCACACTAAAACCCCCTAAAACCCACCCCCGACCCTTTAAATTAAAGGACTGCAGGAGGTCGTTCAGCGAGGGTTCCGGCGCCTCGCTGAACGACCTCCTGCAGTCGATCTCCTGCCGGCGCCATTTTCCGTACGAAAACGATTCGCGGCGGGAAATCGCTCCCTGACCCCCGCTGGACCTCCAGGAACTTTTGGCCAGCTTGTGGGGGGCCTCCTGACCCCCACGAGACTTGCCAAAAGTCCAGCGGGGGTCCGGAAGGACCTCCTGCCGTCCAATCTTTTTCGTCTATGGCCGCCGCCATTTTTCGGCGCCATTTTGGAAAATGGCGCCGGCCGAAGATGACAAGATGCAGGAGCAGGAGCCCGTTCCGGACCGCTGCCGTTCCGGACCGCCGCTGGACCCGCAGGTTATTTAAGTTATTTGGGGGTGGGGGATTTAATTTAAAGGGTCGGGGGTGGGTTTTAGGGGGTTTTAATGTGCCGGTTTTTCGATTTTTCAATTTTTTAACGATTTTTCACGATTTTTCACGATATTTTACCCCCCCAAACGGCAACAATACGATTCCCTCCCCCTCCCAGCCGAAATCGATCGTTAAGACGATCGAGGACACGATTCACATCCCTATCTATTACTGTTTCCTTGGATTTTTTCCAGGACCTTAAAGCCTGAAATTGGACCTCCGATGATTTCAGATCATGCCCCTGTTTGGGTTGATGTGGAGGGCTTCCGCCCAACAGATACAATTTTTGTTTGGCAATTTCCAAGATATTGGTATAATGACCTAGCTTTCCGTGAATATTTGTTAAAGAGGTGGGATGAATATTGCCTTCATAAGCAAGAGCATCACAGTTCCCCGATATTGAACTGGGAGACTGCGAAAGTAGTACTGTGGGGTGATAACATATCCTATACTATTGCTAAACGAAAGGCTAGTGTGGCGGCCATTATAGTCTTAGAAAAGCAGCTCTATAAAGATAAACAACAATATGAAAGGTGCCTTACTAAGGAATCCAAAGCAAAATTTCTTAGGACCCAGGTGGCCATAAATGAGCTGCTTCATCAACATGAGAAAAAATCTTTTGCATATTATAGATGTCAGTTCTACCAACATGGTAACAAAGTGGGAAGATCTCTAGCTAATTTGACCAAAAATTGGATGAGCACTAAATATGTCACAACACTACGTACCTCCAAGGGGCAATTAGTTAACTTGGGCAAGGATATTTGTGCAGTGTTTAAGGATTATTATCAGGCCCTATATATTGGGGAATTGGAGTGCCCATATGCAATTGGGGATTACCTATATTCAGCTAACCTACCCCAGAAAAAGGCAAATGAGTTAAATATGTTTAATTGCCCTATCCAGCTGCAAGAAATTGTGCACATGATAAAAGAGGCTAAGCTATTGAAATCTCCTGGGCTGGATGGCCTCTCTGCGGAATTCTACAAATTGTTAATTTCTAAGGTGACGGTTCTTTTGGGAGATGTATTTGTTTCTCTGATGTAATGCTCCGTAGATGGAGTTAGCAATCTGTTATGAATTCGCTCCTCCAGAGGGGAGGAGTTAGCAATCTGTTAGAGTTCAGCTCCCTTGGTGGGAGGAGTTAGTGATCTGTAATGCTCTTCTCCATGAGAGGGAGGAGTTAGTAATCTTGTTAGGGTATAGACTGCGGAGATAGCAATCTTGATGTGAATCTACTCCGGTGGAAGGAGGAGTTAGCAATCTGATATGCTCAGTTCCTGTAAAAGGGAGTAGATAGCAATCTGTTATGAACTGTTGCTGAAGGCCCCTGATGGAAGGAGTAGCACGCTGTACCAGCGGAGTGCTTGGAGAGGGCACTCAGCTGTAGAGGAAGGTAGATAGGTGAATCCTTGGGCCGATCCCAGCGCCCCCAGGAGGATATCCTGAGAGGGATCACAGGCTAGGCTGGGTTATGGAGACAGACAGATAGTTCTTTTATTAGACAGGTTAGTAGAACCACCAGAGGTGGCAGTAGTGAGCTGATATGCCCAGCAGGGCTGAAGTCCCTCAGATACTGGAACAGCGATCCCAGGGTAGCTGAGCTGTAGAGAGACTATAGATAGTGAGTAGACAGGGTATGCTGTGTTCATAGCCAGAACCAGATAACCAATCTCACATAAGGTCTTAAAGAGGCTCAGTAGCTGGAAAGGGTTAGGCCCTCGAGGAGTGAGTACCTGGTTCCAGGGAAAGCTCTGAGAGAGTGATGGTAACTCACAAATGTCTGTATCTGCGATAGCTTCCAGGCAGTAGAGAATCTTCAGAGTATTCAGGAACATGGGCCCTCGAGGAGTGAGTACCAGTTCCTATCTGCAATCTGAAATAAAGAAAAGAGAGCGAGGCCCCCGAGGAGCGGGTACCCCTGGTAAGTCCAAGGAGACAGAGTAGCTTGGAACAAATCCCTTGCTAACTCGATTAGTTAGCGAATACTGAGACCTTTTATATTGGAAGCGGATGACGTCAGCTCAGGGGAACGCCCCCGAGGTTCGCGCCCTTGCTGGTACATTAGTCGGAGCGCGCGCGCCCTACGTCATCAGGCAACATGGCGGATCTGCAGCGTCGAGCCGGTCCAGGGACGCCGGAGGCAGATGGCATGGAGACGCCGCGGCTGAAGCCATCCATCAGACCCGGAGGGAGTCGCCACAGAGGTAGAGAGGGCGGAGTGAGGGCATAGAGCAGTGACAGACGCAACATCTGAATACTTTGGGATAATTCCCTCTCTCGTCAAGTCAGGCAGCAATAATTGAACTTCCTAAAGCAGAAAGAGACCTGTGTGCTCCAGCCTCTTATCACCCAATCTCTTTATTAGACTTTGATATTAAATTGCTGGCAAAAATTATGGCCAATAGGCTGTCTAGGATCTTGCCTAGGCTTATTGAAGAGGAGCAGGTGGAATTTGTAAAAGGTCATTATGCATAATGAATATACGTAAGATTCTTGATTCTATAGAACGATGTCAGTGGCTTCAGTTACGATCCTTATTATTGAGCCTTGATGCTGAAAAAGTGTTTGATCAGCTGGATTGAGGCTTTATGTTCCATACTTTGCAGGCGTTTGGGATAGAGAGCTCCTTTATCCAAGTCATACGCACTCAATACAATGATTCTCATGCATATGTTATGGTCAATGGGTATAAATCGACAGGTTTTCCCTGGGCAGAGGTACGAGATAGGGCTGTCCTCTCTCCCCTCTGTTGTATATTTTATCATTAGAGCCATTACTTTAGCACATCAGGAATAATATTCTCATTAAAGGAGTTCCCTTTGGGAACACTCTCTTCAGCAATTTAAATTGGCAGTTTTTGCTGATAATATTTTACTTCATATTGTAGACCCCCAGTCCTCCCTCCAAGTTTTACTAGAGGGACCTTTCTACCTATGGTGAGCTAGCGGGATTAAAGTTAAATCTGGATAAGTGTGAAGCACTGCCTACTGATGATCTGGTGCGGCTGTCTTGGGAGGGACATTTCCTGATGTGTTGGGTTCCTGAATCTTTTATCTAATTAGGCATTGTACTCCATAGAGACCCTGGATTGCCTATATCCAGTCACTTTCAAAAATTATTTGCAGTAATCTGAACGGCTGCCAATACAGTGGGAATTTTACCTCTGTCCCTAGCTGGGAGAGTTAATTCGTTTCAAATGATCCTTCTGCCTAAATGATCCACTCTCTGCTTCAACGGCAGGGCGAAATGTGGAAAAGAGGATTTGCATTTAGACAGCAACCAACAAGGACTGAACTTCACAATCTGGGTAAACAAATAAGCATGGGGTAGCTTGCTTATTACGGCAGTTACTACCCTAAACCAATTAAGCCTGATACATCAATTAGAATGCATATACAGCATTGCTCTCTGCTTCAACAGCAGGGGGAAATGTGGAAGACAGGATTTACAACATCCAGCAAGGCATTGATCTGTGCAGTCTGGGTAAACAAGCATCGGGGTAACTTGCTTTATGCAGCGGTTACTACACTTAGGGGCAGATTTTCAAAGGCTACGCGCGTAACCTGAGAAAATATCCCCCTGTGTGCGCCAAGCCTATTTTGCTTAGGCTCGGCGGCACGCACAAGCCCCGGGACGCGCATAAGTCCCGGGGCTCTCAAAAGTGGGCAGTTCGGGGCGGGTTTGGGGGCATGACGGCGGTCCGGGGGTGGGTCCGGGGGCCAGGGGGCGGTCCGATGCGGGTCCGGGGGCATGATGGCAGTCCGGGGGCGTGTCCTGAGCCCTCCTCCATTCTGGCCGTGTCGGGGGTTCACGCTCCGGCAGCCTGCCGGTGTACGCAAGATACGCCTGCCTCTGGCAGGCATAAGAAATAAAATAAGGTGGGGGGATTTAGGTAGGGCTGGGGGGTGGGTGGTTAGATAGGGGAAGGGAGGGGAAGGTGGGAGGGGGCTGGAAAAAAGTTCCCTCCAAGGCCGCTCCAATTTCGGAGTGGCCTTGGAGGGAATGGGGACAGCCATTGGGGCTTCCCTCGGGCTCGGTGCGCGCAAGGTGCACATGTGTGCACCCCTTGCGCGCGGGGTTACGCACCGGGTTGCGCGAACAAATCTACCCCCGCTCATAAGTTTTAAAATCTGCCCCTTAACCATTAATCCTTATGCTCACCTTTGATGCAACTCCAACATTACTCTCT
Organism: Rhinatrema bivittatum; assembly: GCF_901001135.1. NCBI lineage: Eukaryota > Metazoa > Chordata > Amphibia > Gymnophiona > Rhinatrematidae > Rhinatrema > Rhinatrema bivittatum. Next base: position 140,826,264 of record NC_042615.1, on the reverse strand, counting down.
GCATCAATGGCAGGGGATGGCAGGAAATTTGAATCAGTTACCAACAAGGACCCTGAACTTGGTGGTTGGTGAAACAGATAAGTATGGGAAAATAAGTGTGGGAGCTTGCTGGGTAGTCTGGATGGGCCGATTGGTCTTTTTCTGCTGTCATTTCTATGTTTCTAAATGACTGTACATGTTTCAAACTGTTCCTTGTTATTTAGCCAAACGGGATTTGCGCCAATTGGAGAACCTACTGTGGAAATATTTATGGAAAAATGACAAACCCCGCATCACATTAACTAAGTTTATGCATAAATGGGTGCATGGGGGTTTGGGGCTGGCAGATTTAAGACTCTATTATGTTGCATGCAACTTGTGCCTTGTCGCTGATTGGCTTCTGGGTACGCAGTTTATACACCTGTCTTTTGGAGAAGAATACTTTATTTACTCCAATGAGGGTGGGTATATCTTACACTCGAAGCCCACCCAATATAGAGTCCACTAATGTTTCCTTTACTATGTTCCTGGCGGCGGTACTTATGTGGTTTATTGAAATTGGAAGGAATGGCCGATTTCCCAGTTCTTGCCCATGATGGGTAATAAGACTTTCTTGCCTGGATTGTCACAGCAGGTTTTTGCACTATGGGCCTCTAAGGGGCTGAAGTGCATTGTGCAATATTTTACGGAGGATGGGATATTAAAATTGATTCAAACCTTGATGGAGGATTATGGTTTGAGCAACACACAATTATTTGCTTACCTACAAACGAGACATTATATACAATCCATGAAAGTGGAAGACTGGGGTAATGAGCAGAGACAGCTTCTTTCAGAGATTTTTGATGTGGATGACCCCTCTTGCCCCTCGATTTCTTATTTCTACACTACACTACACTAAGTAAATTAAAACCTAAAATTAATTTTGGGACACTTGGGAAATTGGCGCTTGGAATCGGCCTTAGAATGTTTGGAGACCCGATATGGAAAATGTTTTGGGAAAATAATTCTCTTACTAGCAATATTATTCTTCGTGAGGTTTAATATACATTTTCAATGAGGTATTACTATCACACAACAGCTGGCACATCGTCTGGGGATTGCACTTCTGACCTCTCTGCTAAATTAAACTATTACCAAGCTCTTTGGGCCATCAATTTTGGTCATTGTTCTGCAATCCAAACTTTCTGGTTATGTATTATACGTTACATAAGCACATTACTGATTTTACACTACTGCTGCAGACGAAAGTGCTCCTTTTTGATGACCTGAGTGGGACGGTGGTGGTGAGGTGATAGGTTGCAAAGCATGTGTGCCTATGGATTTGTAAAGTGGCTGTTATTTAGCTAAGAACATCATTTTACAAGTTGGCTATGAGAAGACCCCATTCTATGTCTCAATTAAAGAACATATTCGTTTTATGTGTGTCAGTGAGGAATACCTGGAAAAGTTAGAGTTTAATGAAGCGCAGGAAAAAAACGTTTTTGTTAGTGTGGGATCTTTATTTGCAATCATTGTTAATCATGCCAGAGTCTGTTCTTAATGACTACAGTATTGCCCTCTAATGGTTAATAGTCATGCTGGAGAGTCTGCAAGGGTCACTGGGGGGGGGGGGGGGGGATGCTTACAGTGGTTTATATATTCACAAGTTTGTACTGTGTGATCATTAGGAAGCGCACACCAATGTATTCGCCTATTTTTTTTTATCATTGCCCTGTAGTCTGTAATGTTCTTGTGTATGAAAGGTTTAATAAAAAGATTTGAAATATAAAAAATTTCTAGACTGTTTATCAACCTTCCTAAACAGTTTACAGTCTGAAACATTCATAAATAATCAAGCTAAATAACTAAAAACTGAAATAAAAATGAATACACAACACAAATTAAAAATAATAATTAGTCCTGGTGGGGGTTTTTGCAACATCAGGGGCTAACACATGCAGCAGAGACTTAAAGCTCACATTCTCCGCTACCTGCGGGGGCTGGTTATCGTGGGCAATCATTTCCCCAATGCCCTTTGTTGCTACTTTTGATACTTACCTGCCTTTTTGCCTCAGGACAGTGCTACGGAACAACCTCCCCCTTTCCTCTATGGTGGGTTGCCACATCAGACACATGGTAGGGGGCTGCTGGCTTGCCACCTGACTGCTGGAAGGGGCTGTGGGATCAGCTTGGGGAAAGGTCTTTCCCTTTTCACCCCCTTTTCCCCTGGCTTTTATGTTGGCAGAAGGGATCTCCAGGCTAGTACTAGCACTCTACCCTGATGCCAGAGCTGCTTCTGCAGGGTGCTGCTGCATGCCCAGCATTTGTCAGATGATCCACTTGCTTCCCTTGACTGATATCCTTATTGCAGTGAATACACCGAGAAAGACTCGGGGTCATCCCTGAACTTTAAAGTCCCCCTCCAGACCAGGGACGTCTTGCATGATCTTTTTCTGTACTTCCTTAAGGGCTGATGCTGGAACTGGACTTGAGGTTGAGGGTGGGTCCTGAGGAAAAAGGTTCAGAGGCTTCACTCCACGCTCTCTACCTGTGCTGAATGCTCTTCCTGGGGTTTACTCTCATCACTGCAGTATCATCATCTATCTCTCTTATCACCACACTGGATGCTAAGGCGCTACTTGACTAATCCTCCCAAATTTTCCTCATCTACTAGCTCTTCAATTTCTGATTCAGGGAATCCCAAAGAAAAGTCTTCCTCAGAATCAGTTGTTGAAAATATTGTGTCCATTGTCTGATAAGCAATAACCAGTGTAGCGAAGCATGCTGCTGGTTTTGGCTATTGCACTTCTATTGCTCCTATCCATGGCCCTGCCCTGCTGCTGTCAGTTTTGGGTGCTCTTCTGCCTTTTTCCACTACTCTAAAACAAAAATGAGAGGAACAGGCAGAGGGGGCACATGCTCACCAAAATTTTAATTGCTTCTGCCTTGAGCTGCCTTCTCCTTTCCATTCTGAACCTAAGAATATCTCTCTTCAATTTAGGGGCAGAATTACCTTTTTTATTGCTACTACTAGGCTGGGCTGATTCTGCACCCTCTGCCTCTGCTAAAGCTGCCAATCATGCCATTTCCCTCCTCTCCCTTTCCCTGACATGATGGACGTATTCAACATAGCTATGTTGAATAAGTTGGAAATCCGATCGTTTAAGCCTCATCTTTTTTTTAAGTTAAAAAAAAAAAAAAAGTTGCGTTTTCCATTTAAGTTCAAAACGAATGCACACCCCTACTACCTAAGGAGGATTTGGATATTACAAAGGAATTTATTTATTGATACTGTAACTATACCCTCACTTTTAGTGTGGCAACTGTCACACATACAGTGATAACTCCCCACTCTTAGTGTGGCAACTGTCACATATACAGTGCTGACTCCTTTTCCAATCCACCCACAAAAAAAGCTTTTAAACATTAACAGAACTTAAAAAATTGGCAGCATAGTAAGACTCTTCTTCTCTTAATTCTGTCAGTATACTTATTTATTTATTTGTTTGACAGTTTTTCTATACCGACATTAAGATACACATCATATTGGTTTACATTATAACAGCAGGTGGAAAATACATTGAACGGGGAATGGGAGTGGACAACCAGCAAAACAAGAATTAGAAGGGCTCTAACTGAGAGCCTGAGGCATAGCTAAAAAACGAGAAGGGGAGGGGGTTGTGATAAAGGAAGCTATTTACAAAGGCTGGGGTGGAGAGGAACGAGAGACAATTATTTACATAGCCAGGGACGCTCCTGATGTTCCCACCATTGGACCTTTAAAGGGAGGCCTGGTGGCGCACGTGCACGCGTACCTAGGAAGGCCCGAAGTCGGCATGGGGGTCAGTGGCATCCCGGCCGCCACGAGGAGCCTTGAGAACCCAGTGGTATGCGGTGGTAGCAGCTAGCCCCAGCCTCAAGTTGACCCGGAGAGGAGAGCAGGGCAACACATGACGTGAAATGAAATTGGTCACAGCCGTCTGTGATGGTCATAACAAAATCTCAATGGTGTCCAGACAGAAAGAGACAAAAAGACACTGCTACAATATTCACACTGTCTTCTACCCTGACCCTCCTCCAGTGAAGAGAAATATCAACAACAACAGTGCCACTGACTCTGGCTTCTGGCACAGTGAGTGAGACCACTGCAGCCCTTAGAAGATCAGAAGTAGCCTTTTACCAGTGCCAAATCCAAAAGTTTCTAGCTTTTATTCAAACTCTGAGAAGGCTTCTCCAATCACGTCTTTCTCTACCAACTGCTAGAGAGGAAATACATTACTTCTTGCACATGCTCAGAGTTTACATTGAGAGTAGGTCAGCATCACTTGATCGAGATAGCAGATATAGACTAGTTAAAAAGTTGCTGTGATTTGTCCTCTGAGTGCTTTCCTTACCAACATATCCTGCCTTTGTTCTGATAGAGCTGTGAGGTCACACAGGTAAGAGTTGGTTGCTATAATTACATACCTACAGCTGTTTATTTTTTCACAGCACAGCCATAGACAAAAATAAAATATGTCTCATTTGTGGGACTCCTCCATTCATTTTGAGGATCCATGAATGAAACAAAAATAGTCTTATTTGTTGAATTTTACCCATTTGTATCAAGTAAATGCACATTCAGTCTAAACTGCAAAAACTCTGAAGGTGAGTTTGCATATTAAAATTCATGTTAGCATGTGTTGAATGGATGAATGCATGATATTTTCTTTAATGTGCATAATTTTATTTATTTTCAAACAGCGATATTAGCTTAGGCTTCCAGCATAGCTCTTCTATCAATGTTAGAAGCAATATTTTGGCAACATATGCTTTAAGTTTATCTGCTTAGTGATCACAGAATTGCCAGGCTGGATCGCAGTAGAGTAGGCTGCTACTATGGTCTGGGCTGAGGGAGAGTGGGAGGGTTAGGGTTGGATGTGAGTTGAGGCACTGGAAGCTACTAATTCTTAGAATTTGATGGGACCTGGGAGCTAGGGAGGTGGGGGGGGGGGGGGGGGGGGGCAGAGGTTCGAGAGACCAGTACCAGAGCTTTTTTTTTAAAAACGTATCATATGGAGAGGATTTGGCTGGGGATGCTGCAGGCTCGGCCTTGCAGGGTCGAGCATTTGATGATCCGATGGGAAGTGGGAGTGTGGGTCTGTCATAGGACCAGTAGGCCTAGGCCTCTTTTTTATTTATACCCCATAGCTTGGCACTTATCCAGCTCTATTCTTTTGATTATAGCCAATTAAGGTTGAAGTTATCTGGCTAACTAAGACATTTATCCCACTGAAGTATCCAGATAACTTATCTGGCTAACTTCAGCCAGATGTTGAATGTTGGCCTCCTAAAGCCAAAAAAGACCCAGGTCCATTCTCCAGTTTTGGAGAAAAACTCACTATTCTGAAGATGAACAATCAATAACAATGTTCCCGATGAAGAGCAGCTACATGAAAGTTATACACCTGTAGTTTACATTTTAAAAACTTTTCAGATACTGCCAGTTTATTTGGAGACATCTGTAGCAACAAAAACAGAAAAACTGGCAGTCCCATTGCTAAGTACTGAAGATACAGGAAAGAACAGGTGCTATAAAAAGAATAAATGGCCAATATTTTGGATAAACTTTAAATCATATGCAACTTGATTCACTCAAAATTATTTTGGCCTTTGGAGACTGAATATCAGGGAAAATAAAATCCAAATAGCAAACAATGTAAGAGCAGATATTCAGGAGATATTTGGCAATAAAAAACAAGATATTTGTCATGGCTTGCACAAAGATATTTGGATTCTCTCATGTTCAGAAATGGGGGGACTTTTGGGGAATATGGGAATTTTTTGGCTTCTGGGAAGCAGAGTGAAAAACATGACTAACAGCTATTTGTAAAAGCAGATGTTCAGGAGATAGTTTGAAAAAAAAAAATTAACAGCTTTAAAAAAAATGATTTGGCACACATGTAGGAAGAGCCATCATTCATATTCCATTAAAAAATCTGCACTCCACCCACAGAGAGAGTGATGAATGCTCATTCTCCCAAATACATATGAACCTTTTATTCTCTCTAGCCACAGTCAGACCCAAATATATTTACTCATAAGAACATAAGAACATAAGAAAATGCCATACTGGGTCAGACCAAGGGTCCATCAAGCCCAGCATCCTGTTTCCAACAGTGGCCAATCCAGGCCATAAGAACCTGGCAAGTACTCCTTCTCGTCAGGTATAAATCCAGACCAGAGTGCTGCTGCAACTAAGCAACTTGTGTTATTATTTATATGGTTATGATTTTGATATATTTAAAACTTGTATATTTGGGGAAAGTTAGGAAAGTAAGTATTTAAACTCCTTTTTCACTCCATTAGATAATATCAATACAGAAACTTTTGAATAATGTTTCTCCATTTTTAAACCATTTTAAAGTTTCCCATGTCAAATCTACTTTTAAAAGTTCAGAGCTGTTTTCCTGCTATGGAGCTTATTACTTTCTAGGGATGTGAATCGTTTTTTGACGATTTAAATTATCGTCTGATATTTTTAAAATTGTCATTAATTGTTAAAGAGTGCGAAACAATAGAAATTCCCCCGATTTATCGTGGAAAATCGTTAATCGTCTTAGTGTGCACTAATGGGAGTTAGAGCACGCTAACAGGAAGTTAGTGCGCACTACCCATTGTTAGTGTGCACCAACAGAAAATGATACAATTTGACACTTTTCAGGTCAGTTAAGATCAGTTAGGAATGAATATGTATTCCTATTGGCTGCCCTCTTATTTATTGATGTTACCAAGGTTCCCACTGAGGTGGTGGTTTAATATTTGGGGGATGGGAAATGGAAACGGTTGGTAGCTTGACAAAAAAAAGTAATGTGATCATCAGTCATGTGACTAGAACTTGTTTGTTTATTATTTTTGTTACCAGGCACTGGCACGTGAAATGCTAGTGCATGTTTTGAATTTGCTAATCCCTGTGCATTTTAGAAAGGTGGTCCTGGAATTATTATACACACTTCAAATATATGTATATGGTAATTGTTGGTAAGTGCATTTTTGACGTGGCCACACTGGCCAGTACGTTTACTTTCCCTCCTACTTTTACTCACTAGCTAAGCTTTATAAGAAAGGCTTCTCTGCTTGTGTGTTGCTTTTGTTTGGTGTGAGGAGTGTAGAAACATCAGCCCAGTGGTCCGTGACCACCCTGGCTGGGGTGTGTAGGGCACTGGTGGGCCTTTTCATCAGACAGCGCCAAGGAGTCATCTCTTCCCTCGTCAGTCTGCCTTGATGTCCGTAACCCTGAAGTCTGCCTTGCCTTGATGTTCTTGCCTGATGTCTTCCTCCCCTGGACAGGTCCTGTCCTTTGGTGTGGTCTGTGACCAGTCCGGCTGGACTGTGTAGGGTGCCTGAGGGATCTGGCCGCCTGCCTATTCCTGTCCTTGGATTTCCGTGGCTCTGATGCCTTCTTGTGTGGTCCGTGACTCTGCCCAGCTGGGCTGAGTAGGGCACCAGAATGGACATTGTCTACCTGGAGGTTCTGGACTATTAACCAGTGGTTTTAGTCTTGCCTTGTCTTTCCATGCCTGTCTTGCCATGCCTTGCCCTACCTTGCCTTGCCTGCCGGCAAAGAAAGACTGACGGAAGAAGCCTTTTGTAGGCTGGAGCAGTAAACATGCCTTCTGTCTTGGTATGTCCCGCAGCGTCTTGAGTCTTCGTCTGCCTTGTCACATTCGATGTCTTCATCTGCCTTGCCACACCTGATGTCTTCGTCTGCCTTGCCCCGCCTGATGTCTTCTTCTGCCTTGACCTCTGTCCGGCCTGCTGCTTCCCGCCACTCCCTAGTAGCAGTCCAAAAGGGCTTGGAACGGTCGCAGGACCATTCAGAGACCATCATTGCTCTGGTGGTCTCAAGGAAGTGTGCAGGTCCGGTCGAGACTCAGGGCAAGACATTTCACCTCAAGGGCACACATCTCGTCCCAGACTGAGGAGCACCGCCTGGTGCTCCCTTCCATCCGCAGCGCTACAAATTAAGTGTGATGTTTGACTGAATGAATATGAAAGAAAGGGGAAAGTTATGTCAGTAATATTTTATTTATTAAAAAGTTCTTCTAACTGCCTTCCCAAACTTGAAAGATCACCCAAGATAGTAATTAAATATTCTCAGAAACAGAAAATATACAAAACAAAAATTAAAAACACAAAAAAACAGGGCGCACAGGTCTGATCCCCAAAACAGTTGTCAACCATCCAGCAAATAATTATTCTGTGCTTACATGGCAATGAAGAGATACCATACACGGGAGCCTGAGGCTACAACCCTTCTCAATACTACCTGTCTTCAACAAAGGACCCCTGAGACAAAAGGAACTCTTAGAGGAGCAGGGCACAACATAGGGAGCCACTACGAGAGTTCTGAGGAGAGTTGTGAGGGGCAGCCAAAGGAAGAAAATCAGATTAGGAAGGAGGGGAAGGGGGAAGGAGGGGGGGCAGGGATGAGGGCTACGAGTCATACAGATATAAAAAAGGTAGGGAAGAGGGGAGGAGGGTGGGGCCAAGCACTAGGGGACTGGCCGGCAGGAGAACAAAGAGAGGAAAGGATCAATAACCCCTTCCTTTCATTCCTGCAAGTCGGTCGGTCGGAGAGGTAATAAAGAAGTTGCTTATTTTCGAATTCATGGTGTGGGCTCCAGTTATTTCAAACGTCGGGGGCAGTGAGGTGGTATCTGGTAAGAAGGAACCCCTCCGTTTGCACATGTTGTGGGAGAGAGTCACGCTTTGACTTTCCTGCAGAACAGATAATTCAATTCCTGCGCAATCCCAAGAGGAGGTTAATTCCACAATATAGGGGCTACAATAGAAAAAGCTCTTGACCTAATCTGGCATCCCACATCCCCTTAAAGACTGAAATTTGAAGCAGGGTCCCTTAACTCGACCGCAGACCGCATGATGGGACCAACCAATTCAATGTATTGAATAAATTATTCTTCATCACCCAAAATATCAGAGCCTTGATCTTATACTGAACCATGCAGTTGCATTTGGGAGCTAATGGAGAGAATTAAGCATCCCTACAGAGGAGGTTCTTTTAGGACAACTTTAAGAGTCCATGAGGCTGGAGTAACTCAGAATAGCATAATAAAAGAGAGCATATAGGGGTGCACTAAAGTATGTTTAAAGAAGGAAAGTAATAGGGATGTGAATCGTGTGCCCGATCGTTTTTACGATCGGGTTCGTCTGGCGGGAGAAAAAAATTGTGATCGGCATGATTTTTTTAGTAAAAAAAATCGTTTTCCCGAATAGTGCGCACTAACCTTCCGTTAGTGAATGCAGGGGCTGTCTCCCCCTTCACATCCCTCTCCCCCCCCCCTTGCTGGTATATGGGAGAGAGAAGGGGAAGGGGAGGGAAAGGGGGAGGTAAAGGGCCAAGCAGTCCCACTCCCTGGCCTCTGAAGGACAGATCTCTTCAGAAAATCAGAGCTGCTGAATGCAGAGGCTGTCTCCCCCTTCACATCCCTCCCCCCCCCCCCCACACTGCTGGTATATGGGAGAGAGAAGGGGAAGGGGAGGGAAAGAGGGAGGTGAAGGGCCAAGCAGTCCTACTCCCTGGTCTCTGAAGGACAGATCTCTTCAGAAAATCAGAGCTGCTGAATGCAGGGGCTGTCTCCCCCTTCATATCCCTCTCCCCCCCCACTGCTGGTATATGGGAGAGAGAAGGAAAAGGGTCCGTGGTATATGGGAGAGAGAAGGGAAAGGGTCCGTGAAAACGGAGGAGGGGAGGGAAAGGGGGAGGCTTGTATTTTGGGCCACAGGGCCAGTACGTAAGTACTAGTAGTAGTAGTGTGTCTAGTATCTGTCTGAGGCTGAAAAGCAAAATTATTGTTTGTGATCAGTCAGTTATATAGGGTGGGATAGATGTATGTTATGTTATGTATTTATATAATATTATCTAATTATCTAGAATGATATCCCTCCACTCTCCCTCTCTGATGTTGTAGAATATATAAACTCATTTTTCTAAAACCCTGTAATTTAGTAAACTAAGGGGTTGAATTTATTTTAATATTATAAACTTGATGGCGCTTACAATATTTGCTTATTTATTTCGCATATATGTATTGTTCTATATCTTATGTTGAATTTTTTTACATTTCTTTACAGGGCAAGAAGAGGCAGCCAGAGAAGAAAGAAGCACTGAAGCAGCCACAGCCAGGCCCAGCAGCACCACTGCTGCTTTACTCCCTGCAGGATCTCCTCCAAGCTGCGTATGCACTGCGCATGCGCAGTTTGGCATGCTGAAGGAGATCCTGCAGGGAGTAAACAGCCTCAGGGCTAATTTTGATACTCATTCCAAGGATGTGGAGAGGAGGCTGTCAGCCATGGAGGAGGCCATTCAGGAGCTGAGGGCACAGGTATCTCCTCCTCACGAGATGCCTCGTGAGGAGGAGATGCCAGTGCCCTCTGCTCCAGAGCAGGATCCTCCTCCCGGGTTGCCATTCTCCTCTCCACATCCTTGCAATGATTAATACTAATGAGTATCAAAATTAGCCCTGAGTGGGGTGCTGCTAAACCCATGATTTTTTTTTATTTTATTATTTGTCATTTTAAAAAGTTATATTTTATTTTTACAACAATATTATTTATTTTCGTTATTTTTCTTATTTAATAAAATATTATTAATTTGAGAAATATTAGTGGACTCAATTATTATAATGTAACACTGACAACTGTCCTATGCTTGATTACATTCAAATATGTCTTTCTGTATTTTATATTATTTTATTTCTGTACTATATTTTATTTAAAGAAGTTATTGAACTTATTCTTCATTATTATTATTACTAAATGAAGTAGTATGGTACTCAATTTACAGAGAACAGATATGTACGTAATCGTATTATATATATAATCCAACAAATTTCAGTGTTTTTTAAATTTAGTATGGCACTCAGTCATACACATTCAGAAATAAAAATTCAGTCTGGTTGAATTAGCACAAGTTGTATACTTGTGAGCAGTAGCACCAATGTCAAGGCTTCAACCATGGCTACTGACCATTCACACATCTTTCAAATGGGCCAATGCAATATTCATTGTGCAGTGCACTGTGGGCCGGATTTTAAAAGGGTTATGCGCATACGTTATGCCTAGGTCTGATCCCTGGACCTTGACCAAGTCACACGACAGAGGCAAGGGCTGATCATGCCAATTTGATAAAGGGTGCCGACCGGGCCAGGGGCTAGGGGGCCCCTGAGCCCCATTGAGAGGGCTTCTTCAACTTTTGAAGTTGTGGGGGTGCAGGTGGTGGTGGGGGGGGGTCCCTCTGAACCCCAATGAAATTATTTTATTCATTTAGGGGAAGGGAGGGGGCACTATACTCCGAATGATTTTTTTTTATCACTATCAGTGTATGGGGGACTGTATTTGAGTGAAGACTGGGTTGGGTCACGTGACATACTTAATACTTTTATTTTTTACTTAGGGGTGTTAGGGCTGCCTCGAGTGGTCAGCCCTGATCCTTGCTCAACTCATATTTTTTACAGGGCTTTTTTTTTTAGCAGCTAGTCCTTTAAGGCAGTGGCAGTCCCTTGAGGTTGGGGCTGCCAGCCATCAAAACCTAAAGGGCCGCTAGCCGCGTTGTTTTGTCCCACAGTGTTTGGCCATAAGCAAAACAAAGTTCCATAGAACCACAGTGTTTTTTTTTGGGGGGGAAAGGCCCCACTATCACAGTGACACCCCCCCCCCACCCTGTCCTGCAAAAATACATTGCAGCTTAGGGGCTCTAGGTATTAGACGGATATAAGTAGCACTTTTAAGACTTATCCAGCTAAGTAGTGACACGCAACTACTATACCCAGATATTTTTACTTCTAACTTAAAAAATATACGTGTGGATATTTTTCTTGCAAAATTTATATGCTTTTATCCCCCATAAATTGGGATTTATATGTGCTTGTCAAGAGATTTTCTAACATGCACACAGCAATGAAATTACCAGTGTTATCAATTAGTCTTTCAGTTTCCAGTCCATCTGCAGCTCATCAAGATCAGCCTCAGCTTCCCCCATTTTTCCCAGACCCCCCCCCCACCTAGTCAGTATTTCACTTTTAAGACTTATACGATCACTTACTCCAGATAAAGAGCGAGAGTAAATATTAAGTAAGCTGCCAAATCTACACACATACAGTAAATCTCTTATAAAATAGTGACTTACATACATAAATGTTGGCATCCACTTGGGAACACCTGGACCATCCCTTTTTTTCACACGTGTAGATTTACTCATGTTGTACTATATAAACAAGTATAGGGATGTGAATCGTTTTTTAACGATTTAAATTATCATCCGATATTTTTAATATCGTCATTAATCGTTAAAGAGTGCGATACAATAGAAATTCCCCCAATTTATCGTAAAAAAAATCGTTAATCGGGTTAGTGCGCACTAACAGGAGTTAGTGTGCACTAACAGGAAGTTAGTGCGCACTAACAGAAAATGATACAATTTGACACTTTTCAGGTCAGTTAGGAATGAATATGTATTCCTATTGGCTGCGCTCTTATTTATTGATGTTACCTAGGTTCCCACTGAGGTGATGGTTTAATATATGGGGGATGGGAAATGGAAACGGTTGGTAGCTTGACAAAGGGAATGGAAAGGGGGAGGTGAAGGGTCAAGTAGTCCCACTCCCTGGTCTCTGAAGGACAGATCTCTTCAGAAAATCAGAGCTGCTGAATGCAGGGGCTGTCTCCCCCTTCACATCCCTCTTCCCCCCCCCCCCCCCATTCACTGTGCTCAAGTTTGCAGTTCCTGTGTTAAACTAAACTTCTTTTTATTCACTAGAGTAGAATAAAATAAAATGAAGTACTGTGGGGGAGATTTTTTTAAAAAGCGCGATCGTGTACTTTTGTTTGCACAGCAGGCGCAAACAAAAGTATGCTGGATTTTATAAGATACGCGCATAGCCGCGCGTATCCTCTAAAATCCTGGATCGGCGCGCGCAAGGCTGCCGATTTTGGGCAGCCTGCGTGCGCCGAGCCGCGCAGCCTGCCTCCATTCCCTCCGAGGCCGCTCCGAAATCAGAGCGGCCTTGGAGGGAACTTCCTTTCGCCCTCACCTCACCTTCCCCTCCCTTCCTCTACCTAACCCACCCCCCCAGCCCTATCTAAACCCCCCCTTACCTTTGTCCCTAGATTTACGCCTGCGAGAAGCAGACGTAAATCTACGCGCGCCAGCGGACTGCTGGCATGCCGTCTTCCGACCCGGGGGCTGGTCCGGAGGCCTGGACCACACCCCCAGGCCGGCGCCACGCCCCTGGTCCCGCCCCCGAAACGCCGGCACTAACTTAAGTGGTCATGCTTTATTTCTAGAGAGTGGTCCCTATAAACCAGGGCTTCCCAAATATGTCCTGGGAACCACTCAGCTGGATTTTATGCATGATGTAAATTTGCATATACTGAGTCCCCATGATATGCAAATTTATCTCATGCATATTCATTGTGGATATTCTGAAAATCCAACTGGCTGTGGCATCCCCAGGATCGGTTTGGTAAGCTGAGCTGTAAACTGTCTCAGCCTGAAAAATAAACCATGCCCCTATCACAGTATGATACACATTAACTGCTTAGAGACTATGGTCAAAAGTACTTTAACTGCCTGTTTTCTAACAGCTGCTAAAATACTAGCACACAGTTGATAGACACAAATTTAGATTTCTTTCTTGCATATACAAACTCCTTATTCATCAAGCTGACAAGATAGATGTTAGCAGACACCTGAGGTGAAGAGGCAGGGGCAGTTCTATCATGAGGCAGGGTGAGGTGGCGGCCTCAGCCAGCAGAATTTTGAAGCAGCAAAAAGTGCCCATCTAAAACACCTCTACCTCAGCCACCGCCTCACCCTGCCTCCAGAGTCAAACATCTGATTGGGCAGGGATAAACCAAACCCCTTCCCGATCCACTCAATGGCAACACACATCCCTAACCCCAGGCAGCAGGAGTTGCGTTTATCCCGACATCATCTCCTACTGCCACGAAGCCAGTCTCGCAGCTTTTACCATGAGACTGGCCTCTGGCAGCAGAAGATGATGTGAGGATAAACGTGACTCCTGCTGCCACCCATCCCACAACTGGTGACCTAAGAGAGGAGGAGGATGAGGTGGCTGACAGCAGACCCCATCCTATTGGCAGCTGAAAAAAAGGTCTAGGCCCTATTGGTGTGTGTGTGTGACTAACTGTGTGTGTGTGCGGGTAGGTGACAGCACTGGTGCACTCAGTCTATTGGAACAAGTACAAAGCATGACCAAGGCAGTCATTTAAAGCAGGAAATGTAATGTTTGTGTGATCCTAAAGTAGGATAAGAGAAAGCAGAATCTTAAAAAAAAAATCCTTCAGAAATACACAACTGCTTGGGGCTCAGTTTTTCTTCTAATATTACTTTTGCATTATTTCTGAAGGTCTTTGCACTGTTACTACTTTATTGTATTGGCCTTGAAAATCTTTCATAATTCATTCACACAAGTATTTTGTTTTGGAAAAGACCATGAGACTCTGGTGGGAAGGAGGTGGATGCTGGGGGAGGCACATAAAGGAACCAGGCTGGGTCCGGCCTCGGAGGTGGGCAAGAGTGTGGGAGTGAGAAGCCTGTGTGCACAGACTAGAGCAAGGCCTCGCTTCTGTGGTGTGGGGACACAGCAGGATGGGGCCTTTTCTCACCCCATGGCTTGCTTGTGGCTCCCGGACTGGCTTCTGCCGGGGGCCGCAAGAAGCAGTAGTGGCACCGTGGTGTGTCACCTGGACAGGAGGCAGTAGCAGGGCTGTCTGGCTGACTTCTGCAAAAAAGCCAGTACGGGACACATGATGCTGAATGCTCCATCCTGCTGCGTCCCCAAACGACCTTGCATCCCCATCCTAGACAAGAGACTCATTCCTCCTCCCAGTCACAGCGAATTTTCGGATTCTCAAACAGAGCAAGGTTCATTTTGATGAAAACCAATTCCTCTACTAAGTCTGGATTCAAACGTGCACGGTGTGGACTCACAATGTTCCCTGTCAATGAAAATACTCTTTCACTTTGCACACTGGTGGGTGGGCAGGAAAGAAAGTGTTGTGCTACTATGGTAAGATTAGGCCACATTGAAGCTTTTTCTGCCCAATATCTCAGCGGATCTGACTCCATGCTCTGAACTGGCTCAGAGAGAAAATTCTTCACATGAATTTCTGCATCCTTCTCTTGCAGGTATTGCTGCTGGTTAGCAGCACCACCAGTCACAATTCTGCCAAGTCTTGCTCTTGCTTTTGAAATAGCACCAATTTGATGAAATTTGGGAGGAGAAAGTGGTGTCATCATGAGAGGGGAGCAGCTGGTCGAACTGGAAGCAGTTGAGCAGGATGGAGTGGGAGGAGTTTAAATCTTTTCAACCATTTTAATCAACTTATGTTTCCAGTATTCAAGAGTATTGCACTTGAGAGCAAAATTGCCTTTCACACATGGGTCACACATAGCAGCTAACATATAGCTATCCCTTTCCATTAGAGGTTTCAACCTTTTCTGTACTTGCCTTTTTAAGCATTTCACAAGCTGCAACACTTCCTTCGACAAATCTGTCTGATGCAGAAATTCCTCTAATACCTGCTCCAGATCATATATTACAGGGATGATATCACCTAAACTGGCCTTAGCTGCACTCAGTTCATCAGGATATAGTTAGTGAGTGACTTCGGCAGTCAGTGACACGTCACTGAGTGACTAGTAATCTGACTAGTGGCTGACTGGCTACTAGTAGCCACTAGCCAGCCACTACCCCTAAATAGCGCTACTGATACTGAGTGATTTTAAATTATAACCGCCAGCCAGGCAGACTCAAGTCCAGCGCCAACAAAGTAAGCTGGCACAGCAGCCAGTGAGTAGTTCAGTAATGTATTGTGTTGTATTTTACTTTTTAAACTTAAGCAGCTAATATAAATATAGCCCCAGCCAGAGCACAGGACAGAGGATAGGATATAGTCAAGTGACAGGTCACTGTGTGACTAGTAATCTGACTAGTGGCTCACTGGCTAGTAGCCAGCCACTAGCCAGTGACACTAGGCTACCCCTTAATAAGTATTATACTTAATATACTAGCGCTACTAACAAACAATTGATTTATAAATTTAATGCTCAAGTGCAAGTCCAGCGCCAACACACTGGCACAGCAGTAAGACGACACACTAGTTTAGTAGTTAGACTGATATTTTAGTATCAATCAATCACCAGCTGCAGCTAATACTGATTGATCGATAATATATATAATGCTGCACTACTGCACAGGAAGCACTGATGTGACTGCTGGAGTGGTGCACTGCCTGCCTACCTAGGCTTGAATATAATTCTGCAGTACTGCTACTAATAATTCTGCTAAATGCCACTAGCCTAGCCAGACAGTGACACTAGGCTAGTAGCCTAATGTATCAGACATTCACCACCACCTAGTAATTAATTATTAATTCACTGATATAATAAATCAATAAAAAAATTAAGTAAGTTGATATAATAGATCTAGTAGATTGAATAAAGAGCTGAGTTGAAAGTGCCCCTCTTACAGTGGGATATATAGAAAGTGTCATATTGGCCCTTCAAAAGAGGGGTTCTCTCTATCTCTCACCCCCAAACAATCTCCAGACTTGCACCTCATCAGGACCAGTAGTCATTACCTGCGTAACATGGCATGCATTGCCATGGTTAGCTTGCAAAATTCAGGGGTTCCACGCATACGTCTTGGGAGCACTCCTTTCTGCCCCCTTATTCTTGACGCGTGCACAGGTATGTGCGCACATACTTCCCGGCTTCTTAAAATTCATGTTGCTCGCATGCGGGCCACATGCTTGTGTATGGAGCCGTTTTTGCATGAGCAATGCTTTTAATATCTACCTGTATGTGCTAATGTATGCGTATGTTATGAAATTGCTGCGTTCCTGGGTGTGCACCGACGCACATACATTTATGTGCAACCGTGAGCCCCTTTGAAAATTACCGTCCCTATGAATGTCAGAAAATAGACCAATCAGAACAAAGGGGTAGATTTTAAAAAGGAGCATGTGGGCGTACATGTGCGCACGCTACCCGGTGCGCACACATGTACGCCTGATTTTATAACATGTGCGTGCAGGTGTGCGCATGTTATAAAATCCGGGGTTGGCACGCGCCAAACCCGCTCCTAGCCATCCTGCCTTCTCCCGTTCCCTCCCAGGCCGCTCCAAAATCAGTCACTGGTAGTGACTACCTATTGAGGAGCACCTTAACCTTTACGTAGTGCACTGTGGAAATAGTTTGAGAGGTGAGTGAAAGAAAGTGTGAAAATAATTCTCACCATACACGAGCAAGCATCTGAATGTAATTCCTCTGTGCTAGCTAGAATAAGGATATTTAATTATCTTTTGTTTTCCACAATCATCTAGCCCAGTTCCTGTTAGTTGCCATGAATAAACATTGAGAGAACACTCCTAGTACACTTGAAGTTAAATGCAGTTAGTGCAATGGAGGATAGGATAAAAGAGAGCATTTAGGGGTGTACTAAAATATATTTAAAGAAGGAAAGTAATATGCTCCATAGCAGGAAAACAGCTCTGAACTTTTAAAAGTAGATTTGACATGGGAAACTTTAAAATGGTTTAAAAATGGAGAAACATTGTTTAAAAGTTTCTGGGTGAGAATATAGGCAGAGTACACTGAAGTACAGATAATAGTGCTTTAATACGTATAACATCCCCAGTACTAAAATACTTGGTGGCGCCTTCTCAGATTATGTATATAAATATTAGGGATGTGCAGAGCAAAATTTTATGTTCATATTTTTTATGTCCGAAAGGGGGTCCCACTTGCGGCCAATATGGACATAAAAAAAATCCAATGAGTTGGGTATATGTACATATGTGCAAAAAAAAAATTTAAACCCCCTCACCCTCCTTAATCCCCCCCCCAGACTTACCACAAACTCCCTGGTGATCGAGCGAGGAGTGAGGACGTCATTTCTGCAATCCTTGGCGAGAAGCATGTGACGTCGGTGGCACGTCGAGTGACGCGGCGTCACGTGATTCCCGGCTCATTCGCGCCGGACGGCTCGTTCGGCCCAAAAAGAACTTTTGGCCAGCTTGGGGGGGCCTCCTGACCCCCCCAAGCTGGCCAAAAGTTCTTTTTGGGCCGAACGAGCCGTCCGGCGCGAACTTGCCGGGAATCACGTGACGCCGCGTCTGAGTGACGCGGCGCCACGTGATTCCCGGCTCGTTCGCGCCGGACGGCTCGTTCGGCCCAAAAAGAACTTTTGGCCAGCTTGGGGGGGCCTCCTGACCCCCCCAAGCTGGCCAAAAGTTCTTTTTGGGCCGAACGAGCCGTCCGGCTGCGAACGAGCCGGGAATCACGTGACGCCAGCGTCACTCGACGTGCCGCCGACGTCACATGCTTCTCGCCAAGGATTGCAGAAATGGCGTCCTCACTCCTCGCTCCATCACCAGGGAGTTGTGGTAAGTCAAGTCGGGGGGGGGGGATTAAGGAGGGTGAGGGGGTTTATATTTTTATTTTGGCTCAACAATCGCGATTTCCCACATATCGAACATATCTATGTTCGATATGTGGGAAATCCGATCGTTTATGTCGAATCAATTTTTTAAGTAAAAAAAAAATATGAGTTGCGTTTTACTAATGCGGTCAATCCGAATGCACACCCCTAATAAATATACAGCCACTGGTAGTGGCTACCTATAGAGGAGCACCTTAACCTTTATGCAGTGCACTGTGGGAATAGTGTGCTAGCTAGAAGAAGGATATTTAATTATCTTTTGTTTTCCACAATCATCTAGCCCAGTTCCTGTTAGTTGCCATGAATAAACATTGAGGGAACATTCCTAGTACACTCTGGAAGATAAATGCAGTTAGTGCAGTGGAGGAACGCGCTGTTTTGTTACTTAAAGAGTATAGATAGGTTTCTGACTGCTCCAGGGACAATGTACCCAATACAGCACAAGGATCACAGTCAGGGAGCAACATCCAGGACCCTCTGGCTCTCAAGCCACACCCACGAACAGCGTTGCTGCAAGCCACACCCCCTATCAGCGACAGAGGGTACGAAGATTCATCCAAAAGAAAGTCAGCTAAGTATATACTTGCCACTAAGTCTAGCTAGACTGAAACTTTTTTTTTTTATATCATAAAGAATGAAGAACATGCAATACAAAAGCCTCAAAATTCACAGGGATTGAAGAGTTTGCTGTAAAGAGACAGAGAAAGAAAAAAGGGTTAAATAGACAAACAGAGTCAAACAACACAGAAAGGAAACAACACAAAACACTTGTTATCTACTTACCTGCAATTAGAGTGTTGACTTTGTCCTGCTGCACCTGCAAGACAGAATTGGGACACAAAGATTCACATTCCTCATAGTAACATTAATTATTAAATTCTTGATAAAGAAAGTATAACAGTTATTACTTAAACCATACTTATCTGATTGTTTTATGGTTCTTTTCATTTAAAATACTTGTCAACTAGGAATTGAAAGAAAACCAAGTTGTGTTAACTGTGGACAACTTACAGTACATTTATAATATTTTCATTACTTTTTTCTCACTGTTTAAACTTGTGATAATAAATCTGAGTCATAGTTCAGAATTTGTAAAATTTTATCTGCTTACATTCATATTTTTTTTTTTTTCTATTTGGGTTCTGCCTTCTCTCTCGTCCCCTGGAAGACTTGCTGGGTGGGTTCCTGAACCCTATTCTTAATATTGGGAGACCCAGTAAGAAGAAGAATTCCTTTTCTATTCTTTCCCCCTCTGGCAATTAAAATTGGTGACTCCTCTGATACTAGGGATGTGAATCGGTACTGGCGCGGGCCATCCAGTTCTCCCTCCATGTGACAGGGGCCGGCCAATGGCACGGAAACCCTGTCACATGGTAAGGGCAAAGGCCATCGGCGCCATTTTTATTAGTGGCAGCCGACGGCCCGAGAGCGGGAGATCATTCCCAGGACCCCCACTGGACCACCAGGTACCTGTAAAATGTTTTTGGGGGGGTCGGGAGGGTGGGGGAAGCTAAGGGATTAGTTTTAAAGGGTCGGGGTGGGTTTTTTGTTTATCGGCTCGGGTGCAGTCGTTAAACAAAACCGTGATCGGGCCGGACGAAAAAAAAAAACACGATGTGAATTGGAACTGGAATCCAAACCGATTCTGGTTCCGATTCACATCTCTAGCTCCTACCATGTGATAGGGGCCGGCCAATGGCACTGATAGCCCATGTCACATGGTAAGGGCAAACGGCCATCGGCACCATTTTGATTAGTGGCAGCTGACGGCCTGAGAGCGGAAGATCGCTCCTGGGACCCCCGCTGGACCACCAGGTACTTTAAAAAAATTTTGGGGGGGTCGGGAGGGTGGGGGATTCAAAATAATTTGAAATAATTTGATTTAAAGGCTTGGGATGGGTTTGGGGGTTGTTTTTCAGTGTGCCCTTTCTTCCCGCCCCCCCCCCCCCAAAACGATAAGAACACCACATGAAAATTTTGTGGGATTTTCCTATCGCTTTCGGGGACCCCTGATATTTGACGAGTTTGAAAATATCGTCCGATATTTTCAATCGTCAGAAAACCGATTCACATCCCTGTCTGATACCACCTGAAACCCCAACGCTGTGCCAATGCTGCCTCTGCCACAGCAGTGGGAAAGTCACTACGAATTCACCCTGGAGAGGTGGGGAGGGGGGGGGGGGGTTAGAAAAAATACTAAAGATGTATGAAAATTTGATAACACTTGCTTTCAGCCAATTTTCAAAACACTTTGAAAACACTTCCTATTTTATCATCATTAAACAAAGTCAAAAGTATGCTTGTAACATTTTAAATGTTCTGAGATTTTTCTAATCAGCTCAGAAGGGAATTGCATGCAACAAAGTTGATTGTGGTTTTTAAAATATTTTCTTAATTTATGATGAGGACTTTGCCGTCATGCACATTACAGCTTTAAACTTTGCAGCTACTAGATTGGTTGGCTGTCTTTATTCACAGGATTCTGTCTTAGGAAATAATAAAAGGTCAATGGAATGTTAAGATTTTACACACTAAAAGATTTCTGATATTTTCTCTAGATTACAGAATGTATTTGGTGGAATTGAATACAAATTTTTCAGTAGTTATTTCAATGTACAAATGCAATGTCCATATGGTAACATATGTGGTTGTCACTGTTTCCTAGTTCTTTTATTTTCAGAGCTTAACTATACCTTCAACAAATGTCACTAGTATTTTAACTAGTCTGAACCATTTAAGTGCTTAGTTAAATGGCTGAGAATCAATTATATAAACACCTTATTTTGCTCTGATTGGGGCATTTTTCTCATTAGTCCATTCCATTTTCTTGCCTCTAAAGGCAGATTTATGTTTTGCTTGCATACTCTGCAGGTGAATTTCTTGCATTTCCTAATCACAGTAGCAAAAATGTTGAATTTCGTACCCTTTTTTATTCAATTTGTTTCTAGATATATATATATATAGTCAAGTTTGGCCTATATCTCATGTCATCTGCACCCTCATGATCCCTGTTCAGTTCATTCACTCCTCCCCCCTCACAAACCCCTCATTTACCTCATGCCTCGCACAAGCCCCTGTGTGCATTCCTCTCCCCAGCAATGCTCTCACTCACCCCAGTTCACTCCCTCCCCACATCCCATAAAAGCCCAACCACCCCCTCCACCCAACAAACCCCTCACTCAACCCAATTCACTCCCTTCCCAACCCATGAAGTCTCCACTTTCTCCAGTTCCCTCACTGCTCCCTCCCCATGGTTCACTCACTCCCCCTCCACACTCGCCATTCTGTGCATTTCACTCCATGATCCCAAGTTCACTCCCTACCTGCCCCACCTGTATTCCCTTGCTCACCGGCTCCAATGACTTGCTTTCCAGTTCCGATGACAGAGAAAAAGGAAAGGGAGGAGGGCAGCCTTGTAGCACCTCTGGGGCATCCTCCCTCCTACCCTGCCAGGGCTCGAGTGTCATGACAGTCTTTGAATCAAATGGCAAAAAGTGCCTGGCATTGCTCCAGTTGTCTGGTCAGTAACACATATATAGAAATTAAAATCGAACAAAAGTGAAAATGATATATATTGGTTTATTTTATTAAGTAAATTTACAAAGATCATATATGTAAACCCTGTGCTGGTTATACCCAGTATAGTGGTATCAGAGGCCATATTTCAAATACATTTTCAGGTGTTAAACTATGTGGGTGTGTGTATGTGTGTGCGTGTGCATGTGGGGGACCCAATATATGGGTATGTGTGTGTGTATGTGTGTGTGTGCATGTGTGTATATGGGTGAGCCTGTATGTGTGTAGGAATTGTGTGTGTGTGAGCCTGTATATTTATTTATTTATTTATTACCTTTTTATATATCAACATTCCTACATCATGAAGGAGCAAATTACAAAAAACCAGGGTGGGGGGAGAGGGAGCAGATAGGAAGAGAGAAAGGGCGAGAGACGAGAGGGAAAAACAGGAAGAGGAGAAAAGGAACAGTACCTGATGGAAAACAACAGAAGAACATAATAAGTAGCATTGCAAATTATACACTCAGTAAGGGACTGTGTATAACCTTTTACACTGTGGATAACCTTATATAAATTATACACTCCAAAAAGTATTATATACAATAATAACAAAAAGTATTATATACAATAATATACATTATCTTTAACTATGTGTATATGTGTATGTGTGTCGGAATCTGTGTGTGTGTGTGTGTGTACCTGTGTATATATCTATATGTGTGTTTCTGTGTGTATGTGTGTGTGCCAATGTATGTGTATGTGGGGGGAGGGGAGCCTGCGTATTTGTATGTGTGCACACATGTTTGTCTGTGTACATAAGTGTGTGTGGGGAGCCTGTGTGTGTGTAGAACAGCTGTGTGTATATGTGTGGGTGGGAGCCTGTGTGTGCATGTGTGCCTATGTTTATGTATGTGTATAGGGGAGCCTGTGTGTGTATGTGTATATGTGGGGGCAGCATGTATCTGTGTATCTATATGTATATGCGTGTGCATGTGTGTATGTGTGTCTGCCTGCCTGTGCCTGTGCCTGTGTGTGGAAATCAGAGAGGCAGGGTTTTGCAGACAGAGCATATTGGGCCTGATATTGAAATCATATTCAGTGCTCAACAGCCGGATAAGTAGGAAAATCAGCAGCTGCTAAATAGACAGATAAGTCACTTATCTGGCTATCTTTTAGGTGGTCCGTGTGTGGGCAGGCAGCTGGCAGATCTGGGCAGCTACTTATCTGGTCAGCTTAACCGGATAAGTAGTGATATTCACTCTTATCTGGTTAACAGGTCGATCCAGTAAGGCCGCGGTAAAAACAGTGAGGTAGTGTCAGGCGCACCCTTCCTCCCCGCACGCACAGTTCTCTTCACTAACTCCCCGATACTCTCCTCTAATCGCATGCAAATGCATGCCGCGGCTGTGAAGCGTTAGGGAAGGGTTATGCCCGCGCAACCCATTTTACTGTATAGGCGCTGTAAAAGCGCCTATACAGTAACCTGGGTGCGCTGGTACCTGTCATTTCAAATGACATTTGAAATGACAGGCACCAGGAAGTGTAAAAAAGTTTAAAAAGTGTAAAAAACAAAAAACCTGTGTGTTATATAAAAAAATAAAACAATTTTAAATACCTGTCGGAGGGCCGTGGGTCCCGGTGGGCGGCGGGCAGCCATCAGCGGCATCCGGTAGTCCCTTCTCCCTTCCTCCCTCCCTCCCCTGCCTGGATGAGCGCCAAAATCGCACGGGCGGGTCGGCAGCGGGGGGGGGCGGCAGCAGGATCCGGGAGCGGCGGGTAGGCGGCAGCGGGGTCCGGGGGGGCAGCGGCAGCGGGGTCCAGGGGTGGCAGCGAGATCCGGGGAGCCAGCAGCGGCAGCATGTTCGATCGGGCAGGCAGATGGGTGGCAAAGTAAAGATGGCCGCCTGCACGGGAAAATCGTGCAATTGGCCGCTGAAGACGTGACGTCACACCCCGTGACGCCAAACGTCGTGACGTCACGTCTTCAGCGGCCACTTGCACGATTTTCCCGTGCAGGCGGCCATCTTTACTTTGCCACCTAGCTGCCTACCCGATCGAACATGCTGCCGCTGCTGGCTCCCCGGATCTCGCTGCTACCCCGGACCCCGCTGCCGCTGCCCCCCCGGACCCCGCTGCCGCCTACCCGCCGCTCCCGGATCCTGCTGCCGCCCCCCCCCCCCCCCCGCTGCCGACCCGCCCGTGCGATTTTGGCGCTCATCCAGGCAGGGGAGGGAGGGAGGAAGGGAGAAGGGACTACCGGATGCCGCTGATGGCTGCCCGCCGCCCACCGGGACCCACGGCCCTCCGACAGGTATTTAAAATTGTTTTATTTTTTTATATAACACACAGGTTTTTTGTTTTTTACACTTTTAAACTTACCATAGCAGGCCCGAGCCTTGCTACTTTTTCGTTTGTTTTTTTTTGCCCTGGTCCCGTCCGGTCTCCTGCAGCCCCGTCCGGTCCGGACGGGGCTGCAGGAGACCGGACGGGACCAGGGCGGGTAAGCAATGTTTTTACCCTACACTACACTACACTAACTCCTACTAGGGGGAGGCGGTAAACTAGCAGGTTAAGGCCGCGGCAGAACAGCGGGTTACGGAGGAGATAATATCAGCGCCCGTTACAGTATCGCAGGGGAATAGCTAATTCCTTCATTATACAGCTTTTTCGTTCATTTACATGCCGGGTGCGGAAAGGGTTATGCGTCTGTTTTCAGAAGCGATACGGACGCGTGAAACTGGAGACTGTATCGCCGAATTGCCTTGCGCGCCCGAATTGTGCGCTACGAGCACGTTACAGACGGGCAATCCTCGAGCGGACGATACTGGATCGACCTGTAAGTTAATTGGATAAGTTAGACCAGCCACAGAGCAGTCTCTCTTTACACAATGCACCTTCCAATGTCCCAGGTGCCACCTGGTGGCTAGAGAAATGAAAGTGTGTTGGCACAAGCCTTTTATATTTCTGTATAATATACGTGACATAAAATCAAATACCTGATAAAATCTATCAAATGCAACATATCAAACAATGGAAAATAATCCTGTCTAGAGAATCACCCCATCTAATATTCACTAAGGAGATGGCTGATAAATGAAGGCAAAAAACCCCAGCATTCAGTAAGTATATATGATCCCAATAAGAGAAACACAGGGAGGAATACCTGATGAAACTGAGGAAGACGAAGAAAGAAATCAGGAAATCAAAAGGTGAAATGGAAGAAAGGATTGCCAAAGAGGTAAAGAGAGGTGACAAAAAAGTTTTCAGTATATCAGAGAAAGGAGGAATGTCTGAAACTGAAAGATGGCAAAGAGTAATGTGTGGAGAGAGACGAAGAAATGGCAGAAATCTTGAACAAATACTTCAGTTTGGTGTTCACTGAAGAAGATCCTGGAGAAGGATCATTGATGGTTGTAAAAAAATGTAAATGGGGGTAGAGTAGATGAAACTCCATTTACAGAAGAGATTGTATGGGAAGAGCTAGGAAAACTGAAAGTGGACAAGGCTATGGGGCTGGATGAGGAACATCCCAAGATACCGAGGGAGCTCAGAGGTACAGTGGCAGGTCTGCTGAAAGACCTGTTCAATAGATCCCTGGAAATGGGAGTGGTGCCGTGAGATTGGAGAGCAGAGGTGGACCCGCTTCACAAGAGTGTGAGCAGAGAGGAGGCTGGAAACTACAGGCTGGTTAGCCTCACCTCAGTGGTGGGAAAATTAATGGAGAATCTGCTGAAGGAAAGGATAGTGAACTATTTACAATCTGATGGGTAGCTCGACCCGAGACAACATGGATTCACCAGGGGAAGGTCCTGTCAGACAAATCTACTTGATGCTTTTGATTGGGTCACTAGAGAACTGGATTGAGGAACAGTGCTCAATGTGATTTACTTGGATTTCAGCAAAACTTTTGATACGGTCCAGCATAGGAGATTCATGAGAAGCTTGAGAGTGCGTGCCAAGATAGTGGCATGAATGTAATGGTAAATGGAACTTACTCTGAAGAAAGAACAATGTTAAGTGGAGTGCCACAGGGATATATTTTGGGGCCGGTTCTGTTCAATATCTTTGTGAGCAGCATTGCAGAAGGAATAGAAGATAAAGTTTGTCTATTTGCAGATGATACTAAGATCTGCAATAGAGTAGACATGCTTGAAGGAGTAGAGAGAATGAAAAGAGATTTAAGAAAGCTTGACGATTGGTCAAGGATTTGGCACAGCTGGAATTCAATGCAAAGAAGTGCAGAGTCATGCATCTGGGTTGTGGTAATCCAAAAGAGCTGTATGTGATTAGGGGTGAAAAACTAATGTGCATGGATTGGGAAAGGGACCTTGGGGTGATTGTGTCTGGTGATCTGAAGACAGCAAAGCAATATGAAAAGGCAATAGCTAAAGCCAGAAGAATGCTGGGCTGTATAGAGGGAGGAATAACCAGTAAGAAAAAGGAGGTGATAATGTCCTTCTATAGGTCCTTGGTGAGGCCTCACCTGGAGAACTGTGTTCAGTACTGGAGCCCGTATATCAAAAATGATAGAGGCAGTCCAAAGAAGGGCAACCAAAATAGTGTGGGGTCTGAATCAGAAGACTTATGAGGAGAGGCTGAAGGATCTGAATATGTATACCCTGGAATAGAGGAGATGCAGGGGAGATATGATACAGACCTTCAGATACCTGAAAGGTTTTAATGATGCATGAACTTTGAACCTTTTCCGTTGGAAAGGAAACAGTAGAACCAAGGGTCACAAAATGAAACTGCAAGGGGGAAGACTCAGAACCAAAATAAGGAAATATTTTTTCACTGAGGGTGGAAGATGCCTGGCATGCCTTTCTGGAAGAAGTAGTGAGAACTAAAACAATAAAGAAATTCAAAAGGGCATTGGATAAATACTGTGGATCCTTAAAAGCTTGTAATGAAGAAAAGAGTACAAGGAGTTAACCTGCATGGAGCGGCAGTCAGTACATTTAACAGAAGACATGGGGGGATTACTAACCTTAACCAATTAGCCTTAGGGGTGTGCATTCGTATTGACCGCATATGTAAAACGCTACGCATATTTTTTTTTTTACTTAAAAAAGTGATGAGACATAAACGATCGGATTTCCCACATATCCAACATAGCTATGTTGGATATGTTGGAAATCGCGATTGTTGATCCAAAATTAAAAGTTAAACCCCTCACCTTCCTTAATCCCCCCCCAAAGACTTACCAGAACTCCCTGGTGAACTAGCGAGGAGTGAGGACGCCATTTCTGCAATCCTTTGCGAGGAGCACGTGACGTCGGCGCCACGTCGAGTGACGCGGCGTCACGTGATTCCCCGCGGGGTCGCGCCGGAACGCTCGTTCGGCCCAAAAGGAACTTTTGGCCAGCTTGGGGGGGCCTCCTGACGAGCGTTCCGGCACGACCCCGCGGGGAATCACGTGACGCCGCGTCACTCGACGTGACGCCGACGTCACGTGCTCCTCGCAAAGGATTGCAGAAATGGCGTCCTCACTCCTTGCTGGATCACCAGGGAGTTGTGGTAAGTCTGGGGGGGGGGGGGATTAAGGAGGGTGAGGGGTTTAAATTTTTATTTGCACATATGGACATATACTCAACTCATTGAATTCTGTTTATGTCCATATTGACCGCAAATGGGACACCCTTTGGACATATGGACATATGGACATAAACTTTTGCTCTGCACATCCCTAATTAGCCTTGATGCTTTTGACACAACTTGCTTTCTGCTTTGACGGTGGGAGGAGAAAAAAAGGAGCATTAGATTCTGATGACAGGAAATGCTGGGAGCTGGCTATTATGGACTGGGTTACTGATACACTGACATTAGGGATAAAGCATAGGACTGATTCTATGGCCAAGTCCAAAAGCAAAGCACATTCAAGCAGTATTGCCTGACTTATCAGGAAGGCTCCTCACCACATAAAAATGTTGCTAGCAGTAATTTGGTATGGGTTAGACAATTGCTTAGTTTTGACCGTAAATATTAGTATCCTTAACATAAGGCATGGGGGTAACCTGTACAGTTCAACAGTTACTACCCTTAACAGACACATGGGGTAACCTGCACAGTTCAGTAGTTACTACCGTTAACAGACACATGAGGGGGTAACCTGAACAGTGCAGCAGATACTACCCTTAACAGACACATGGGGTAACCTGCACAGTTCAGCAGTTAATACCCTTAACAGACACATGGGGGTCACCTGCACAGTTCAGCAGTTACTACCATTAGCAGACACATGGGGTAACCTGCACAGTTCAGCAGTTACTACCCTTAACAGGCACATGGGGTAACCTGCACAGTTCAGCAGATACTACCCTTAACAGACACATGGGGTCACCTGCACAGTTCAGCAGTTACTACCCTTAACAGATACATGGGGGTAACCTGCACAGTTCAGCAGTTACTACCCTTAACAGGCACATGGGGTAACCTGCACAGTTCAGCAGTTACTACCCTTAACAGACACATGGGGGTAACCTGCACAGTTCAGCAGTTACTACCCTTAACAGACACATGAGGGGGTAACCTGAACAGTGCAGCAGATACTACCCTTAACAGGCACATGGGGTAACCTGCACAGTTCAGCAGTTACTACCCTTAACAGGCACATGGGGGGTCCCCTGCACAGTTCAGTAGTTACTACCCTTAACAGACACATGGGGTAACCTGCACAGTTCAGCAGTTAATACCCTTAACAGACACATGGGGTAACCTGCACAGTTCAGCAGTTAATACCCTTAACAGACACATGGGGTAACCTGCACAGTTCAGCAGTTAATACCCTTAACAGACACATGGGGTAACCTGCACAGTTCAGCAGTTAATACCCTTAACAGACACATGGGGTAACCTGCACAGTTCAGTAGTTACTACCCTTAACAGACACATGGGGTAACCTGCACAGTTCAGCAGTTAATACCCTTAACAGACACATGGGGTAACCTGCACAGTTCAGCAGTTAATACCCTTAACAGACACATGGGGTAACCTGCACAGTTCAGCAGTTAATACCCTTAACAGACACATGGGGGGTCCCCTGCACAGTTCAGTAGTTACTACCCTTAACAGACACATGGGGTAACCTGCACAGTTCAGCAGTTAATACCCTTAACAGACACATGGGGTAACCTGCACAGTTCAGCAGTTAATACCCTTAACAGACACATGGGATAACCTGCACAGTTCAGCAGTTAATACCCTTAACAGACACATGGGGGTCACCTGCACAGTTCAGCAGTTACTATCCTTAACAGACACATGGGGGTCACCTGCACAGTTCAGCAGTTACTACCCTTAACAGGCACATGGGGTAACCTGCACAGTTCAGCAGTTACTACCCTTAACAGGCACATGGGGTAACCTGCACAGTTCAGCAGTTACTACCCTTAACAGACACATGGGGGTCACCTGCACAGTTCAGCAGTTACTACCCTTAACAGGCACATGGGGTAACCTGCACAGTTTAGCAGTTACTACCCTTAACAGACACATGGGGTAACCTGCACAGTTCAGTAGTTACTACCCTTAACAGACACATGGGGTAACCTGCACAGTTCAGCAGTTACTATCCTTAACAGGCACATGGGGTAACCTGCACAGTGCAGCAGTTACTACCCTTAACAGACACATGAGGGGGTAACCTGCACAGTTCAGCAGTTACTACCCTTAACAGACACATGAGGGGGTAACCTGCACAGTTCAGCAGTTACTATCCTTAACAGGCACATGGGGTAACCTGCACAGTGCAGCAGTTACTACCCTTAACAGACACATGAGGGGGTAACCTGCACAGTTCAGCAGTTACTATCCTTAACAGGCACATGGGGTAACCTACACAGTGCAGCAGTTACTACCCTTAACAGAGACATGGGTGTTGTGTCCGTCGGTTCCCGACGCCCTCTCTCCACCCTCCTTACCTCTTTGGCGCCTCCCTCTTCCTCCGTGGGAAGACTGGCTGCCGTTGCGTCCTTCTGCCGAGGTCCTCCGGCATCCCCCGACCGGCTAGACGCTGCAACCCGCCATGTTTCCTGGAGGCCTAGGAGCGCGTGCGCGGCACGGCCCCGACTGAAGTACCAGCAATTTTTTAACTAAAACCCCAACCCCAAATATATTTTAGGTAGTGCTACTGGCACTGTGCCTATGATTAAACTAATATATGATTCAGAGAATTGGCCACTCTAAAAACTCATGTAAAAGAGTATTAACTTTTCCTGAGCTATATTTTTCTAACATATGATTCGAATATTTGCTGAAGTCAATTAATATTGTTCTGTGGAGGTCAAAATGTCTTCAAGTTTATTATTTGTTTCACTTTTTTCCCAGTTGGTAGATGTCAAAACCTTTTAAAGCAAGGAGCTAGAACATTTTAACTTATGATGCAATTAATGCATAAACCAAATTAGTGTGTCACATTCATTTGGAAACACAGCATAGGATGTGTTCTTGTAGTTTATAGGCTTTTAAGAGCTTTTCTTTCATGAGATATATGTTTTGGTCTAATTTGTTTTTCCAACATTATAGTTTCTGGTTATGTTTTGTGGGGGTGGCCCTGGTTAAACATAATCTTCCACATCTGAATTTTCCAATCTGTTTTTACTGAAAGCTAAACAATTCCATATGCTTTACTTGACCTTTCAAATCCCTCAATGTCCTATGGTCCCTACTGGGTGCCTCAGCATACAACAGCTTAACCACAGTCCAGCCTCTGGAAACAAGCAACAGGAAATTGCATTGCACTTCTGCTTTAAAGTTCAATAATGTGGCCAGGTTTCAGCACACCATACTGTCTTGAAATATACCTCAATACAAGGAATATGCCCCGATACGTAGAAGCAATATGTGGAAAACAGCCCAATACGTGGAAGCATCTGCAAATAACTCGGGTTATCTGTTGTACAGTGGGAGGTCCTACCACGCAGCCAAGGGTAAGGACCCCTTAGATCCTTATAAGATTAATGTATCCCTAGTAGATAGGACATATTACGATAGGTGGACTGAACTGCTGATGTAAACATTCCCCATTGGGAATTGCCATGATGTTTCATTCTTGTTGTTTTTCAGAGGGAGTAGAGAGTCATCGAGAGAGTGGATAGAGGAGGCAGTTTCCTCCCTCTCCTCTACAAAGGTTTTGCAGGAGGGATTTTCCTTAATGTTGGATCTGTGGAATTTCCAGGAATAGACAGATTATTATCCCTAGGAAGGGGCTAGGGAATTAGTTCCCTTGGTTTTGTTTCTTTCTGACCATCACTCTTAGGGGAAACATACAGCGAGCGTCCATCTTTGATCTGGAGGATCTGGAGATCCTAGGATCTAGGATCTGAAGAGGAGAAAAAGTTCCCTAAGCATTGGAAGATTGCCATTATCCTTAGGGTTTCTTAGTCCTCGTGGGAAAGAGTTCTGCTTTGTTTTTTGTTTTTAGAAAATCAGGAGAGTTTTCGTGGCGTGGGGTTTGTCAGTAGGATACTGTTAACTTTGCAGTTGCACCCAGGGTTTGCTCACACAGTATTTCCATTTCCATATACCAAGACAGCAGAATTTTGGAGGAGAGTTTGTTCACTTAGTGGGAAGAGAGTGCCCATCTAGTATAACAACAAAAAAGGAAGTTGAAGTTACACAGAATATTGAAACTCAGGTACAAAGGGTATCTCAGAGAGTAAAATGAACTCTTAGGGGCAGATTTTAAAAGGGTTACGCATGTAATATACACGCGTAACCCTTTAAAACCCCCTCCTACGAGCGCCGAGTCTATTTTGCATAGGCTCGGCGACACGCGCAAGCTCCGGGACGCGCGTATGTCCCGGGGCTTGAAAAAATGGGCGGGGAGTGGGCAGGCCGGGGGTGGGGAGGGGTGGGGCAGGGGCGGGACCTAGGCCTCCAGCACATTGCTCGTGCCGGGGGCTTGCGCGCCGGCACTTGGACGGCGCACGCAACCTACGCCTGCCCAGAGGCAAGCGTAAATAAAGAAATAAAGGTGGGGGGGGATTTAGGTAGGGCTGGGGGGCGGGTTAGATAGGGGAAGGTGGGGGGCAGAAGGAAAGTTCCCTTCAAGGCCGCTCCAATTTCAGGACAGCCTCAGAGGGAACAGGGAAAGTCATTGGGGCTCCCCTAGGGCTCGGCACGCGCAAGGTGCACAAGTGTGCACCCCCTTGCACGTGCCGACCCTGGATTTTATAACATGCGCGCGGTTGCACGCGCGCATGTTATAAAATCGGGTGTAGATTTGAGCACGCAAGGTTACACGCACAAATCTAGGCCCGCGCATAGATTCGAAAATCTGGCCCATAGAGCACTCATTAGGATATTCTGAGACAACAGACAGTCAAGGGGATTTTGAGACAGTGTTTGTGACCTTGCAGTTTGTAATACATGGATTAGACTCCAAAGAAATATACCAGATATCAAGTCACTTTTGTTGAAGAAATTTTATGGTAAAGATTAGGGATGTGAATCGTTTTAGGACGATTAAAATTATCGTCCGATAATTTTAATATCGTCTTAAACCGTTATGGAACACAATACAATACAGATTCTAACGATTTATCGTTATAAATCGTTAGAATCGTGAGCCGGCACACTAAAACCCCCTAAAACCCACCCCCGACCCTTTA
This sequence comes from Rhinatrema bivittatum, assembly GCF_901001135.1. NCBI lineage: Eukaryota > Metazoa > Chordata > Amphibia > Gymnophiona > Rhinatrematidae > Rhinatrema > Rhinatrema bivittatum. The sequence goes on along the minus strand of NC_042615.1, from coordinate 140,793,650 downwards.
AATTAAATCCCCCACCCTCCCGAACCCCCCCCCAAATAACTTAAATAACCTGCGGGTCCAGCGGCGGTCCGGAACGGCAGCGGTCCGGAACGGGCTCCTGCTCTGAATCTTGTCGTCTTCAGCCGGCGCCATTTTCCAAAATGGCGCCGAAAAATGGCGGCGGCCATAGACGAAAAAGATTGGACGGCAGGAGGTCCTTCCGGACCCCCGCTGGACTTTTGGCAAGTCTCGTGGGGGGCAGGAGGCCCCCCACAAGCTGGCCAAAAGTTCCTGGAGGTCCAGCGGGGGTCAGGGAGCGATTTCCCGCCGCGAATCGTTTCCGTACGGAAAATGGCGCCGGCAGGAGATCGACTGCAGGAGGTCGTTCAGCGAGGGTTCCGGCGCCTCGCTGAACGACCTCCTGCAGTCGATCTCCTGCCGGCGCCATTTTCCGTACGAAAACGATTCACGGCGGGAAATCGCTCCCTGACCCCCGCTGGACCTCCAGGAACTTTTGGCCAGCTTGTGGGGGGCCTCCTGACCCCCACGAGACTTGCCAAAAGTCCAGCGGGGGTCCGGAAGGACCTCCTGCCGTCCAATCTTTTTCGTCTATGGCCGCCGCCATTTTTCGGCGCCATTTTGGAAAATGGCGCCGGCTGAAGACGACAAGATTCAGAGCAGGAGCCCGTTCCGGACCGCTGCCGTTCCGGACCGCCGCTGGACCCACAGGTTATTTAAGTTATTTGGGGGGGGGTTCGGGAGGGTGGGGGATTTAATTTAAAGGGTCGGGGGTGGGTTTTAGGGGGTTTTAATGTGCCGGTTTTTCGATTTTTCGATTTTTAACGATTTTTAACGATTTTTCACGATATTTTACCCCCCCAAACGGCAACAATACGATTCCCTCCCCCTCCCAGCCGAAATCGATCGTTAAGACGATCGAGGACACGATTCACATCCCTAGTAAAGATTTAGTTTGTTGGAGCACCACTCCTTATGGGAAGAGTGATTATTGGAGTGAGAAACTGTCCTATAGCCTAAGGCCCTGAGGTCAAGCTTTCTCCCATTTGGAATAGAGTGGGGCTGCTGCCAGTAGTCAATGAGTTGTGTCAGGACTCAGCGAGCCCCCAACATCCCCCTACTTTGTGAAGACATGGGAGGGAGTGCTATACTTGTCATAAAAATATTAAAGGAAACTTACCCATACTGCTAGATTCTCCTAAATAGGCTTAGTTATGGAAATTTATTTTATTGGAACATTCTATGTCTAGGGTTGATACTGCATGTGAGGTTCAACTGTCCTATAAGGGATTGTATGCATTGAAGATTTACATTTCTCATTGCCACCAATTCTGATAATGAATTTTAAGGGTCCCAGTGGGAGCATTATTAAGAGTATGTCCTTATAGGTCATCCCTAGTAGTGTAGGCAAGAGAAATGTACCATCTGTCCTTGTCACCCCCATTGGAGATTGCTGCAATGGTCCAGTCTTGCTTTCTTATTGGTGAGTGACCCCCTATTGGTTGTAGGAGTTTTAGAGTTCTAATTTGAGAGTGTAGAAGGTTTTTTTTTTAATTGCCTTCTCTCCTGCTTTATATTTGCAGGCCAAATATGTTGTGTTCTTTTAGAGACTAGCTACTAATCCACAGCTAAGATTGATGAGTTAGTTCCCCTTTTCTGTATTTTTATTTTAGAACAAAAGAACATAAGATTTGCCATATAGGGTCAAACCAAAGGTCCATTAAGCCCAGTATCCTTGTTATGGGACCAGGCCATGCTCCGGTTCCTCCTCCTATCTCAGGGCTGGCCCGGCCCGTGCAGACTCGTCTTTGGCCATCCAGGCCCGACATGGCTGCCGCCGCGGCTCTCCCTTCGCGAGGGAGACACCGCTGATCCAATGCGCTGGGCCCCACACCCTAGGCGCGTGCACCCGCGGGGGCTCGGCTCTTAAAGGGGCCAGCGCGGGAAATCTAGAGGACGGCCTCCGGAATACGTCAGACGCAGCAGGGTATTTAAACCCTGCAGCTGGGACAAGTCCCTGCCTTGCAATGAGGTTCCTCTGCCTTAGAGTCTCGAGTTACCGCTTTACCTGCGTCTTCACTCTGTCTTCTGATTCCTGGCTTCTGACCCCGGCTCCATCCATGACTGCGTTTCAGCTTGACCCTTGGCTTCTGACTCCGTCTTCTGATTCCTGGCTTCCGACCTGGCTCCGTCCCATGACTCTATCTTCTGCTTCCACCCCTGGCTTTGGTTTGGATCTCTGACTTCTGGCTTCTGACCCGGCTTCGTTCCTGGACTCCGACTTCGGCTTCTTCCACTACCTCAGGTATCCGGTACTCGCTGGCCCAGAGGATTCTCCTAAGTCCCAGCGTCTTGGGCTCTCATGGGCTCCTCCCGGGGGAGCCGCAGGCTTCCAAGGGTGAAAACTCTTCCGGCCTCCTGGGTCCACCCTTCCTCACCATCCATCTCTTCGGCTGCTGCTCAGATCCTTGGTCGCATAGGGTCCCGCCTAAGTCCAAGAGGCCCGGGTCCCTACGGGCTCCTCCTGGGGGGACCTCGGGCTTCCAGTGGTGAAGTCTCCTCCAGAGTCTCTTCAGCGCCGCCTCCTGGCTGTGACGCCTCCTGTGGGTTCCCACAGTATAACATCTACTGTCTCAGCTGGCCCAAGGGTCCACGACTGTAACAGTTTGCAAGGCCATGGACCCAGATGATCTTGCAGGGAAGGCCATCCCGGGTATTGCACAGAGGCTGCAACAGCAGCAAACTTGCCTCGACTCCCTGATGGCAACAGTGCAGGGACTAGCTGCCTGCATTGGCAGAGCCACTGCTTCCAGTTCCCCAGTACCTGGAGCTGAAACCAACACTGGATCAATGGCACCCATACAGATGCCAGCACCAGGGGATGTGAAGCTTTGCAGAGGGTTCCTGAACCAGTGCTATATTCGATTCGATCTCCTTCCAGCTCAGTTCTCGACGGACCGAGTCAAGACGAGTTACATTATCTCCCTGCTGGACGGGAGACCCCTGGCATGGGCCTCCAACCTGTGGGAGCGTCAAGACTCCCGCCTGGCCAATCTAGTCAGTTTGTCACCGCCTTTCGGCTGGTCTTCGAAGAAGCCTCCCGCAGACCCACTGCCGCATCTGAACTGCTCCAGTTGCGTCAGGGTAACCGGCCTTTGGCTGAACATGCCGTGGATATCCAGACTCTTGCCGCCGAGTTGAACTGGGGAAGTGACAGCCTGCACAGCATCTTCTTGGAAAGTCTCTCCCCGAGACTTCAGGATGAGTTGGCAGCCAGAGACCTCCCGGATGACTTGAATGACCTCATTGATCTGGCAGGCCGCGTGGACTGCCGTATCCAAAGCCGGTTCCAGGAGAGGAGGTCTGGTCCCAGACCCGGGAGCTCCGGAACTACACCTTCTCACAACGGGCGCTCCCCTTCTGCCTCTCCGGGGGCTCTGGACCCCGAACCCATGCAGGTGGGCTGGGGCCCTATCTCTCAGGAAGAAAGGAGAAGATGTCGGTCCCTGGGCCTGTGCTTGTATTGCGCTGGCAATGGCCATTTCCTTGCCCACTGTAGCGAGCGTCCGGGAAACGCTCGGACCTAGGGACAGTCAGGGAACTAACCCTAGGTCACACCCCTTCTGCCTCCCCGTGCACCATCCCGGTGCCTTACTCCTTCCTGAAGGAGAGTTCAACACGCTAGCCCTGATTGACTCTGGAGCCGGGGGAAACTTCATCCTCAAGGACTTGGTCCAGCAACTCCAGATTGCGGTGCAACCCCAAAGACCCCCGCTCCGTGTGTCCTCTATTCAGAGGAGACTTCTTCCAGGGACCATCGATACTCGTACCAGACCTTTCCCGTTATGCACTGGTATTTTGCATGTAGAAGAGTTTTCTTTCCTCGTCCTGGAGAGATCCATGCATCCAGTCATCATGGGGCTATCTTGGCTGTGGAAGCACGCTCCTGTAATCTCGTGGGATACCCTCCAGGTGGCATTCTGGGGGCCATCGTGCTTCAACTCCTGTTTGGTCACCATTCCTCGACCACCGGTACCTCTCCTGACAACTTCGTTGGCACTGCTTCCACACTACCAAGACTACCTTGATGACTTTTCCAAGGAAAAGGCTGAGATCCTCCCGAAGCACCGCCCTTTCGACTGTGCGATCAATTTGCTCCCGGGTACCACGCTGCCACGAGGACGTGTATACCCGTTGTCCCTTCCAGAGACGCAAGCCATGTCCGCTTATATCTGGGAGAACCTGGATCGAGGATTCATTCGACCCTCCAAATCCCCAGCTGGAGTGGGGTTCTTCGTAGCAAAGAAGGATGGAGCCCTCCGACCTTGCATAGATTACCGGGGCCTGAACAGCATCACCCAGTGGGATTGGTATCCGTTACCCTTGATTCCTGAACTTCTTGACCGTCTACAAGGAGCCAAGGTATTTACCAAGCTTGACCTCCGTGGGGCATACAATCTGGTGCGCATCCGTCCTGGGGATGAATGGAAGACGGCTTTCAATACCCGGGACGGGCATTACGAATACTTAGTAATGCCTTTTGGGCTATGCAATGCTCCAGCAGTCTTCCAACACCTCATAAATGAGGTGCTTTGAGAGATGCTCAACTCCTCCATCATTGTCTACCTAGACGATGTACTGATCTACTCTAAGGATCTGAAAGCTCATCGTCAACACGTGAGGCAAGTACTACAGATTTTAAGGGAGAATCGGTTGTTCGCGAAGTTTGAGAAATACCTCTTCGAGCAAGAGTCACTCCCTTTCTTGGGTTACATTGTTTCTGCCACAGGGTTCAGGATGGACCCAGAAAAGGTATCCGCCATTCGACACTAGCCCCAACCCATAGGAGTAAAAGCACTTCAACGATTCTTAGGATTCGCTAACTTCTATAGACAATTTATCCCGCACTGCTCCAGAAAGGTGGCTCCTATAACAGCACTTACAAGGAAAGGGGCAGACGCAAGAAATTGGTCATCGGAAGCACGCCAGGCCTTTGTGGCCCTGAAGGAAGCATTTTTGGAAGACACCTGCCTACATCACCCAGATCCCCAACGCCAGTTCGTTGTGGAGGTCGACGCCTCCGTCATGGCGTTCGGGGCTGTCCTAAGCCAACTATCAGGCAATGGTAAAGCGCTGCCGTGCTCCTACTTCTCTAGGATGTTTTCACCTGCTGAAAGAAATTACGGTATCAGAGACAAAGAACTCCTGGCCATAAAGATGGCCTTCGAAGAATGGCGCCAGTGGTTGGAGGGGGCCCAGTACCCAGTGATTGTGTATATGGACCACAAGCACCTAGAGTACCTATGCCGCACTCAGCGCCTCAATCCCCTGCAGGCCCGGTGGTCCCTGTTCTTTAGCCGATTTAATTTCATCCTTTGCTACCAACCAGCCTCCAAGAATATCCGGGCGGACGCCCTGTCCCGCATCGCCGAGACCAAGGATACTCCACCGTCACCCCAATATATCCTTGATCCTGTCAAGCTGCTCCTCGCTGCGTCCGAGGTAGCTCCCCCCGGCAAGACTGTGGTGCCCACTCGCCTGCGTAGAAAAGTGCTTGCATGGACCCATGACTCACTGACTGCAGGACACCCAGGAGTAGCCCGGACCGTGGACTTGCTGACTGAGTTTTATTGGTGGCCCCAAGTCAAAAAGGACATCCAAAGCTACGTTCGGTCTTGCCCTACATGTGCCAGGCAGAAGCCCCCGCACAGATGTCCTTGGGGACTCCTTCAGCCTCTACTTATTCCAACCGAGCCCTGGACCCACCTGTCCACTGATTTTATTGTGGATCTACCTGTTCTGAAGGGAAGACCGTAATCTGGGTCACAGTCGACAGGTTCTCTAAGATGGCCCATTTTGTACCGCTTGCTAAGTTACCCACGGCACCAGAGCTGGCAGGTCTTTTCATGCAGCATGTCTTCCACCTGCTTGGGCTCCCTCTGCATATAGCCTCCGATCGGGGCCCTCAGTTTACGGCAAAGTACTGGAAAGCCCTCTGCAGGAAGTTCGGGGTGCGACTCAACCTGATCACAGCGTTCCACCCCCAAGGCAACGGTCAAGCTGAATGCACTAATTGTTCCCTTAAGACCTTCCTATGGGCCTTCGTGGGAGACCTCCAAAATGATTGGGTTGCCTTATTACCCTGGGCAGAGTTTTCGTACAACCGCCATAAGCACTCGGCTACCAGCCTATCTCCATTCCAGGTGGTCTACGGGAAGACCCTTCGGCCTCCCTTACCAATACCTCTGATGGTGCCATCGCCCACAGTGCAGCTCACGGCTCAACAACTGCGCAACCTCTGGAGCTCCACCCAAGAAAAGCTCCGGTTGGCATCTGCCAAGGTGAAGAAGTACTCCGACAAACTACGGCGCCCGGCCCCAGTCCTCCTCCTGGGGAGTAAAGTATGGTTGAGTACTGGGAATATCCAGTTACGGGTTCCTTCCATGCACCTGGCCCCCAGGTATATTAGACTATTTACTGTGGCGAAGCAAATAGGGGCTGTATCCTACCAGCTATGACTACGGTCCACTTTACGGATTCACGACATGTTCCACGTGTTTCTGCTTAAGCCTGTGGTGCTCTCCACCTTTCATGACAAACCTCTGGACCCTACCGCCACTGAGGCCGAGACCGACGGCACCTATACGGTGAAGGATGTTCTGGACGTTCGCTTCCACCGTCGCTGGTGGGAACACCTCCTCTCATGGGAGGGGTACAGCCTGGAGGAGAATTCCTGGGAGCCTTCTTCCCATATCCTGGACAAGAATCTCCTTCATCAGTTCCATGTGGATCATTCAGGTAAACCCAGGCTTCCAGGGAGGGGGCGTAGGAGGGGGGGTACTGTTATGGGACCGGGCGTGCCCCGGTCCCTCCTCCTACCTCAAGGCCAGCCCGGCTCACGTGGACTCATCTTCGCTTGTCCAGGCCTGACATGGCTGCTGCTGCAGCTCTCCCTTTGTGAGGGAGATGCCACCGACCTGACGCGCTGGGCCCCGCTCCCTAGGCACGTGCGCGGGGGCTCGGCTCTTAAAGGGGCCAGCACGGGAAATCTAGAGGACGGCCTCCGGATGATGTCAGATGCAGCAGGGTATTTAAACCCTGCAGCTGGGACAAGTCCTTGCCTTGCAACGAAGTTCCTCTGCCTTAGAATCTCGAGTTGCCGCTTGACCTGCGTCTTCACTCTGCCTTCTGATTCCTGGCTTCTGACCCAAGCTCCATCCACGACTCCGTTTCAGCTTGACCCTTGGCTTCTGACTCCGTCTTCTGATTCCTGGCTTCCAACCCGGCTCCATCCCATGACTTTGTCTTCTGCTTCCGCCCCTGGCTTTGGTTTGGATTTCTGACTTCTGGCTTCTGACCCGGCTTCGTTCCTGGACTCCAACTTCGGCTTCTTCCACCACTTCAGGTATCCAGTACTCGCTGGCCCCGAGGATTCTCCTAAGTCCCAGCGGCTCGGGCTCTCACGGGCTCCACCCGGGGGAGCCGCGGGCTTCCGAGGGTGAAGACTCTTCTGGCCTCCTGGGTCCAGCTGTCCTCACCATCCACCTCTTCGGCTGCTGCTCGGATCCTTGGTCACATAGGGTCCCACCTAAGTCCAAGAGGCCCGGGTCCCTACGGGCTCCTCCTGGGGGGACCTCGGGCTTCCAGTGGTGAAGTCTGCTCCAGAGTCTCTTCAGTGCCGCTTCCTGGCTGTGACGCCTCCTGTGGGTTCCCACAGTGTAACATCTACTGTCTTAGCCGGCCCAAGGGTCCACGACCGTAACAATCCTGTTTCCAGCAGTGGCCAATCCAGGTCACAAGTACCTGGCAGGATCCCAAGGGGTTACATAGATTCCATGCTGCTTATCCCAGGCATAAGCAGTGGCTTTCCTCATTTCCACTCTAATAATGGTTTATAGATTTTTCTTCCAGGAACTTGTCCAAACCTTTTTTAAATCCAGCTACACTAACAGTTTTTACCATATCTTCTGCCAACAAATTCCTATTTGTCTTAAATGTATTACCTAATAACTTCATTGCATTTCCCCTAGTCTTTGTATTTTTTGAAAGACTAAACTACTGATTCATGTTTACCCGTTCTACTCCACTCATTATTTTATAGACCTCTGTTATATCTCCCCTCAGCCATCTGTTCTCCAAGCTGAAGAGCCCTAATCGCTTTAGCCTTTCCTCACAGGGGAAGTTTGTTCCAATTATTCCTTCCTAGGAAAAAAGAAAAGAGGTTGCTCAAGACTTGGATGAAAGCCTCAGTTCCTCTAGCTTCTTCTCCCTTGTGGGAAAGAGCCTGGTAATAAATACTTTTGAAAGTAAGGAGTTTTGTTTATGTGGCTAGAAGTTGCCTGGTGGTTTACGGGGCTTTGTAGTTCACCCCTGATTCACTTATCCTGAGGGACTCAGTGCCAATGTGGCAGAAACCTTTTGGAGGAGTAAGTGCCCGGTCAGTACCATTTGGGAGTAGAGGAAAATAAGCTTTCAATCCACTGCTCACCTAACAGAAGCAACAGAGGGAGTTCCTGCACAGCATATTGAGAAGAAGAAAAAAAGAAGAAAACCAACAGTGATCATGAAGTGGATCTCACATATCAAGGCGATTACTACCCCTAACCAATTAGGCTTGATACCTCACTTTGATGCAGCTCCAGCACTGCTCTCTACATCAATGGCGGGGGTGGAAGGAAATTAGAACCAAAAAGTTACCAATAAGGGCCCTGACCTCAGCAGTCAGAGTAATAGATAAGTATGAGAAAAATAAGTGTGAAAGCTTGCTGGGCAGACTGGATGGGCCGTTTGGTCTTCTTCTGCCATCATTTCTATGTTTCTATAAGGGGAATTTTTATTAGACAGGATGTTCATCATCTACCCTAAGCGAAATCCTAAAATCCAGGAGGGAACAGAGGGGACTCCAAGGAGAGATCCAAGAAATCTCAGATTCACCTATTGAATATTTCAATTTTGTAACACGGATGCCGCAAGAAAAAAATGTACTATGAATCACATCATTGGTATTGAAAAGTACCTCAGTAAGTTATGTTTATTTATTTTATGTCAAATCTATTTTTATTATCACCAATAAGAATTTCCAACAATAATCTGACAAAGCAGAGAGAACAAACAGCACATCCACTGGTCATGGTGAATCACATCATAAAAAACATCCATAATATAAAAACAAACAAACCGCAATAACACCATGAAGCTCTCTAGAATTCAATTAACAGTTGCTTGTATGAAGGTTTCAAGATCTTTATATTCTTGTGGATCACTACTGACCAATAATCACTTCAATGGTACCCCCCATACTAAAAAACCAATACACTAAAATATTATAAATATCAAAAAGGCTGAACAACCCTGTCAGACATAAAACTACTAAAGGAATGCAAAAACTGATCAGGGTCCAACACCCAGTTACAAACCAAAGACCTGTTTAAAAAGAAACGCCTTTAAAGGTTTTTATAAATGCTTGATTATAAGACATAATTTGAAGGTACTCAGGAAGTGTAATCCAAAGGAAGACCTGCTATTGAGAAAGCCTGGGCATGAAATTCAGATAAATGGACAATCTGAGAAGATGATACTTTCAAAAGGTCTCAATAGGATCATATACATGCATTCACTCAAAACTGAGTTAATACAAGGTGTCTAATTTATGAATTAACATTGAGATTTTATAAAAAATTTACCTATTGATTGGAAGCCAATGTAGTGATGGAAGCACTGGGGTATTGTGCTCATGGCTATTTTTTCCAGTCAGTACTCTCACCACAGTATTTTGAGCAATTTGCTCATAACACACAGGGAGAGATTCATCAAGCCACGTTAGGGCTATAACACGTGTTAAACAGCGTATATCGAGCGATAATAGCCTTGTTGAGGTAATATTGCTTGATATTTGTAATATTGCGCATATTTAAGTTCTGACATCTGCCCCTATTACAATGAGATGCTCTGCATTGCATTTGCAAGCATGAATTTTGCAAATCCATGCAAAGCAGCTCATGCATAGCTAATCCTATGTAAATAAAAGAATGCAGCTGACTTATACATTTGTCAGCCATATTATGTTAGCTACAGCTTTTTGGAAATCACTAATCTACTGCAGGAGCATCAAGACCCTAATGTGGGTAGATTTATGGCAGAACATAAAATTGCCCCGATAGTTAAAAAAAATGTGACCAGGGGTCTAACCTCATCCTCCTCTTCACCCTGGGGCCGCCAATTAAGGTGGCCCTGCTCAAAGAAGTCAAAAAATAGATATAATGGTTCGCATGATGGCAACTCCTCTACCCAACCACATCCACATAGATTAAAGCACCCAAATTGTTAGGCCCTCCCCATCCCCAGCTGCCCCTTCCATACAAATAATAAAGAAGTAGTTAACCCTTCTCACCTCTTCCCTAATCCCCAAGTTTTAAAAAAACATCTTTGGTGGTATAATTGCCCTCCGGATTCCCAAGTTTGAAAAATAAAATTAGTGGAATAGTAGACTCACCCCCTCAACCCCCTAGACCCCCCCTCCCGTACCTCATTACCTAAATGAAAGAACCAGTGGTCAGTGGACCAAGTACTGGGCACAGTTGGTGTGATTTTCCAAAATGGCACCAAGCAGGCCTTGCCCTCTTTTAAGGCGATGGCAGCCTTGTGGATTAGGGGCCACCTTCACATTTTAGCAAGGCCTCTGCCGTGTTGTTTTATCTAACAGTAAAAGTTTGTGAGACCAAAAAAAAAGCAGAGATACTACTGTGATATTTTGTCAGGGAGGGGCACAATATCACAAGAGTGACCCCCCCGCCATGATATTGGGCCTCCCCCATGATAAAATATCATGGATTAGTGAATCTAGATCATAATAAGATAAACCAATTAACAGAGAATTGCAATAATCCATATCTGCAAGAATAAGAGCCTGAAGTACTGATGCTCATCATGTGTATTTTGAAAAATTGTTGCCTTTATTACTGATTTTAAGTGAGTCTGAATAGAGAGATCTGATTCCAAACTAATACCAAGATTGCGGACATTGAGAACGAATGCACATGGAGCATCACTGGCCAGAAATCTATTCAGTATGATCACTTCAATCTTTTCTACATTCAGGGTCAGCCAATTATGAGCTAGCAAAGTTTTAACTGTGGCCAGGTCTCAGTCACCTGGGTCTGATGCTGGGGCCTGGCCAAGGGCATGTCCCATCTCAAGGACTAGGCCTGAACTCAGGCCTAAGCCCAAACCTGGGGCCTGGTCTTAGGCGGGATCCCAGTTGCCGAGGCCCAAGTTCAGGCCTAGGTTTGATGCCAAGGTTCAGCTGAGGCTTGGTTCTGGTCACCAAGGTCTAGGTATAGGGTCTAGGCCTTGATCTGGCTGAGGCTGGGTTCAGTTGCAGGGGTCTGGGTCTAGACCTGGAAGCAGGCTTTCTGATGTCTTCTTTGTTCAAACCAGCGACTACAAATGATGGCCCCTGTCCAGAGGATGTGCTACAGTGACAATACTACAACTCCTTTCTCCAGGGCAGATGGCCGTGGTGACCGGGAACTGTTCTCAGGTTGGGCCCTAGCATTGAATCTAGACTTAGGCCCAATCTTGCTTCTTGGCAACCTGGCCCATCCTTGGTTGATTTCCAAAATCAGACCCAGGCCTAAGTGTAGGGTGTAGGCCTGGGCCTTGGTTATCAGGCCCTGGCTTGGGCCAAGCCCCGGTATTGAGCCTGGGTCTAGGTCTCCATTTTTCTTTTAGCGTGAAGTCAATGGGGTCTTCCCCCTTTGATTTTAATATAAAATGAAAAACAAATGGGATGAAAAACCATTTCATTCCAAACCTAATGAAATGATTTGAGGCACTCATGAAACAAACCAACAAACCAAAACAAATTTTTTTGAGGCTGCACATCCTGACTTGGAGAAGAGACGAAAGAAAGGTGATATGATAGAGGTTTATAAATAAATAATGAATGGAATGGAACTGGTACATTCAAATCAGTTCTTTAATCTTTTTGAAAAAATGAAAAGACTAGTAACACACTCAATGCACAATTAAGTTCTCGGATTCACTAACATAGAATGTGGTAAAGGCAGATTGTGTAGCTGGGTTTAAAAAAGGTTTGGACAAAAAGTCCATAAACAGTTATTAACCTAGAAAACTTGCTTATTCCTGAGTGTAAGCAACTTGGAATCTATCTATTATGTGGGATCCTGTCAGGTAATGGTGACTTGAATAGGCCACTGTTGAAACAGGCTACTGGGCTTGTTAGATCCTTGGTATGACCCAGTATGGCAGTTCTTACAAAATTATGGAAATGAATACATTGTCTCTTTCTGTCTCAGTTCTATTTTCATTTTTTAGGTAGTAGTTTCCATAATGCAAATAAGTATCAAGGATCCTATACTTTCCCCAAAATTGGCAAACATGTCATTTTAATGTCTTACTTTGTCCTGTTTTTAGATGTCCTCAGCTTCACTGTCACTTCCTAGGAGGTTGGAGGATAGATATGCAGCAGCACCTGTGTAACTGAATTCACAGCTGTTCTTTGCGCTAGTTAGAATCACAGGCAACTGTTGACCTCCCAATTTTGAACCAAATCACATTGGACCCTATATTCAAAAGAGTAACAGAATGAGATAATCCTCTTAAAAACAGAGCCCATTGTCTCAGTGACATGATTGAGATTCACCAAAACAGAGAAGAGAGACTAAAGTGTAGTCTTAAATCTGGGTCTTCCTCACTGCAGTGAGTTCTGTGTCTAAGCTGACAAAGGCAGCTCTATTAAGATTTGCTTTTCAGTACTGCTGCATTCATTTAAAGAACAATAAGAGCAAGTGGGTGTGTGTGTATGTGATTAATTAGAACAATATCTGATTGTTTATGTTATATATATATCTCTATATATTTCTTCAAAGTACATTATGTTTAGTGAGCACTGAAATCTTTCTGGACCTTAAGTGTTTTTACTAGACAAAATAAAAACAAGGTTGGAACAGCATTTTTTTTTTAATGTTTAGCATAGCTAACATAGCCATTAATGTTTGTTTTCAAATCTTGTAAACAGGAACAAACACTGAAAGGCAATATCAGAACTGCCAAGTTACTCAGTTCCAGGAGAGAGATTTTAGGCCAGTCTTGGATTTCTGACAATCCCATTCTGATGCATTATGGAACCTGCAGCACTGATTTCTAGGGATGTGAATCGGGCTTCGGACGATTGAAAATATTGGATGATATTTTCAAAATCGTCAGAAATCGGGGGCTCCCGATAAGAGAACCCCACAATTTTGTTCCTGGGGTTCTCTTATCGTTTTGGGGGAGGGCGGGAAAAACGGCACACCAAAACAATCCCTAAACCCACCCCGACCCTTTAAAATTGTTCCCTTAGCTTCCTCCACCCTCCCGAACCCCCCCAAAACTTTTTACAAGTACCTGGTGGTCCAGTGGGGGTCCCGGGAGCCATCTCCCACTCTCAGGCTGTCGACTGCCACTAATCAAAATGGCGCCAATGGCCCTTTGCCCTTACCATGTGACAGGGTATCCGTGCCATTGGCCGGCCCCTGTCACATGGTAGGAGCACTGGATGGCCCGCACCATTTTTAAAGATGGCGCCAGCTGTCCATTACTCCTACCATGTGACAGGGCCTGGCCAATGGCACGGATACCTTGTCACATGGTAAGGGCAAAGGGCCATCGGCGCCGCGAGTGGGAGATTGCTCCCGGGACTTCCACTGGACCACCAGGTACTTGTAAAAAGTTTTTGGGGGGTTCAGGAGGGTGGGGAAAGCTAAGGGAACAGTTTTAAGGGTCGGGTGGGTTTTTTTGTTTATCGGCTCGGGCGCAGCGGATAAACAAAACCGCGATCGGGCCGCACAAAAAAAAATTAACGATGTGAATTGGAACCGGAATCGGAACCGATTCCGGTTCCAATTCACATCTCTACTGATTTAAATGTGTAGAGTCAGGGACTACAAATATCACACTGCACTCAAGGTGAATTGATTGATTCAAGGGTGAAATTGATAGATACAGTGTATCTGGATTTTCAAAAGGTGTTTGACAAGGTCCCTCATGAGAATCTCCTCAGAGTCATGGGATAAGAGGCAATATCCTATTTTGGATTGGTCACTGGTTAAAAGTTAGGAAACAAAGATTAGGGCTGAATAGTCATTTCTTTCAAGGGAGAAAGGTAAATAAGAGAGTACCCCAGGAATCTGTACTAGAGCTGTTGATTTTTAATATTTTTTAAAATGATCTGGAAAAGAGAGTGATGAGTGAGGTTATCAGATTTGCAGATGACACAAAAGTGTTCAACGTAATTAAATCACAAGCTGATTGAGGAATTGCAAGAGGACCTTGCAAGAATGTTGTCTGGACAAGTGCAAAGTGATGCATATAGGGAAGAATAATCCTGCAAACCCTAATCTTGTCTAGGCTAGATTACTGTAACCCCCTTTACCTTGGTTTACCAGCTACTGTGACAAGGCCTCTCCAGATTGTACCAAATATTGTAGCTTGAATGTTGACAAATGCCTGAATCCTTGGGCATATAACCCTGGTATTAAAATCCCTCCATTATCTACCTATTTAATGGAGGGTGAAATACAAAATTGTCACCCTAATTTACAAAGCTGTCAATATTCATGAGGCATTTATGTTGAATTCTGTATTTTGTATATATTCTCCTTCTAGATCCTTATGATCTTCTGTCCGTGATCTGCAGTACTTAAGATCCTTTTGCTCCTGCTTGCTTATCTTGGTGAGACCCATGACCGAGCACTCTCCATATATCCATTGATGGAACTCTTTGCTAGAATAAACATCGCTTGATTACCTGTCCAAAACAGCTAAAAAAAAAAAATCTTAAAACTTACCTCTATCAATTGACATTTGAAAATCTTGAAACCTATGGTCCCTTGTGATATCACAGCCTCCTGTGTATTATTTTAAATGCAGCCTGATTTGATATTCTTGAAGACATTGTTAATTGCAGTCTATATTTCTGTCTTTGTTTTGCTTTCTGTTTGTTTTTAAATTATATATATGTAATGTTGTATCCCGCTGCGAACGCTGTTGTGCACAGGCTATACATTATTAAAAATAATTAAATAAATACAATGAACTATTAAGCACACAATGCTGGATTCCCTATTAAAGCATCACCACCTGGTAAAAGAATCTTGGAGTCACAGTGGACAATGCTTTGAAATCCTTGGCTCAGTGTGCAGCGGTGTCAGAAAAAGCACATAGAGTGTTAGGTATTATAAGGAAAGGAATGGACAACAAAACAGAAGATATCATAATGCCTCTGTATCAATGTATGGTGCGGCCTCAGCTTGAGTTTTGTGTGCAGTTCTGGTCACCCCATCTCAAGAAAGATATAGCAGAATTGAAAAGCTGCAGAGGAGTGCGAGCAAGATGATAAAGGGGATGGAGAAGCTACCCTGTGATGAAAGACTAAACAGGTTAGGACTCTTCAGTCTGGAGAAGAGATGTCTGGGGGAGGTATGATAGAGATCTATAAAATCTTGAATGGGGTAGAACAGGTAGATAGGGAATGGTTATTTGCCCTTTACAATAGTACTAGGACTAGGGGACACTTCCATGAAGCTAATTGTTAGCACTTTTGAAACAAATTGGAGAGAATATTTGTTCACTCAACCTACAAATAAACTGTGAAATTTGTTGCCAGAAGATGTGGTGAAAGCAGTTAGCATAGCAGGGTTTATAAAGGTTTAGACAATTTCCTGGAGGAAACGTCCATAAACCGTTCTTAGCCATGTAGACTTGCGGAAGCCACCGCTTATCCAGGTTATGAGCAAGAAGGACTGAATCTATTCTGTAGATCTTACTAGGTTGTTGAGACATTGACTGGCCACTGTTGGAGACCGGATATTGGGATAGATGGACCTTTGGTCTTATCCAGTATGGTATTTCTTATGTACACTGGGATGTAAGTTCAAAAGCAGGTTTGGCCAAAAAATCTTCCTGCTGCAAATGTATACCTTGGCAGTTCTGCTAATATTTAAACAGATCTAGCTAGATAGATCCATTAGAGTAAAAATGGTTCCAGGCACAGTGGCTAAATTTAGCAACTAAAATATAGATGTTTTGTGAGGTGGGGTTGGATGAGGGGAAGAAATAGATGCATATTTATCAAGTTTTGAATATATGTGGCCATTTTCTAGCAGTGGAGTAGTAGTCTAGTAGTTAGAGCCTTAGGCTATGAATGAGGAGATCTTGGTTCAAGTCCCACTGTTGCTCCTTGTGATCTTGGGAAAGTCACCTTACCCTCTGTTGTATCAGGTACAACCTAATTATAAGCCTTCTAGGGATAGGGAAATTCCTATAGTACCTGAATATAATCTGTTGAGAAAAGCAGAAAATAAAAATCTAAATTAAAAAAACAAGCAGGGGCAAGACAGTTAGGTATATTTTAACCCACATAAATTTCACAGAATTTCAAAAGGAATCTGTCTGTTTAGTTTCTCTTTGTGAATTCATTAAAACAAAAGTACTTAAGTCCCTTGCCACATCCTAAATATTGCCACTATAGAGGGCCATTTTCAAACAGATCTAGCCGGCCAACTTTGCCTGTGGTCCTTAAGCCAGGCAAATTCGACTTAATACATAGGGAGGGTAATTTTGTAACTGTGCGTTTGGGGGTAAAGTCTGTGCGCACTTTGCCCTGAATTTTCAAAGTGAATTTAGATGCATAAATTTTCTTTAAAAGCACACACAGACGAGCCTGAGATTCTACACAAATCATTCGCACAAAGTTATACCTGCTCTGTGGAGGGTGATATTTATGTGGGTGACCTTAATCAAAAAAAGGGATGGTAATTTCATACCAGTGCACGGGTGCTCTTTGGCCCATGTGCGTCAGTGCAAGCTCAGATACACAGCCATTTTATAACATGCATGCATGCATGTTATAAAATAGCCTGTCTGCGCACATATCTGTGCCCAATTTTAAGTGGGCATGTAGCTATACGCGTAAATCTTGATTCTACTGTGTAAGCCCGAGAATTTTAAAAGGGGAGTGCACCTGCATCATTGCCAGTTTCACCAGTTCATCCACCAGTTCGCCCAGTTAACAGCTAGGTCCTCTAAATCCCTATCGGGCCTATACAGTACAGTGAGCTCCAACGGAGCACACTGTTAACCCGCGATCGGACACGCATTTTCCCTTATCCCTTATTCAGTAAGGGGCCGAAAACGCATAATAAAACTTTTTAAAAAAATATATCTGAAGCAGGAAACCTGCGAGGAAGTCATTTGGACCATTACATGATCGAGGGGTTATAGGGGCTCTTAGGGAAGATAAGGCGATTGCAGAAAGACTAAATGAATTCTTTGCTTCTGTGTTTACTAATAAGGATGTTGGGAAGATACCAGTTCCGGAGATGGTTTTTAAGGGTGATGAGTCAGTGTGAACCTGGAAGATGTAGAGGGCCAGATTGACAAACAAAAGAGTAGCAAATCACCTGCTATGGATGGACAGAAAAGAACTCTTGTAGGACCAGCTGATGCCTGTGGTGATGCAACAGATTCACAAACCCACCCAAGTGCTCCCCTGATTCATTTTGGAGGCAACATTTAGGAAAGATTTCCAGCATCCATCTAATCTGCAAAATTAAAAAGGACATTGTTTATTTGAAATATGCTTTTCCCACTGCTGTGATAATATGGCTCAAGATCATTCCAAGGAGCATATAGAGCAGGGCTACCCAAACCTGTCCGGAGGAGCCCACAGCCAGTCGGGTTTTCAGGATATCCACAATGAATTTGCATATAATTTACCTCATAAGAACATAAGAACATAAGAAATTGCCATGCTGGGTCAGACTAAGGGTCCATCAAGCCCAGCATCCTGTTTCCAACAGAGGCCAAACCAGGCCACAAGAACCTGGCAATTATCCAAACATTAAGAAGATCCCATGCTACTGATGCAATTAATAGCAGTGGCTATTCCCTAATTAAACTTGATTAATAGCCGTTAATGGACTTCTCCTCCAAGAACTTATCCAAATCTTTTTTGAACCCAGCTACACTAACTGCACTAACCACATCCTCTGGCAACAAATTCCAGAGCTTTATTGTGCGTTGAGTGAAAAAGAATTTTCTCCGATTAGTCTTAAATGTGCTACTTGCTAACTTCATGGAATGCCCCCTAGTCCTCATGCACATTCATTGTGGATATCCAGAAAACCAGACTGGCTGTGGGGTCCCCAGGACAGGTTTGGGAAGCCCTGATATAGAGACATGGCTGGCCCCTTGGCCGGAGCAAAAAGAAAGTGAACAATCAGATAATTGACTTCATGAAGTATTTGGGAAGCATAATGATTCAGCATGATCTAGTAGCATTTGATTGTGCTGGCCTATACAAGCCTGATTGTATTCACTTGACTGACACAGATAATGATTTAATCAACACAAACCTGAAGGAAGTGATAATGCTGATATTTAGTTTTCGTTAACACAGCGTCCCAGCATATTTGATGAGGGTCAAGACAAAGCTATTGCCTCTATTCTATGGCAGGATATCTGAACTGGCTACATAATAGTGAGGTTTGGTGGTTTAGCTAGGGGGGGGGGGGCGGGGGGGAGAGGGCATCACCCAAATAGGGCAGATAACCTGGGACTGGACATGATTCTTAATTCAGGCAATGTGGTAACACCCACCATTGCTCAGCTGACTGGCTGGAAGTGCTGTTGGAATGGGGGAGGAGTCTGGGTTCCCCAGAATATTGGTCCACAAACTTTGGGTGAGTGGGTTGTCACTAGTAATTTGCTAGGGCAGTAGGACAGAAGGGTAAGCCAGGGGTGTGATTCCCAGGAGAATTTATACTGAATTGGTATAGTCAGGGAGAGCATGGGGCACATTTAAAACTAATCGGAGAAAGTTCTTTTTTACTCAACGCACAATTAAACTCTGGAATTTGTTACCAGAGAATGTGGTCAGTGCAGTTAGTATAGCTGTGTTTAAAAAAGGATTTGATAAGTTCTTGGAGGAGAAGTCCATTACCTGCTATTAAGTTCACTTAGAGAATAGCCACTGCCATTAGCAATGATAACATGGAATAGACTTAGTGTTTGGGTACTTGCCAGGTTCTTATGTCCTGGATTGGCCACTGTTGGAAACAGGATGCTGGGCTTGATGGACCCTTGGTCTGACCCAGTATGGCATTTTCTTATGTTCTTAGTTTCTTACCATATGGTATCTGGGTTAGCTTTTGGAGAACAAATTTTGCTACACGTATTGGGTATAGTTGGTATATTATTTGAACAAATTTTGCTACACCTGATCAGGTATAGTTGGTATATTATTTGATTGCTAACAATTGTGAATTGTAATAAAGTTGTGGTTCTGTTCAAGTCGACTGCAATTCTAATAAATGCTTTGCCTGTTTTAATTGTTGTCATTGGCTTTATTGAGGAGTGGGAAAGGATCAGGGTTAGTAGGAGCCCTCCAAGCTCCCATATCTAGGGGTAATGACAACTGGGCATCATGTGTCCTTGATTTTTCTTGTTCGCTTTTTCACCTACAGCTCCCAGTAATGTAAGTTCTGGATTTTTCTTTCCGCTTAGAATTCTGGGAGCAGTGGGGGAATGAACCTTGTGGTAGAAGGTTGACCAGGATCATGGCTGAGGGAAGGGCAAATGGGGCTTACTTTTCCTCGTTTTTCATCATTATTAACCTGAAGGCTATATAGCCAGGTTACATTGGGGGTGGAGGGTTTTCAATGTAGGTTATGGGTTTATGTCACAGTTAAGAGGCAGGATACCCAAGCAGGTCAGATAAGAGTGAGGTTTTATTTGCTCAATTCTTGTGCTATATTTTATGTCATTTGTTTTAACTGTTATTGTATTCTGATATATATATTTTTTATTTAATTGTTCCTTTGTTTTGATGCTTTATGAGAAAGGTGAGTCATCAAGTTGAATAAAAGAAAAAATTTAATTGGGGTCTGGCTGAACAACTCACCGGGATTGGACTCGATACATGATTCAAGTAGTGGAGTGACATCCAGCACTGAATAGTCAACTGGCTTAGGACTGTGTCAGGAAGCGATACTCAGAAGACCAAAAGATCCACAGACTTGGGAGAGAAGAGGGCTGCCAGCAATCACTGGCTAGGTGAATAGAACAGAAAGGCATACACAGAGTGCAGTTCTCAGGACAACTTCTACTGGATCAGGGCAGGCAGAGAGGGCTATTGGACATATCAAGTTGTACTTGGTCTAGCTGTTGGAGATCAGATTGGGTCACAAGTCTTGGATGAAGCCAGCTTTTGTACAGATAGTATATTATCTGATTGTTAACTGTTGTGCATGGAAATAAATGCATGTTAATTTTCATGCTCTGCAATTCTAATAAATGTTATTTTACCTGTTGTAGTTGTCATTTGCTTTGGGGGGACGGGGGGAACAAGAGAGGGACATTATGGCTGCCAGTATTTGACATGTTTAAATGATCAAAACTGTTCAGTGTTCACCGCAAGAACAAAAATTATTTTAGGTAATTCAAAATCAACTTCATTTTTCCATCTGACAGCAACCCCTTCCACTTCTTCTGAAGCAAGTAAAAACATAATAGTCATCCAATGAAAAGGCAGAAAATTAAAGAGAGAAGTATTCTGTAGCATCACATGGTAAATACTTAGCTAATGTGAAACAGAGTGAAGAACTTGTTTAACAAGTAAATTAAATATTCTTATCCACAAGCACCTTGGGCACTTGTAAATCCCTTGCCCTGCAGCAGTCTGTAAATGAATACCACTGCAGTTCTGAGGCCTTTGTAAAGCACCTTTGTTATAGGGAAAAAAAACCCCTGAGGATTTCATGCAAATCAGAGCAGGAGGTCACTGCTCATGAGCCCTGATCGCAATTATTGGCAAAACAAAACTGTAAGGTTTATCCCTGTTTTGTACCCAGGTGGTTCTCTAGCCATTAGTAAGTGTTTAAATGGAATTAATTGGGGGACTCGTTCAACAACACTTGCAATGTGACTGGTGACCTTTCAGCATAGTTAATGAATGGCCTTTATTAACATCTCAATGGTTAAATGAGCACCATATGAAAGCTTTGGTGACTGAACTTGCTATTGTAACCCTTGCTCAAACTTTCTAAAGCTCTCGTGGAACAACTTTCAGCATTTTGGTATTGTGCATGCCAGGTCTCTGGGAACATTCTGTATCTTTAACAGATAGACTTTTTAGTTGGGAAATTATTTTATGATTTCAAAACTAGAATCATGTGACCTCCTTAGACTTAAAAGCCCCCATCCTATAAATCACAAATATTGTGCATGTTAACTTTAAACACTAACAGGCCGATATGGAGAAAATTCTTTTTCACTCCACGCACAATAAAGCTCTGGAATTTGTTGCCAGAGGATGTGGTTAGTGCAGTTAGTGTAGCTGGGTTCAAAAAAGGTTTGGATAAGTTCTTGGAGGAGAAGTCCATTAATGGCTATTAATCAATTATACTTAGGAAATAGCCACTGCTATTAATTGCATTAGTAGCATGGGATCTTCTTAGTGTTTGGGTACTTGCCAGGTTCTTGTGGCCTGGTTTGGCCTCATGGCAATTTCTTATGTTCTTATGTTCTTACAGCAAAGTGTGCTCAGCTGAGCACACTGTTTTAGCCGTGGTTGGACGTGCGTATTGGACGTGCGTCCGCTACCCCTTATACAATAAGGGGTTTAGTGCACCCAACCCCCCCCAAACTAATAGTGCACATCACATGCTAGTTATTCGCTTTTCTGTACATCCTCTGACTTAATATCGTGGTGATATTAAGATAGAGGAACCAAAAGGTTAAAAAAAAAAAAGAAATGTTCCTGTAAAATTGAGCATCCATTTTTCAAACCCACTGACAGCCACCCCTCCTGGGCTTCCACTGCTAAGGAGGCGCTAGGGGCGCGCTATTGTCCCTGTAAGCTTTTCAAAGTTCTGGCATGCATCCGATCTGCTGCTCCCCATTTGAGACTGCTCTGTCCCTATTGGCCTTTTTCCTAACCATTTTCTTAATCTACCATGTAAGAAAATTAGTAGTGTCATCAAAAAGGACCAAAATCACATGGGTAAGCTAACAGGTAATGTGGGTGAGATGATTTACATGGTGGATTAAATATGAGAATATGTATGCTCACCTACCCAGTACTGTGGACAACCAAAGAAGGAGACATTAAAAACTGATTTAGATAAGATGTGATACTCTATAGGTGGTCAAGCATCTATGGGTAGTGCTAGAATATATCCTTAGCCACCTGGACTTGGTGCCACCATTGCCATTTTGCGCAAAATGGCGCCAGCCGTATGGCAAAACGATTCGACTGCAGAAGGTCGCTCCTGGACCCCCGCTGGACTTTTGGCAAGTCTTGTGGGGGTCAGGAGGCCCCCCAAGCTGGCCAAAAGTCCCTGGGGGTCCAGCGGGGGTCCGGGAGCGATCTCCTACGCTCCTGACGTCGGGGGATAAAAACAAAATGGCGCCGGCGCTACCTTTGACCTGTCATATGACAGGGCAAAGGTAGCGCCGGCGCCATTTCTACAACGCACCGCAGGCCCGAGAGTAAAAGATCACACCGGGACCCCCGCTCTGGACCCCAGGTAATTTAAGGCATTTTGGGGGGTTCGGGAGGGTGGGGGATTTATTTTAAAGGGTCGGGGTGGGTTTTAGGGTTGTTTTAGTGTGCCGGTTTTTCCGCCCTCCCCTTCCCCTCCCCCTTCCCCCAATTTACGATTTTTGACGATAAATCGGGGGAATTCCTATTGTATCGCGCTTCTAACGATTTTTGACTATTTAAAATATATCGGACGATATTTTAAATCGTCAAAAAACGATTCACATCCCTACTAGTTAGGAAGACACTGATCCTCTAGCTAGCCAATCTGTTTTGGCCTGTATAATGTAGCAGACAATGCTGCCTTTAGTCTCAGGTCCTGATAGGAGGTCACTCCTCCATAAATAATCACAGACCTTCTCAAAGTTACACATGAAAGTAAATCATGTTGTCAATGCCAAATTCCTTAGGAACTCATTGATTGTCTGACCCCAAATTGTAAAAGGTCCTCTCTTGCACAGGAGTGCCTTCTTTATTTGACACTGAAGCCAATCTTCTGAATAGAGACCACTTGAAGTGAGAAAGAAAATCAGCAATGACATTCTGTATCCCAGGCATGAGTTTTGTCTATTCTGTCATGTTTAACTAGAAAAAGCACAGCAGATCGAGCACTATACTTCACTTGAATGACTGCTTGTTAATGACCTCAACCACTGACATGTTGTAATACCAGAATTTGATCCTTCTGTTTGCCAATCTTGCTCCTCATATGGCCAGAGCTACCACTATGGAGGACAACTTGAGGAAGACAATGCTGCCTTTAGTCTCAGGTCCTGATAGGAGGTCACTCCTCCATAAATAATCACAGACCTTCTCAAAGTTACACATGAAAGTAAATCATGTTGTCAATGCCAAATTCCTTAGGAGCTCATTGACTGTCTGATTCATGGTTTTTGAATCACACACCCAGTGAAGACAGTGAAACATGGGGAAAGCAAAGGAACTGTTAAAAGATCTGCAAGCAAAAGTAGTTCAATTTTATAAATCAGGAAAAGGATATAAAAAGATATCCAAATATTTGAAAATGCCAATCAGTATTGTTCAAACTCTGATCAAGGAGTGGAAAATTATGGGTTCTGTTAATACCAAGCCATGGACAGGTAAACCAAGAAATATTTTAGACAACAACTACTAAGAAAATGTGTCTAGATGCAAAGAAAAACCCACAAGCAACTTCTACTGAAATACAGGCTTCTCTGAAACTGTTGCACTGGAGGTGGACCCTTGGCCTGGTGCAGGATTGGTACGGCCCTCTGGTCGGACGCAGAGAGCGCCTGCCACCAGGAGGCGGAGCACACAATGAGACAGAGGCTAGCTGGAGCTTCACCAATAGCAATCCGGGGTTTCCTTGGGTACCCGGACCACCTGGACTTAGGTGGGCCTCCGAGGGTCTCCCAGAGAGGTAGCAAAGGTCTGCTGCTGATGAAGATAGAGTCACTGGAGACCTCTTGGATGAGTCAGGAAGCAAAGGTTCTAAGGGTGAGATAGGCAGCGCCTATTGGTCTAATCAAGGAGAGGCCACGGGTAGTATCTGAGCAGGCCGGTCTGGTGGTAACGGAAGCTAACAGAGTGTCTGAATGTAGCACAAGGGTCAAAGCCAGGATATCCGTACGAGGGGGGGCAGCCAAAGCAAGAGTCAGTTCCAAGATCAGTCCGTATATGTCAAGATGAGCAAAGGTCAGTTCCAGGCGGCGGTCAAGCGTAGTCAGAAGGCAGGCAAAGGTCAGTATCATGAATCAGTCCGAGAAGGTATGACAGGAGGAGGACGAAGAGCAGGGATCAGGAGAAACGCTGGAACACAAGGAAGACCACGGGATCACAGGAATGCAGGAGCACTGGAACAGGACAGGAACACAGGAGCACTGGAACACGACCGTAACACTGGGCACAGGGCATTGGACTTTCAAACATGTCAATGATCTGAAACATAAGGCCAAGTCGACCCTTCAATGGCTGCCACAGAAGAAAGTGAAGGTTCTGGAGTGGCCATCACAGTCTCCTGTTCTCAACATCATCGAGCCACTTTGGGAAGAACTCAACCATGCAGTTCATGCCAGAACATCAAAGAATTTACAGGATCTGGAGGCTTTCAGCCAAGAGGAATGGGCAGCTTTACCACATGAGCAAACAAAGGGCCTCATTCACAACTATCACAAAAGACCGCAAGCTGTCATTGATGTAAAAGGTAGCAATACACGATATGAAGGTGTAAGGGTATGCAAACTTTTGAACAGGACCATTTTATTATTTCCTTTATTGCTATGGTTTATTTAATGATTGTGCTATTATGTGATGCATAATAGTTTAATTTGAAATGCATAAAAAATGACAGACATGTTTTGTCTGATCACTCATGTTTTCTTAAAATGCTACACATCTTACAAATTCTGCTAGGTGTATGTAAACTTATGAGCACAACTGTTCATTTTCAAATCATTACAGTACACAGAACACTAAAAACTTGCCCATTCTAAAATTGTTCAATCAAAATGACATTTCACTAGATTAAAACTATGAAGCTACAAGTAAACTGTGCAAAAATGATGTAGTGACTGGTAAAGGCTTAAGGGGCCATATAGAGTAGGCTGCTATTTAAATAATAACTCACAACTGTTAACAGTGAGAAGGGGAAATTTATTTAAACAGTAACTGAAATATTGTATTAAATTGTTTACATCTATACTTTCGTATTGGTTCCATTTCTGATTCCTTTTAGAAAATCAGGTCTACAAAGGGTAATGGATCTACTGATCCTGATAAAATGGAGCCGGCTAGTAACCCTGATTTGGGCTTTTTCTGCTGATGATACAATGTTACTATGTGACTATATTTCGAGACAGTCTGGATTGCAAAGTTAGCTGGATATACTTGTCTGGCTAACTTTGGAGATATAGTCATTAGTGCAGCTCCAGTATTGAATATAGCCAAATATCTTAAAGATAGCTGGCTAACCCCAGCCAGCTAACTTTAGGACAGATCTTTGGCCTGACCAGACTGGGCGCACGATTCAGAAGGGTGGCCTATGCAAATTAGGGCCCACGGTAAAAAGAGGCGCTAGGGACACTAGCGAGTTCCTAGCACCCCCTTTTTGACAGGAGCAGCAGCTATCAGCAGGTTTGACAGCCGACGTTCAATTTTGCCGGCATCGGTTTTCAAACCCGCTGACAGCCATGGGTTCGGAAAATGGATGCCGGCATAATTGAGCGTCCGTCTTTTGACCTGCGGGCCGCGGGCTGAATTTATTTTATTTTTTTTTAATTTTAATTTTTTTAATTTTAATTTTTTTAATTTTATGGCCTCCGACTTAATATCGCTATGATATTAAGTTGGAGGGTGTACAGAAAAGCAGTTTTTTCTGCTTTTCTGTACACTTCCCCGGTGCCGGCAGAAATTAACGCCAGCCTTTGGGCAGGCGTTAATTTTTGCTTTTTGGATCACGCGGAAATAACTAATAGGGCCATCAATATGCATTTGCATGTTGTGGGCGCTAATTATTTCGGGGGGGGGGGGGGTGTTGGCCGCGCGTTTTCAACACGCTATTACCCCTTACTGAATAAGGGGTAAGGCTAGCGTGTCGAAAATGTGCAGCCAAACCCGGGCTAACAGTGCACTCCATTGGAGCGCACTGTACTGTATTGGCCCATTAGTGGGGTAAGTCATCTGGCTAACTCTGAATAATGGAATTAACCTGCTAACATACCCCTAGATTTCTCATTTTGCTATAAAATTGCAAAAAATACCACCCATGATGAAAAAAA
Organism: Rhinatrema bivittatum; assembly: GCF_901001135.1. Classification (NCBI taxonomy): domain Eukaryota; kingdom Metazoa; phylum Chordata; class Amphibia; order Gymnophiona; family Rhinatrematidae; genus Rhinatrema; species Rhinatrema bivittatum. The sequence continues at coordinate 140,767,292 of NC_042615.1, read as the reverse complement.
AGAGGCCTTGTAATTTTCCTAATACCACATAGCTATTTTAGTTTAATGTGTGTTAAATTTATTGAGAGAGAGAGAGAGAGAGAGAGAGAGAGAGAGAGAGAGAGAGAGAGAGAGAGAGAGAGAGAGAGAGATTCTTTATAAAGCTCTCATATAAGTGAACTATTTATACCTCTGTAAGAGGGGCAACTTGCAACTCGGGATGAGGTTTTGGTGGTGGGCTAGGTTTTGGGGGGCAGTTTACATGCATAGTCAGTGGCACAAACAGCACAGTAAACATCAGTGAAGATTTTATGTGATTTAGACTGATGAAAGGTACACAGAGATGAGATTTGTACATTGTACTCTCAACCAAGCTTAATAGCAGCTAGGAAGAGCATGCATCAAGCTAGTTCAAGAGTACATTGTACAAATCTCATCTTTTTATACCTTTCGTCACTCCAAATCACATAAAATCTTCAATGATGTCTACTGTGCTGTTCGTACCTCTGACTGTGCATGTAAAACTGTCCCCAAAACCTAGCACACCACCAAAACCTCACCCCGAGTTCAGAATGGCCCCTCTTACAGTGGTATAAAAAGTTGACTAATTTGTATATCTGCCTAGAGGTGCTCTTTCTCTCTCTTTCTCCCTCTCCCCCAAATGTGATTAAAAGCCATATGAGCACTTCTCAGCTTGCAAATTGACACATTGTAGCAAAATACCCTTGCAGTGTCATGAAAATTACCCTAACCACACCCCTTTTTTAAATCACATGTGCTATTTTTTGCAATTTTATAGCAAAATAATAAATCTAGGGGTTAGCCAGATAAATTCTAGCCAGCTAGAATTTAGTTGGATAAATGCCCAAATATTAATTTAGCTAACTTCTGAATTAGTCAGCTAAATGATTTTCAATATGGACCTCCCTATGTTCATTATTTACACATTTGTTTTTGTATGACAGGCACATAGGAACATTAAGCAGTTCCACTCTCCAGAATAAGGAAGGACCTTTTTCAGTTTTTATTTTTTTACAGGAATTTAGCTATATTTATTACAAGAACAAAAATTATATTTACTTGAGAAAATAAGTCATTTTTCCACTGATTTTAGCCATTTTTCTTCTTTTATAAACACACTGATAAATTCCTAGCAAAAATAAAGTAAAAACTAAAAAACGAAGGTCCCTAAGAATAAGACAAACTCCTGTCCATGCTATAAACAGGAACAGTAGAAGAAACCCAGATTCTGTCATAGTTGTTATTGCTTTCCTCCAGTAAGCATCATTCGAAAGCTAAAGCTTGATAAGGGAAACAGATTCCTTTGTCAGCAACAGGGTTCAGAGGCAAATCCAGCAGGGAAGGAATGCCATCATGTGATAATATTTCCACTGAACATGACAACATAAACTAAGAGCATCAGCCATGAGACTCGAGCAAGGTTAATGAAGTCAGGCTCAAGGGCAAAGAACTGCATCTGCCAGTATTTTTCCTAGTAAGTTTCAGGAATCTTTTTCTATTGCAATTGGAGTGGTGGTGGTATTTTTATTCATTTAACACACATTCCTGGGAAAGGAGGAGAAGAGTCCTCCAGGAGCCTATTCATTTGGCAAAAATGTCATTCTCCATTTCTTTCTCATGAGGGGTGCTGAAATGCCTGGAGATCTGATGGGAAAATTGTTCAAAGGGGTGTCAGGTGTTAGATGGGTGGTGGATACACAGAAAGGAGGGTCAGGTAGGTAGTTGGGTGTAAGAGAGGCTGAGATCAATAGCTTAGCCTCCTTTTGCCCTTACTGGTTCCCATCTCCCACCCAGTAGGGAAAGGGTTATAACAAAAGAGACTTCAGGGAGCGGTTGCATGCTGCAGTGGAGATGGGAGGGCCCCAAGTCATTTGCTAAAATGCTTATTGAATTGAAGGATAAACTCACTGGTGGACACCAGTCCCATGAGATTGTACACTGGCCTGGTCCTTACAGAGGATGGACAGCAGCAGCAATCACCCCAGTCACAGTTTCTAGGTGGCAGGGCTGGTGTGAGATGCAGGCCCCATGCAGATGTTACACCCAAGGAGAGTATAACTAAATGGACTGGGGGGCTGGGAAGAACTCCCTGGAGCCCTAGCTGAAAGAGGGTTACAGCCTGGGCCTGGGTAGAGGGCAATAAGGAAGTGAATACTCTTAGGACTGCAGATAGTATTGAATAGGATGACTAAACTGGCTCAGATCTCCATATGATTTTTTTGAGTATTGTATAATTGTAATGCTGTAACCAAAAAGTTCTGAGACAGTACTTTGTAGGGATATGCACTGATTTTTTTTTTGTCATTTTTGTTTCTGGTCGTTATCTATCAAATTTCATTTTTATAATGGTTCAGGAGGTATTTATTTCATGTTTTCTTCATTTCGGAGTTAGTTCACACTAACCATTTTTCCTAATTATGGGCTTAGTGCACACTAATGGGACTTTGGTGCACACTAATTAGATGTGAGTGTGCAATAAGACCCATTAGTGTGCACTACCTAGTTTTCTAATTTTGGAGTTAGTGCACCCTAATAGGACTTAGGGCACACTAACTGGTTGTTAGCACGCACTAACTAAAGTTAGTACACACTAACAAAAAATGTTACCAATAAGTTGAAAAGTTAAAAACCAATAAGTTAAAAAGTGTCAATTGGGGAGCAGTTCGTTAGCTAGAGGTATGGCTCTGCAGTCCCATTAGCTATCTCCTTCTAAAGAGACAGTAAGGAGACAGCCAATGGGAATGTAGAACCATACCTAAAGCTAACGAACTACTTCCCAATTGACACTTTTTAACTTATTGGTAACATTTTTTCTTAGTGCGCACTAACACTCAAAGTCCCATTAGTGTGCACTAAGCCTGTAAATAAGAAAACTTAATGTTAGTGCACACTAAGTCCCGTTAGTGCGCACTAACACAAATACAAAATTCCACAAAATTTCGTCAATTTTTTTTTTCATTTCGGGGTGCTCCCAAAACACGACTAAATAGACAATTTCGTTTCAGCACCATTGTTATAGTTATGTTTACTATGCACCCCTGTTCTATGTGAACCAGCATGATGTGACTGCTGTCTCGAATGCCGGTATATAAAAATCTGAAATAAATAAATAAATAACTAAATAAATTTATAACGAATGTACATCCCTACTTTAACTACTATTTAAAGACTACAAGACTTCTGTAATATTGTAATGGCAGGTGGGAGGATGCAGACGGGCACAGGGATGCAGTGGAAAGAAGGACATTGCCAGGATCAAGGAAAATTAGTAGATTTTTTTCTTGAAGCATATTTCTCACAGAATAATCTCTTCAACTTTTAAAAATACTTTGGTAATTTCAAAATGTGTATTTTAGAGCTACATACTGCAATCTCTCAATGCAAAGAAACTGGTACTGGTTTGTTCATACAGGCCTATTCTATTTTAAATGTTTCCTCCAAAGTTTGTCTCTTTTATTTGTGGTGTTAATAATCTTCTTTATTAGTCTGGGATCCTCGAGGTCTAGTAACATTTTTTCATGGAGTTTCTTTCAGCAACTACAGGATTAACCATAGATCTAGAGACCAGCAGACACCAATCAGGATCTGAATCTCTTCAAGGAGTGCATGAACCAATTAGGAGTCATGTGTAGGCCACAGAGAAGTTTTTTTCGCCTGCAGACTGCAGTCAGAGTAATGGAGAGAGGTAAGGCCCAGGGGGAGTGTAGAGACGATTCCTCTTCTCTCTACTATAGAGATTTTGTAGGTTAAACAAATCAAACCAGTTTCTCGTGAACTAAAATCCTATGTTCATTTATCAAACAGCATTCAAGTACCAAATTTGCTGCAGCAGCTGTGACCCTGAATACAAACATAGGGCAAACTGGAGGAATACTGCAGGCTGCATCAGGGAGTGAGATTTGCAGGAAAACGGGACAAAACCTAAAACTGTTACCCTAGTGCAAATGCTGAGAATACAGAACTGCAAGACTTATGAAAGTATTAAAAGATTTCTTTGCTACAATCAGAATCTATATAGTACTTAGATAATTTCTCATTTTTTTCTAAAGCAAAGACCGTGGGGTTTTTTCAAGCACATTTACTGATAAAGCTTTAATCATCTTAAGTCGTTAGTTCAGGACTGCATAGATTAAAAGCAGTTACTTAACACTGCCATTAAAAATAATCCTTTTTTTCCTTCACCTAGGAAGGTTGTTTCTTCTCTTTATTCCTTATACACATTCAAGGTACTCATTCATTTAGTAATTTATTTAATTCATGTAAATAATTGCCTATTCTTTTTGTTGTTGGTTAATAAAGTAAAGCGGGCATTCATTTGAAACAAATGGGTAAACACAACAAATGAGTACACATTTGTTATATTTGTGGACCCCGAAACAGAGGAGTCCCACAAAAGAAACAGAAAATATCAGTGTCATTTGTTTATGTATCTTTTTTTTTTTTTTTTAATTTTTATTTCTCAAATTTTCACATACAATATATGAAATAAAACAAAATGAAATAGCGGTATCATAACATGAAACAAGGTTACACACCTTCCCTTAATTTTAAAGACCAATAAACAAAAAAGGAATTATACCTTAATATAGGAAATTTAGGGGCAAGTTGAACATAAGGAGCAAATAATTGCAAAATTTACTTAGGAAATAGATAGGAGAGTACCCTATTTCTTTAGTCAATTACACTTCTGGGGTGATATTAGGATGTCCCAGCAAGAAATCTCGCAGTGGTTTGGGATCAAAGAAAATATAGTTATTACCTTGATACCGAACACAACCTTTACAGGGAAATTTTAATACGAAACGGGCCCCCATACTTGTGACCCTTTCCCTTAAAGCAAGAAATTCTTTCCTGCGCAGCTGTGTTGATCTAGTGAGGTCAGGATATAACCAAATCTTTGCCCCATAGAATAGGGCTTGCCTATTCCGCAAAAACAATTTCAAAACATAATTACGTTCGGATAAGAACGCAAAGGATAATATTAGCATTGATTTCCTTTCCTTTATTTCAGTATCTATCGAAAGTTCTAAAACTTGAGATATATCCAACGAAGTTAACTTTTGCCTACATTTGACAATCAAATAGAAAAGCATAGTTTTTTTGTCTCCTGACTGAAACAAAATCTGGGAACATCTCTTTTCCATCCAGCTAAAGGTATGGGTGTTGTGACAGCATGTACTTTTAACCACATTGAAGGGTATGATTTTCACCGGGGCAAATGAATCTGGGTAACTTCTTACTTGTTAAGATAGATTGCTATTATAACCAGGCGTGGATTTCCCAATATGCACACTAGGCCTGTGCCTAGGGCTGCAAAACTTGTGTGTGCGGCAGTGGGGGTGGGGGAACAGGCCAGCATAAGATCTGCTGTTTCTCAGCTGCGCTGAATTTCATTAATTAAAGAACAGCCTTCTGCTTCCTGCCGCAGCCCCCCTAGTGCAGAGAACTGTAGGGGACGGGTGAGGCTGGAAGAGAGAGAGCAAAGACAAACTTGTCTGTTCCCTATTCCATCCCATCCCCTCCTGGTCTCTACAGGGAACAGGAAGAGAAGGGTGAAGTCCCAGTAGACAGCTGGGAACAAAGAAAAACCACTCTGTTCCCTAATCTCATCCCCTCCCCCTGACCTCTCCTCTTGTTATTTAGGGCCAGGAGGGGAGGAGGTAAGGTGTTTAAAATCATGAGAGGTCTAGAACGGGTAGATGTGAATCGGTTTTTTACTCTTTCGTATAATAGAAAGACTAGGGGGCACTCCATGAAGTTAGCATGTGGCACATTTAAAACTAATCGGAGAAAGTTCTTTTTCACTCAACGCACAATTCAACTCTGGAATTTATTGTCAGAAGATGTGGTTAGTGCAGTTAGTATAGCTGTGTTTAAAAAAGGATTGGATAAGTTCTTGGAGGAGAAGTCCATTACCTGCTATTAATTAAGTTGACTTAGATAATAACCACTGCTATTACCAGCAACGGTAACATGGAATAGACATAGTTTTTGGGTACTAGCCAGGTTCTTAAGGCCTGGATTGGCCACTGTTGGAAACAGGATGCTGGGATTGATGGACCCTTGGTCTGACCCAGTATGGCATGTTCTTATGACCCAGTATGGCATGTTCTTATGCCATACTGGGTAAAACATTGGAAATTACATTGAACATGTGGATACAAATAACAAGGCGAACTTCATAACTATAACAATAGCAATAAATAATAGATGACAAATTATAAATTATAGATTACATCTAACAAGTGGGAAAACAGCAGGGCACACTTCATCAGGAATAATAGATTGAGCAGGAAAAATGTCTTACAACTATTACAGGTAATAGTCAGTTAAAGTTAATAATATATATCAGACTTATTGAACATGAGAGGAGAATAAAGCATATCTAACAAGGTAAAAATCATGAGAATAAGATATAACATTATATGGTTATAGCATCATTATACGGTTATAGCATCAAGCATCAAATGAGTTGGAAAAGAAATGAGTGACTTTAACCCTGGATCAATGCACGGGAGAGAGACCTTTAAGTGAAGGCTTTTGTAAAAAACCAAGTTTTAAGCTTCTTTTTGAACGTTCGACTACAAGTTTCTAGATGAAGGTCCGTGGGGAGGGCATTCCAGTGAATGGGATTGGCAATCGAGAAAGCACGTTTCTTGAGCAAAAACTTGACTGGAGGTGCATATAGGGTGCTTAGGTAGCTGGTTCTGATTGGTCTGGAAGATACGTGATGACGAAGTTGGCAGTTTAGTTCTAGCAAAGTTTGGGAGTGAATGGACTTGTGGGTTATGGTTAGAACTTTGAATATGATTCTAAATATTTTAGGGAGCCAGTGTAGGTTTTTTAGGATAGGTGTAATGTGTTCTCCTCTACTAGAATTGGTTAAAATCCTGGCGGCCGAGTTCTGTAACATTTGTAGTGGTTTGGTGGAGATAGCTGGAAGGCCAATTAGCAAAGAGTTGCAGTAATCAATTTTTGAAAATAGAATTGTTTGGAGGACTGATCTAAAGTCCTGAAAATGGAGAAGAGGTTTCAGCTTTTTTAATATGTGGAGCTTGTGAAAGCATTCTTTTGTTGTGTTCTTGACAAATATTTTTAGGTTCAACCTATTGTCGATAGTAACGCCGAGGTCTCTTACGTGTGTGGGGGAGATCATTGGAGGTATGGTTAGGTTGTTGGCAGTCAGTGAATTGTCATCCAGAGTGATCAGCATTAGTTCAGTTTTTGCCGTATTGAGTACTAAGTTAAGGCTCGAGAGGAGGGAGTTTATGGACTGTAGACAATTATTCCAGAAATTGATGGTGTTGGAGATAGATTCTGTGATTGGCATCAGGATCTGGACGTCGTCGGTGTATATGAGGTGAGTGATCTTTAGACTTGAGAGCAGATGACATAGAGGGAGAAGATAAATGTTAAATATTGTTGGGGAGAGAGAGGATCCTTGAGGGACTCCGAGTGTGGACTTGACAGGGTGAGAATCCTTGTTGCTTATTCTGACCTTGTAAGTCCTGTTGTTAAGGAATGATCTGAACCATTCAAGGGCTGATCCGGAGATGCCTATGTCTGAAAGCCGATTGATGAGGATAGAGTGCTTCACAGTGTCAAATGCTGCAGATATATCGAGAAGTGCTGGGAGGTAGGGGGTCTTTTTCTCCAGTCCAGTGAGGATGCTGTCTGTCAGCGAGATTAAAAGGGATTCCGTACTGAGGGATTTGCGGAATCCGAATTGGGATGGAGTGAGGATATTGTGGTCCTCTAGGTATTCCGAAAGCTGTTTGTTAACTATCCTTTCCATAAGTTTGGCGACAAATGGTAGGTTAGCGATGGGGCAAAAATTGGCCAGGTCGGCAGGGTTTAGGTTGGGTTTCTTGAGGAGAGGTTTGAGAGTGGCTAGTTTCAGCGAGTCCGGGACTAATCCTTGGGCTAGCGAACGATTGATGATCTCTGCTAGTGGCTTCGCAATGGTATTTGGGATGGTGAGCAGTAGTTTGGATAGGATGGAGTCCATCGGATGTGTGGAGGGTTTCATCTTTTTGAGAATCGATTCAATTTCAAGTGAGGATGTGGGTTCGAAGGATTCAAGGTTTGCTTTCTGGCTGAAGGGGGGAGTGTAGCGAGCAGAAGGTCCTATATTAGACATTGCCAGAGGAGCTATTAGGTTGAGGATTTTGTTTTCGAAAAATTGAGCAAGTTCTGTGCATCTAGCTTGGGCTTGATCATTGGGGATAACTGGAGAAGTGGGTTTTGTGAGTTCTGAAACATAAGAGAACAGCACTTTGGCATCGAAGGAGAAATTGTGAATTTTGTGGGCATAAAAATCTCTTTGTGCAGAGGATGTTGTTTCTGTAACTGTGCATGAGGGTTTTGTACTCTGTTAAAGTAATATTGGATGGTCTCTTTCGCCAAGCGTGTTCTTTTTTCCTCAGTTCTAGTTTGAGGTTTTTTAGTTCTTGGGTGAACCATGGTTTTTTGTTTTTACCTGATGGGTCTAGCTCTTTAGTTTTTAGGGGACATAGGTTTTCTGCCATCTTGTTTGTGATGCTGTGCCATGAAGTGATGGCTGCCTCTGTGTCAGATAGGTTGAGGTTAGTGAGCTCTGAAGAAAGATGGGAGGTCAGGTCCTCCATGGTGCAGGAGTTCCTGTAGTGATTTGTGGTTTTGGTGATTGGTGAAAGTGGGTTGTCCTTGATACAGAGATCAGCTGTGATCAATAGATGGTCTGACCATGGGATAGGGAAGCAATGAGGCGGGGAAGATTGAGTAAGGCCTGAGTTTATGAATATAAGGTCCAGTGTGTGCCCCGCTTTGTGTGTGGGACTTTTGACGATTTGTGAGACGCCCATGGCCTTGAATGAGGACAAAAGCATGTCGCAGTTGGAGGATAGAGGGATCACATCGATGTGAAGATTAAAGTCTCCCAAGATGACTGCTGGGGTGTCGTTTTTGATGTGTTTGGCGATGAGCTCAATGAGCGGAGATGGATCCGAGTCAAGAAGGCCAGGTGGAGCATAGAGTAAACAAATTTGGAGCTGTTTTGAGCTAAAGAGCGCAAATTCCAGACGGGAGGTATGTATAGTGATCTGTAGGGATAGTCTGAACTCTTTTTTTGCAGCTAAGCAGAGTCCCCCCCCAGATATTTAAAAGTGTGTTTTTTGTTTGTATTAACAACCTGCTTTTTAGTTGTTAGGGATAATTTGGAAATCTTTAGCTCAGGTGACTTTTTTACATATAGGCACATGGACTAAGTTTGCTTTTATTGGAGCCTCTCTGTTGGGATACCCTAAGTCTCCTGTTTCATTAATATCCTTCAAGGATACATTCCTCCAAACCATGTACTGCTGAGTGACTGGCGGCTTTCCCCCTTGTTCTAGTTTAAAAGCTGCTCTATCCTCTTTTTGAAAGTTAGTGCCAGCAGCTTGGTTCCACTCTGGTTTAGGTGGAGCCCATCCTTTCGGAAAAGTCTCCCCCTTCCCCAAAGGTTTCTCCAGTTCCTTACAAAACTGAATCCCTCTTCCCTGCACAATCGTCTCATCCACGCATTGAAACTCTGGAACTCTGCCTGCCTCTGGGGACCTGCACGTGGAACAAGAAGCATTTCAGAGAATGCCACCCTGGAGGTTCTGGATTTCAGCTTTCTACCTAAAATTCTAAATGTAGCTTCCAGAACCTCTCTCCCACATTTTCCTATGTCGTTGGTGCCCACATGTACCACGTCAGCCAACTCCTTCCCAGCACTGTCTATAATCCTATCTAGGTGATGTGTGAGGTTTGCCACCTTTGCACGAGGCAGGCAAGTTACCAGGTGGTCTTCACGTCCACCCGCCATCCAGATAGAGAGAGCAGAGCAAAAATAGTCTTCCTTTATACCTTCTACTCTATTGTCCCTAGTCCAGGGGGGGGGGGGGGGGGGGCTACAGCAACAGTGCTTAGGGCATCAAACTCCTAAATCTGTCACTGCTTATAACTGTCCTTATTTGTTATTAATTATTGTGCAGTATAAAATTGTATCATGTGATACTGGAAGGTGCAAAGAAAAGCCTAACCTTATGGGGAAAACATGCTTGCCAAACAGTACATAAACTATCATTTTACAGCTAGGCTTCCTCAGTGCTGTTTGATAGGAAAGAGGGATACGCTGGGTCTAGGTGGTTGGAGGAAGTTAGTTCCTGCTGAGTTCTGATTTCTGCGTGGGTTGTTTGTATTGTTGTGTTAAATGTCTTCCTCTTTGTAATAAAGACTTGTGTTTGTAAAGATTTTCCCAGTGTGGGTGAGACTGTGTGTCTGTGGTGTTGGGCCTTTTGGTTTGGTGGTGAGAGATGGGGGAGGAGTGAGGGAGTTGGCAGCTGTGGTGAGAGGCAAAGTAAGCCTGTGAAAAAAAAAAGAGCAAAGTGAACCAAAGAAAGAGAAGGGCTCCAGTCTCCTTCAGTTTCTGCCTCTTATCAGATTCCCATTAGTATATGATGATTTAAGTTTCATTTAAACTGCAGATAGATTCAGCAAAGAAATGTCTAACTTATTAGGAAGAGTAGCCCTATAACCTGGTAATGGGTTGTTTTAATCCCTTAGAGGTTATTACACTACAAATCAGAGTTGCCAAGCTTACCACATCTGATGTTCTCTTTAAAGGTCAACTGAGGATGCATCCATAAAATTATGTTTGTCAAATATAATACTGTATATAGCAAAAATGAGCAGATGGCAAATACATTTTTGTAGTTAGAATGTTACATATTAAGCATTGGAAGCAGACTAAATTGCCTTTATAAATATGATGTATGCATATTTGTTACAGCTGGTTTTTTTTGTTAATGCCTTTAAATTTTAAAGTGAACTCTCTGGCTGAATGAAGCTTGGGCCCTCTTCATTAATTCTGTCTTCTCATCATAAGATGTTATTATCCTGCAAGTGTTTAGAATAGCAAGAATAGTCATGTGGCCCTTTTAAAATCGGACCGTAAGTCTTTGTAGGTACTTTTTCTCTTGTTCTAAGCTCATCTAAAAACCAAGAGTCCCTCTTATGTTAAGTATCTTTTTTTCCTTTTGTCTTTTGTGCTTACTGTTCACTTTCAGTATTGTCTGTCCCTTTGTGTTACTTTCCTTTTGAGCTCAATTAGATTCTGATAGTTTGCTTGTCTAGAAGTTTGCTGGTCTGGCCAGATCTAAGGTGTGATTTTCTTTTGTAGATGTGTGCACACATCTGGGATCTAAGCTCGGTCCATTGTGATGCAATCTCTGATGCGATGGTCTTTGGCACAGCAACTGTCTCTTCCAGGTGATGGGTCCTGAGCTTGCTGGCATCCGGTCTTCATCCGTCATTGTCTGCCTCCAAAAGGGTACCTATAACCTAACTATACCAACTCAAAAACAAAGGCTACCTCTCTAGCACTGAGTTATCTTCCACAAGCTAAAAGTCTTTCTGCTGTGGTGTCCAGCAGCTTGGTGAAACTGTTTAATCTAGCTAAACAAAATGATAATCAGGAAATCCCTGTCTTTAATTTTAGGATAACAGTAGTTACTTTAAACACAAAATAAAATCCCAATCCCCTTTAATTAGAATAGGCAAAAACCAATTACTGCATTCTTGTCCAGTTGCTTCTACTATTAACTATTCTGTCACTCCCCCTTTTTTTTTTTTTTTACCTTCAGGGCACAGGAATCTCTCTGGGAGCTGGATTCAAATCTTTTTCTTTCTTGCTTTCAAATCTTCCAGGGACACAGAAACTCAGTAACATCGGTGTTACTGGTTTCTGTCTGTTCCCCTTAGGGTGCAGACTAGCTTCACCACAAATGCTTTTGGGACTTGGCAGAGCTGAGGTGCAGCAGTTCTGGCTTTTGCTAAAACTTCCTGCCTTCTGCTTAATTCCCCACATGAAAAAATCTTTCTCTCCCTGAGAAAATCCTTGCTCCACTGATGTCACTGTAAAGTAGTGCCACTTAAAAAAAAATCCTTACTTTCTCTTGAATTGCCACTCTTGGCCTTCCTGATGACAGGGCAGAGGTGTTAACTATTTATATTTTAAAAATAGGTGCACTATCTCAAAAAAAGGTTTTAGGGGCCAAGTCACCTTACCTTTTAGTACTCCTACACTAGGAAAATTACTGACAAAAACCACAAAGCTAGCCCCCCCCCTTTCCTTTTGAGCTGTACAATATACATACAGGGTGCCTGCAGGAAAACCTGGACTGGATTCCTGTTTAGACTGGAGTCCTAGCACAGGGGCTTTCCCTGGCCACATAAACACACCAAACCAGCTTTGCACAAGTGATGTTGGCTAACACTGGTCACCCCAACCCTCAATCTGGTCCAAACATTTATTGTTAAACTATTTTTCCTGGGAGCTACATGGACCTGCTTACCGGGATTCATCTTTCTCTCCTGGACCCTCTCTCATACAGCTGAGCAGCAGAGGTTGTCCCAGCAGCCTTTGCTGCTATCCCTGCTGTGCTCTGTACTCTGATGTATTTCTATCACTCTCGGAAAGGGGGCTGTGGTAGCTTGTCACTGTTGCAGGAGCTTGGCAAGTGTCCTCTGCTGCTTGTCCTTTCCCCTTTACTCTGTCTTAGATTTGTCATAGATTTGTTTTATTTCATTTTTGTGCCTGCCCCTGCATTGCCGATATAACCTAGTCCATTTAAGAGTCCAGGCTATGACATCATTGTTGCTGGGCTGCTAAAATGAAACTAAAGCAGCAGCTCTGTTTGATCTCTCATAATCACGGGCAGCAGCAGCAGCCCTTCACTCTACTTTAAACAACTGATACGGGGAAGAGACAGTACCCAAAACAAAAGAGCAGCATGCTGTCTCTGCTAGCCCTGCTCCTGCAGCAGCCCAGGTAACTTTTATTAAATAATACATTTTTTTAACCTGTTCACATTAAGCACAAGGGAAGAAAATGTCCCAGGAAGAGCAGCAAATTGAAGGAATAAATCTTGAAAGCTATGTTTACAAATCTTGTAGTCTAAGCAATAAAATTGTTACGCGTGCCGCCCGCATCAGACCCGCGGTGCGGCCCTCTCACCTTCTCACACGGACTCCAGATCCTGGTTCCCCTTCCCTGGCGGCAGTGGGCCGCCAGCTCCGACCTGGGGTCGCCTCCGGTGCCTCTGGCTCTGCCATGGTCCCCAGTGTTGCCAGCCAAGATGTCCTTGCTCGTCAGGCCTGTCTGCATGGCCCCCAGAGAGATGCCGCCATCGGCACCGTGCCCCTCCCTAGGCGCGCACATCACTTTTAAAGGGCCAGCGGCGGGAACTGTCTGCGGCCCCGGATGCTGACGTCAGACAATTCAGTGTATATAAGCTCAGGCCTTGCTCCATAGCGTTGCCTTTGCAACAGGTCTCCTCATACTCAGAGTACTCGTTGCTGATAGAGAATCCTCTCTACATCATGTTCCTGATTCCAGTGGTTGCCGGTTCCTGTCTTCCTCGTTCCTGCCTCATCTATGTGTTGGATTGATTCTTTGGATTTCAACTCTGCTTTGTTTGACTACTCTTTGGCTTATCTCCAGCCCCGGACCTCTGCCACGCTTGACTACGCCTGCCTTCTCCGTGCCCTGACCATTGCCTTGATTAAATACACCTGCCTTCTCCATGCCTTGACCATTGCCTTGATTGACTACACTACAGACCTCTCCATGACCAGAGTTCTACATCACTTGCCACGACCTCTGCCTGTCGCTGGCTCTGATCCTAGCCTGTCAGTGATGCCTCCTCTCGCCTACTCCCTGGACATACTTACAAGGCTCCGGCCTTTCTTTGCTTAAGCGCCTCCAGTTACCCTCCGTTCCTTTGGCGCCTGAGTTCCTGTACCGAACCCAGTCCAGGGTAGGACTATGCCACCTACTGGCTGCTGTCTCTATGCTGAACTACTTCTCTGTACTAACTAACCTCGAGGCCCACCTAAGTCAGGCCCCAGCACCCAAAGGCTCAACCCAAGGGGAATGAGGGCTGGTATAGCTGAAGCTCCAGCGGCCTCTAACTTCAGCCCACTCCACCAGCTGACTGTGGGGACCCGTAGGTCCCTAGCTACGGGTTGCGTCAACCCCACCTCGGCCCAAGAGTCCACCTCCGAAGCAATAAAAATTCCAGATGTACAGGTCCTAATGCTGGAGGCAGACTTAGATATTGTTGCTATTACAAAGACATGGTTCAGTGTCCCTTTTGAGGAAAAATAGAGAGGACAGAAAAGGGGAAGGAGTAATCTTTATGTCAAATACAAAATCCTAGTAACTGAAATGCATGGGGAAAAGAAGAAGCACTATGGATTGTCTTAATAAAATATAATGGTACTTCCATTTACATGGGTGTGGTCTACAGGCTTCCGAATCAGACAGAAGAACTGGACAGAGATCTGACTAAAGGCATCCAAAAGGTGGGAAAGAACAGAGAAATATTATTCATCAGAGATTTTAATCTGCCATATGTGGGTTGGAGTAATTGTGCTGTAGAATCTATAAGCGAAAGATTGTGGGTGCCTTTCAAGGTGCTCTGTTTAGGCAAATGATGATGTAACCCACAATGAGAAGAGTGATATTGGACTTGATGCTCATAAATGGAAATAGTAATGTTTGGATAGGTGTCTACCTGAGCACCAGTGATTAATAGATGGTATGGTTTGATATGATGGCAAAGTTGGAGAGAAGTCACACAAGTCCTGGATTTAAAAAATACAGACTTAGTTAAAATGTATTTACTGTATTTAAACAATTTTTAGCCCGCTGATCCACCAATCTCAGCGGGTTACAACTTACATACAAAGTCAATATAACATACAAGTTTATCAGAGCATAATGAAACAGTATCCCAAAACAAGCTGCTGCTTCTTCTGTCCTCAGGCCACACTGCTGCTGCTCCTCCTCCTGTTCTTCACTGCTGCATGGGCCTGGGGTCAGTACCGCCTCTTCCTGCCTCTACTGGTGATGGCATGGTCTCTCCTCCTTCCTAGCTGCAGAGGAGCACATTGTGGCACTTTCTCTTCCGGGCCATACGGGTGGGAAGGTGAAACCATGCCAGTGTTGCCCCCGACTGGTGGCATTCTAGGCAGCTGCCTAGTGCTTCCACCGGCCCTGCTTTTACGCTTTTTATGTTCTTATGTTTGAGTCTAGTAAATTTTGTTCTGTTTGTAATGGATTTTATACTGATGAAGGGTTTTTAAGTTAGTACCGATATGAATGTTTTATTTTTATAATCTGTATTTTATTAGTTTTAAATTATGTATGTTCTTCTGTAGACCACCTAGAAATGCCGATTCTGCGGTACAGAAATTTATAAATAAATAAATAATATTCTGAATCTGACAGTGGCCAATCCAGGTTGCAAATACCTGGCAGATCTCATAAAGTAGATCTAATTATCGTTATTCCAAGGAGAGCAATAGCTTTCTTTAGTCTACCTGGCTCATAATGTGCTATGGACTTTTCCTCCAGGATCTTGTCCAAACCTCTTTTTAAACCCCGCTATGCTAGTCACGTTGGTCACATCCTCTGGCAACAGATTCCATAGCTTGATACAGCGCTGAGTGGAAAAGTACTTTGTACGATTTGTTTTTAATCTGCTGGTTGCTAGTTTCAAGAAGGGTCCCCCTGTTTTAGAAATATATGAAAGGGTAAATAACTGTCCTTTATTTACCTGTTCCATCCCACTCATGAGTTTATAAACCCCTCTCAGTCATGTCTTGTCCAAGCAGACGTCATCATAGGAGAGATGTTCCATCCCCTGTATTATTTTGTCACCCTCCTCTGCACCTTTTCCAGTTCCACTATGTCTTTCTTGAGATGGGGGTAACCAGAACTGCACTCAATAGTCAAGGAGCAGTCACACCATAGTTCGAACAGAAGCAATATGATATTTTCTGTTTTATTCTTCATTCTTTTTCGGATCATTCCTAACAATCTATTTGCTTTTTTGACTGCCATCACACACTGAGCTGAGGATTTCAAAATATTGTCCACAAGGACTCAAAAGTGACTCCTAATACAGAACCTAGCATCCGTATACTTGCAGTTGGGATTATTTTTCCCTATGTGCATCACTTTGCACTAGTCCATGTTAAATTTCATCTGCCATTCAGTTGCCCAGTCTTGTAGTCTCACAAGGTCCTTCTGCAGTTCCTCATAATCCGCTACCATTTTAACAAATTTGAATACTTTTGTGTCATCTGCAAATTTGATCACCTCACTTGTTACCTTTTCTAGATTATTTATGAACATGTTAAACAGCACGGACCCCAGTACCCTGTGGTACTCTAGTAACTATCTTTCTCCATTTGGAAAGCTGACCATTTAGCCTTAGCCTCGGTTTCCAGCCTTTTAAGCAGTTACCAATCCACAATAGAACACTGCCTTCTATCCCATGATTTTGTAATTTCCTTAGTAATCTCTCATAGGGGACTTTGACAAATGCCTTCTGAAAATCCAAATATATGTATCAACCGGTTCACCTCTGTCTACATGTTTATTTATACTTTCCAAAAATTCTAAAAGATTGGTAAGACAAGACATCCCTTTGCTAAAACCATGTTGAGTCTTTTCCTTTAAGCTGTGTCTGTCTATATGGCCAGTGATTTTGTTTTTAAGAATGGCTTCTACCATTTTGCCAGGCACTGATATTGGTTTCCCAGATCACCCCTGGAGCCCTTTTTAAAAATCTGTGTCTCACTGGCCATTTTCCAGTCTTTAGGAATAGTGGTTGTTTTAAATGAATGGTTATAGATTACTAGTAATGGATTAGAAATTTTATATTTTAGTTCTTTTTGGGGTGGATGCAATTTGTTCCTCTTTAGTTTGTCAGTCTGATCTATTGCATCCTCCATTATCACAGATATTACTTTTAGTTGCTCAGAATCTCTACCATTAAATGTTTCAGGCTGCTTTTAAATCTTAGGCCTGATTGTCTGCTTTTAACTTCATTAACTA
Organism: Rhinatrema bivittatum; assembly: GCF_901001135.1. Classification (NCBI taxonomy): domain Eukaryota; kingdom Metazoa; phylum Chordata; class Amphibia; order Gymnophiona; family Rhinatrematidae; genus Rhinatrema; species Rhinatrema bivittatum. The sequence goes on along the minus strand of NC_042615.1, from coordinate 140,750,383 downwards.
ACTTTCTTTCCCTTTTCCTTTTCTTTATTAATCATTGTCTTTGTCAAATGTCCCAAGTCTCTTGTCTTGTATGTTTCTTATTAGATAGTAAACTCTATTGAGCAGGGACTGTCTTTTTTGTGTGTTGTTTGTTCAGCACTGTGTATGTCATATAGTGCTATAGAAATGTTAAGTAGTACTAGTAGGTTTTGGGTATGTTTCTAAATTCCTTCTCCATAAAAACGGAGGCAAAGAAGTCATTCAGTTTTTCTGTTTCCTTGTCTTCCCTGAGCACTCTTTTTGCCCCTCAGTCATCTAGCAGCCCATCTGACTCCTTGACAAGCTTTTTGCTATGAATGTACTTGAAAAAGTTATTATTAGTTATCTAGACTTCCAAAATGGTATTTTTAAACAATGTCCACATCTCATGCAAACTTTTAACCTTTGCAACCACTCCTTTTTGTTTTTTTCTAACTAATTTCCTTATTCTATCATAGTAGTTTTATTTAATGTCCTCCCTCGAGCGATTAGGTCAAGTTTGATTGCATTATGATTGCTATTGCTCAGCAGCCCTACCATAGTAACCCCTCACATGAGGTTGTGCGTTCCACTGAGGACTGGATCTAAAGTAGCTGCCCCTCTCATCATTCTAGGACCAGCTGCTCCATGAAGCAGTCAGTTATGGCATCTAGAAACGAAACCTCTCTAACGTGTCCTGATGAGACATTGACCCAATCAAAACTGAGATAATTTTAAAACATAGAAACATGACGGGAGAAAAAGACTATATGGCCCATCTATTCTGCTCATTCGTCCAATGTATCTATCCCTTACAATTCCCATCAATCCCTCAGAGATCTCCTGTATTTATTTCATGTTTTCTTGAATTCAGATACCATTTTTGCCTCTACCACCTCCACTGGGAGGCCATTTCATGCATCCACTACCCTCTCAGTAAAGAAAAATTTACTAAGATTGCTCCTGAGTCTACTTTCTATTGCCCTCAACCCATGACCTCTTGTTCTAGAGCTTCCTTTCCATTGAAAGAGGCTAGCTTCTTGTGCATGCAAACCTTTGAAATTGTTAAATGTCTTTATCATATCTCCCCTTTCTTCTAGGGGAGATCTTTAAATCTATCCCCAAATGGGATAGATCTTTAAGTCTATCCCCAAATGCTTTAGAACAAAGACCACTGAATGGACAGACTTCAACTGGTTTATTGTTGCAGAATTTGGTATCATTGGCAAAAAGGCTAATCTTTCCCAACAATCCTTCAGCTATGTCACTCACAAAACTGTTGAAATAAAAACTATCCCAGGACTGATCCCTGACACACACCACTACTAACACCCCCTTCCTCAGAGAAAACTCCATTTATCACTGTTCTTTGTCGCCTCCCACTCAACCAATTTCTAACCCAGTTAAATCACTCTAGGTTCCATACCAAGGGCACTCAATTTATATTTAAGCTTTCTGTAAAGAATCGTGACAGAGACCTTACTGAAATCCAAATATACTACATCTAGAGCTCTCCCTTGATCCAACTCTCTGGTCACCCAATCAAAGAAATTGATCAGATTTGTCTGATAAGATTTACCTCTAGTAAAACCAAAGGGGTAGATTTTATAATTTTGCGCGAGCTCGTACTTTTGTTCGCGCACCGGGCGCGAACAAAAGTATGCTGGATTTTATAAAATACACGCGTAGCCGCGCATATCTTATAAAATCCGGGGTCGGCGCGCGCAAGGGGGTGCACATTTGTGCAACCTGCGCGCGCCGAGCCCAGCGCGCGCTGCCTATTCCCTCCGAGGCCGCTCCGAAATCGGAGCGGCCTCGGAGGGAACTTTCCTTCGCCCTCCCCCTACCTAACCCCACCCCCCCCGGCCCTATCTAAACCCCCCCCCTTACCTTTATTGACAGATTTACGCCTGCTGAAAGCAGACGTAAATCTGCGCATGCCAGCAGGCTGCTGGCGCGCCGTCACTCGACCCGGAGGCTGGTCTGGAGGCCTCGACCACGCCCCCAGGCCCGCCCCCGAAAAGCCGCGTCACGCCCCCGAAATGCCGCGTCATTCCCGGAACGCCCCCGACATGCCCCCGACACGTCCCTTTTACGAAGCCCCGGGACTTGCGCACGTCCCGGGGCTCTGCGCGCGCTGGCTGCCTATGCAAAATAGGCGCGCCGGCGCACGAGGGCCCTGCGTGCGTAAATCTGGCCGGATTTACGTGCACAGGGCATTTAAAATCCGGCCCATACTGTCTTGGATCATGCAATACATTAGATTACAGAAACTGCACTATCTTCCATTTTAGCAGTGATTCCATTAGTTTGTACACCACAGAGGTCAGACTAAATGGCCTGTAGTTCCCAGCCTCCGCATTACTTCCACTTTTCTGAATAGGAGCCACATCTGCCTCTCTCCAGTCCTCCGGAACTACTCCCAACCCAAAACAAGCATTGAAAATGTCAGCCAGTGTTGCTGCCAAGACATCTCTAAGTTCCCTTAGGACTCTCAGATGTATCCCATCAGGCCCAATTGCCTTATCTACTTTGTTTAATTAGTTCCTCACGAAAATACTGTTCTGAAAATCGATAGAGTTTTACCTCACTTCTAATCTTATTTGTGTTCATTTTATATGGTCCTGCTCCAAGCCCTTCCACAGTGAACACTGAACAGAAATATTTGTTAAGCAATTTTGCTTTTTCCTTATTTACCAGTACATATTGCTCCCCTTCACCTCTGAGTTTCGCAATGCCACTTTTGCACTTCCTTCTATCACTAATATATCTAGAAAATATTGCGTCCCCTCATTTTACCAAATTTGCTATTTTTTTCTTTACATTTGAATTTTTGACTGCTTTCCTAGCTTTTCTTAACTTTCCAGATATTGTTGCCTGACTTCCACTTTCTGTGATCTTGTAGTTTACGAACACTAACCTTTTCTCCCTTACCTTTTTAGCTACTTCTTTAGAAAACTATAGCAGCTTCTTTTTCCTATTCCCTTTCTGTTATGATAGTGAACCCTTAGACCGGTACAAGAGATGACACCCACCTGAAGGCCCAGGCGAACTCGTCTCCGGCAGGTGGAATTCTGCAACCTTATCTTGAAAGGCGTCCTCAGAGCGAAGGCGGGTACTCAGTCCGAATTCCAGGCAAGGGTGAAGGCAGGCAGCAAACAAACTCAGTCCAATTTCCAGGCAAGGGCCAAGGCAGGCGGCAAACAAACTCAGTCCAATTTCCAGGCAAGGGTCAAGGCAGGCGGTGAGCAGACAAACCAATCCAATCCGAGTCAGCCAAACAGAAGAGCCAGGGAAACACAGCCATCCACAGGAACCTGTTGCAAAGGCATCCTATCTACCTCTGAGGGAGTTTAAATCTCCCTGGCTGATGATGTCATCTTCCAGGGCCGGCCTGGTCTTCGCGTGGCTGCCCCTTTAAGAGGCGGGATTTGCCGCGTCTTCCCCGATGCTGCTCCCCGACGTCCAGGAGCCATGCTGCCGAGGCCCGTGAACTGCGGGCTGCCTTGATCGTGTCTCTGTGCCGGCAGCCTGAGAAAGGTAGGGGGTCCTGGCCGCGGGTGAGCGCGGCCGGGAACCACAACACTTTCTTTACTTTCCTAACAAAAATATTAGTTTCCCTTACGATATATCCTTGAGAGACTCTGGAGAAAGAACGGCAACAGTCTATTCTATCCTAAGTATTGCTATTTTGGCCCCTGAATAAACAGTGGCTGCGAAATACCGACCATGTTGGGTTCTCCTAAATGTTTTTCTGATTGTTGTTTTTGGACACTGTTGTTTATGGACACTGTGATATGGATTCAAAAATCTATCAAAAAATATGCTCCCTGCAAGGTAAATGATTAAACTGACCGGGTGGTCTGTGTTTTGATTCATCAGACACAGACAGGCTTGCTGACACTTGGATAATCTGTTATTTATAGGTTTGGGACTGTCAGCCCTCCAATTTAGTTAAAAATTATTTTGTGTTCTCCTTGATGTTTTTTGTATTTTACATTTGTGGGGTTCCACTGGACTCTTTTTTGTTGTGGTCTGGTTATTACACCAATCTAAATAGATGTTCCATTCTTTCTTTCCAAATTAACCCACAGTGCCTCTTCCTTACCTTATAAGCCCTGTAATTCTTTTGCTTTAATATTATTTTTTATATATAATGCCCCACTTCTTCCCTTCCTACCTATCCAGTCCTTTCTGAATACATATTGTAACCTAGTATAACTATATCCCAGTCATGGTTTTCTGAGTACCAAGTCTCTGTGACAGCCACCATATCTAAATCAACGTCTTCAATGACTGCTTCTAAATCAGCGTCTTCAATGACTTTTATTTCCCATACTATGAGCATTAGTGTACATAGCTTTCCAGATATTTCCCTTTTCATCCATTTCTATACAAGTAATGTTTTACTTAAGTTAGGGTTTTGTTTACCCATCCTTGATGAATCTAGTTTAAAGCCTTCCTCAGTAGGTTTGCTAGTCTGTGTTGGAAGAAGATGAGTCCCTTCTGTACTCAGCAGTCCTTGAAACATCGTCCCATGTTCCAGGAAGCCAAAATGCTCTCATTGACACCAACTATGCAGCCATTCATTTATCTCCAAAATGCAATCTTCCCTGCTTGTGCCTTTATCCTTGACTGGGAAGATGGGGAAGAAAACTACCTGTGAACCTATCTGCTTTACCTTCACTTCCAGAGCCATGAAATCACTTTTGGTATGATCTGTGTGGTACCTGGCAGTATCATTCATGAAACATGGATGAGCAGCATCAGATAGTAGTCAGTAGGCTTGAGGATTTTTGGAAATCTCTCCACAACGTCTTGGATTTTGGCAGCCGGCAGACAGCACAGTTCCTGGGACAATATGTCTGGTTGGCAGATGGATGCCTCTGTGCTCCTCAGAAGCAAGTCACCAACTACCACTACCCTCTGCCTCCTAGGTGCAGTGATTGTTGAGCCCACAGCATTGGGGTCTCCATGTTTTGGTTCCTCTTCTTACCTGGATAGCTTTTCCTCCTCCTCTTTCACAGCTGCATACTGGTTTTTCAGCTAAAAGGAAATTGGAGTCAGGATATAGGGTCTAGCAGCCATATTAATCTTGGTTCAATTGTCATCTCATAGTTCAGTTACACCTTCTCCTCTGCTTCAGTTCTCCATTTTTGATGCCTCGTTAAGCATGTAGTCCTCATTCTTCCATATGCTGCTCTGTCTTGCTACCTCCTATCTAAGTTCTGCCACCTGTTTCCTGAGGAAGTCGATCTACAGACCTCTTTCACACTGAGTTTCCCAACCATCATTCAGTTGTTTGTAGCTTCTGGCAACTGTTGAAAGAAAGTAGAAAGACCTGGTTGCACACCTTATTTACTCTTGTTTTGAAATAATTCCCTATTAGTGTATCAACTTGGTTGTTATAAATTTATAGAAAGGAGTGCACATCTTCCGATCCTCTTCTGCTGGACTCTCCCTTTATTATTGTGTGCCAAATTTATTTGCTTTTTAAATTTCACAGTCTGTTTTAGGGATGTGAATCGTTTTCCATATCGTCTTAACGATAGAAATCGTGTGGCAGGGCAAGAAAATCGTCTTAGGCACGATTTTTTAGTTAAAAAATCGTTTTTTCCGATTAGTGCGCACTAACTCGAGTTAGTGCGCACTAACTGGGAGTTAGTGCGCACTAACTGAAAATGATACAATTTGACACTTTTCAGGTCAGTTAAGGTCAGTTTAGGAATGAATATGTATTCCTATTGGCTGCCCTCTTATTTATTCATGTTACCAAGTTTCCTACTGACAGTATATGGGGGATGGGAAATGGAAACAGTTGGTAGCTTGACAAAACAAGTAATGTGATCAGTCAATGTGACTAGAACTTGTGCCCTAACCCTGATACCAGGGGTATTGTGATCTTCCTGCACACAGTGCCCTATCCCTATTAATACCAGGAGTGTTGTGATCTTCCTGCACACAGTGCCCTATCCCTAATACCAGGGGTGTTGTGATCTTCCTGCACACAGTGCCCTATTCCTGATACTGGGGGGTGTTGTGATCTTCCTGCATGCAGTGCCCTATTCCTGATACCGGGGGTGTTGTGATCTTCTTGCACACATCCCGATATCAGGGATAGGGCACTGCATGCAGGAAGATCACAACACTCCTGGTATTAATAGGGATAGGGCACTGCATGCAGGAAGATCACAACACTCCTGGTATTAATAGGGATAGGGCACTGCATGCAGGAAGATCACAACACCCCTGGTATCAGGGATAGGGCACTGTGTGCAGGAAGATCACAATACCCCGGAGGAGTGAGGGTCAGGCAGCTCCCCCCTGTCTGTGAAGCCAGCCTCTCACTAGTAATGCAGGGAGGGAGCTGTCTCAGACTTCACCATCCTCCCCCCCCCCCCCCCTTACCCACACACCATTCACTAGCTGGGACATGGGGGAAGTCAGGAGTGAGGGTCAGGCAGCTCCCCCCTGTCTGTGAAGCCAGCCTCTCACTAGTAATGCAGGGAGGGAGCTGTCTCAGACTTCACCATCCACCCCCCCCCCCCCTCACCCACACACCATTCACTAGCTGGGACATGGGGGAAGTCAGGAGTGAGGGTCAGGCAGCTCCCCCCTGTCTGTGAAGCCAGCCTCTCACTAGTAATGCAGGGAGGGAGCTGTCTCAGACTTCACCATCCTCCCCCCCCCCCCTCACCCACACACCATTCACTAGCTGGGACATGGGGGAAGTCAGGAGTGAGGGTCAGGCAGCTCCCCCCTGTCTGCGAAGCCAGCCTCTCACTAGTAATGCAGGGAGGGAGCTGTCTCAGACTTCACCATCCTCCCCCCCCCCCCTCACCCACACACCATTCACTAGCTGGGACATGGGGGAAGTCAGGAGTGAGGGTCAGGCAGCTCCCCCCTGTCTGTGAAGCCAGCCTCTCACTAGTAATGCAGGGAGGGAGCTGTCTCAGACTGGTATCAGGGTTAGGGCACTGTGTGCAGGAAGATCACAACACTCCTGGTATTAATAGGGATAGGGCACTGTAAGAGATGACTGTAGTAGATTGAATAAAGATCTGATGTTTCTGCTCTCCTCACACCAAACAAAAACAACACACAAGCAGAGAAGCCCTTCTTACAAAGCTGAGCTAGTGAGTTAAGTAGGAGGAAAAGTAAACATACTGGTGCCAGTGTGGCTACTTAAAAAATACACTTACCAACAATCAATTACATATATTTGAACTGTGTACAGTTCCAGCCAGGACCACCTTTCTAAAATGCACAGTGATTGGCAAATTCAACATGCACTAGCATTTCAGGTGCCTGCTAACAAAATAATAAACAAACAAGTTCTAGTCACGTGAGTGCTGATCATTACATTACTTTTTTTGTCAAGCTTCCAACTGTTTCCATTTCACATCCCCCCAACCATATTGGTAACATCAATAGATAAGAGCACAGCCAGCCAATAGGAATACATACATACATATTCATTCCTAAGTGACCTTTACTGACCTGGGAAGTGTGAACACTTTGTTTCATTTTCTGTTGGTGTTCGTTAGTTTCCAGTTCCATTTCCCATCCCCCCAACCATCACCTCAGTGGTAACCTTGGTAACATCAATAGATAAGAGGGCAGCCAGCCAATAGGAACACATATTCATTCCTAACTGACCTTCAGTGACCTGGAAAGTGTTTATTTGTATCATTTTCAGTTAGTGCGCACTAAATCGAGTTAGTGCGCACTAAATCGAGTTAGTGCGCACTAACGGGGAGTTAGTGCGCACTAACTCGAGTTAGTGCGCACTAACACGATTTAACGATTTTTAACGATAAATCGTTAGAATTTCTATTGTATCGTGTTCTATAACGATTTAAGACGATATAAACATTATCGGACGATAATTTTAATCGTTGAAAAACGATTCACATCCCTAGTCTGTTTCTTCATTTTGGCCAAGTGGCTAATAGTATACAGCCATGATATACTCTTACCCATCACAGATGAAATTTCTAACCATATGGATTCCACAGTGCATTTTGTTTCCTGCAGGATTTTTATCATGCTTGACTCCACCATCTGTCACATATAGGGCCACCCTTCCACCAATTCCATCTGCCCTATCACATCAATATAATTAATACCCTGGTATCATTGTGTCCCATTGGTTATCAATCTTCCATCATCTCTGAAATGCCTATAAAGTCTATATCTTCATATAATGATATATATTCTAACTTACCAATCCTACTGTTCAGACTTCTGGCATTTATATACAGATATTTTAAAATATATACACTTTCATTTACCTTTGTATTCACAAACTGCTTGTTAGCAAATGATACAAGTAGTTTAGGAACCAGACTGCTGGCGCTAACCTTTAAAAAGGAGATAGAGCAGCTTTTAAACTAGAACAAAGGGGAAAGCCGACACTCGCTCAGCAGCGCATGGTTCGGAGAGAGGTATCTTTAAAGGATACTAATGATGCATTAGAATTAGGGCATCCCGACAGTGAGGTTCCAATAATTAGAAAAGTAGTCCAAGTGCCTGTAACTAAAAACTCACCTGAGCTAAAAAATTCTAACTTATCCCTATCAATTAAAAAGCAGAATGAAAATACAAACAAAAAACAAACTTTGAAATATTTGTATGCTAATGCCAGAAGTCTAAGAAGTAAGATGGGAGAATTAGAATGTATAGCAGTGAATGATGACTTAGACTTAATTGGCATCTCAGAGACATGGTGGAAAGAGGATAACCAATGGGACAGTGCTATACCGGGGTACAAATTATATCGCAATGACAGAGAGGAGCACTCAGGAGGAAGTGTAGCACTTTATGTCCGGGATGGCATAGAGTCCAACAGGATAAACATCCTGCGTGAGACTAAATACAAAATTGAATCTTTATGGGTAGAAATCCCTTGTGTGTCGGGGAAGACTATAGTGATAGGGGAATACTACCGTCCACCTGGTCAAGATGGTGAGACGGACAGTGAAATGCTAAGAGAAATTAGGGAAGCTAACCAAATTGGTAGTGCAGTAATAATGGGAGACTTCAATTACCCCAATATTGACTGGGTAAATGTATCATCGGGTCACGCTACAGAGATAACGTTCCTGGATGGAATAAATGATAGCTTTATGGAGCAATTGGTTCAGGAACCGATGAGAGAGGGAGCAATTTTAGATCTAATTCTCAGTGGAGCACAGGACTTGGTGAGAGAGGTAACGGTGGTGGAGCCGCTTGGCAATAGCGATCATAATATGATCAAATTTGATTTAATGACTGGAAGAGGAACAGTGTGCAAATCCAAGGCTCTCGTGCTAAACTTTCAAAAGGGAAACTTTGATAAAATGAGAAAAATTGTTAGAAAAAAACTGAAAGGATCAGCTACAAAAGTAAAAAATGTCCAAGAGGCGTGGTCATTGTTAAAAAATACCATTCTAGAAGCACAGTCCAGATGTATTCCACACATTAAGAAAGGTGGAAAGAAGGCAAAACGATTACTGGCATGGTTAAAAGGGGAGGTAAAAGAAGCTATTTTAGCCAAAAGATCTTCATTCAAAAATTGGAAGAAGGATCCAACAGAAGAAAATAGGATAAAGCATAAACGTTGGCAAGTTAAATGTAAGACATTGATAAGACAGGCTAAGAGAGAATTTGAAAAGAAGTTGGCTGTAGAGGCAAAAACTCACAGTAAAACCTTTTTAAAATATATCCGAAGCAGAAAGCCTGTGAGGGAGTCAGTTGGACCGTTAGATGATCGAGGGGTTAAAGGGGCACTTAGAGAAGATAAGGCCATCGTGGAAAGATTAAATGATTTCTTTGCTTCGGTGTTTACTGAAGAGGATGTTGGGGAGGTACCCGTAATGGAGAAGGTTTTCATGGGTAATGATTCAGATGGACTGAATCAAATCACGGTGAACCTAGAAGATGTGGTAGGCCTGATTGACAAACTGAGGAGTAGTAAATCACCCGGACCGGATGGTATACACCCCAGAGTTCTGAAGGAACTAAAAAAATGAAATTTCAGACCTATTAGTAAAAATTTGTAACTTATCATTAAAATCATCCATTATACCTGAAGACTGGAGGATAGCAAATGTAACCCCAATATTTAAAAAGGGCTCCAGGGGCGATCTGGGAAACTACAGACCAGTTAGCCTGACTTCAGTGCCAGGAAAAATAGTGGAAAGTGTTCTAAACATCAAAATCACAGAACATATAGAAAGACATGGTTTAATGGAACAAAGTCAGCATGGCTTTACCCAGGGCAAGTCTTGCCTCACAAATCTGCTTCACTTTTTTGAAGGAGTTAATAAACATGTGGATAAAGGTGAACCGGTAGATGTAGTATACTTGGATTTTCAGAAGGAGTTTGACAAAGTTCCTCATGAGAGGCTTCTAGGAAAAGTAAAAAGTCATGGGATAGGTGGAGATGTCCTTTCGTGGATTGCAAACTGGCTAAAAGACAGGAAACAGAGAGTAGGATTAAATGGACAATTTTCTCAGTGGAAGGGAGTGGACAGTGGAGTGCTTCAGGGATCTGTATTGGGACCCTTACTTTTCAATATATTTATAAATGATCTGGAAAGAAATATGACGCGTGAGATAATCAAATTTGGAGATGTCACAAAATTGTTCAGAGTAGTTAAATCACAAGCAGATTGTGATAAATTGCAGGAAGACCTTGTGAGACTGGAAAATTGGGCATCCAAATGGCAGATGAAATTTAATATGGATAAGTGCAAGGTGATGCATATAGGGAAAAATAACCCATGCTATAATTACACAATGTTGGGTTCCATATTAGGTGCTACAACCCAAGAAAGAGATCTAGGTGTCATAGTGGATAACACATTGAAATCGTCGGTTCAGTGTGCTGCGGCAGTCAAAAAAGCAAACAGAATGTTGGGAATTATTAGAAAGGGAATGGTGAATAAAACGGAAAATGTCATAATGCCTCTGCATCGCTCCATGGTGAGACCGTACCTTGAATACTGTGTACAATTATGGTCGCCGCATCTCAAAAAAGTTATAATTGCGATGGAGAAGGTACAGAGAAGGGCTACCAAAATGATAAGGGGAATGGAACAACTCCCCTATGAGGAAAGACTAAAGAGGTTAGGACTTTTCAGCTTGGAGAAGAGACAACAGAGGGGGGATATGATAGAGGTGTTTAAAATCATGAGAGGTCTAGAACGGGTAGGTGTGAATCGGTTATTTACTCTTTCGGATAGTAGAAAGACTAGGGGGCACTCCATGAATTTAGCATGGGGCACATTCAAAACTAATCAGAGAAAGTTCTTTTTTACTCAACGCACAATTAAACTCTGGAATTTGTTGCCAGAGGATGTGGTTAGTGCAGTTAGTATAGCTGTGTTTAAAAAAGGATTGGATAAGTTCTTGGAGGAGAAGTCCATTACCTGCTATTAAGTTCACCTAGAGAATAGTCACTGCCATTAGCAATGGTAACATGGAATAGACTTAGTTTTTGGGTACTTGCCAGGTTCTTGTGGCCTGGATTGGCCACTGTTGGAAGCAGGATGCTGGGCTTAATGGACCCTTGGTCTGACCCAGTATGGCATTTTCTTATGTTCTTATGTTCTAGTGCATCCCATCAGAATAGGCTCCCCCTTCCCAGAATGTTCCCCAGTTCCTAGCAAATCTAAACCCTCTTCTCTTTACCATTGTGCTATCCGCATATTGAGACTCTGGAGTTTAGCCAGCCTCTGGAGGCCTGCAAGTGAAATGAGGAACATTTCTGAGAATGCAACGATCACTACTCCAATCTAGCCTGTGCTGCTTTGTATGATCAAGGACACCTGTCAAGAGACCATCACTTTGGTATGGCAGGAACTGATCCTGTAATTAGAACCTGATGATGCTTCATCCTTTCACGCCGAGGATATGTCTCTAGGGTAGTGTGTCCAGGAGGGAGGGATTAGGATGGCCATTGTAGTGGGTAGTTCGATCACCTACTACAATTGTCATAGAGCCAATTGTCATGGGACATGTGGATACCAATTCTTTTGAAAATTTTCCACCTAACTGGGGCAGGGAATATAATCTACATTATAAAAAAGTGCCTTGGATGAGTGGGAGATTGGGGGGGACGGGGACGGACGACAGTGACTACTTGCTCAAAATCCAGTTCTCTCACCTTTTCAGATTAAGTAACCTTTACAAACTTACAATTCTAATACTTACAAACTAATAATAACTTTTACTAATTCACACAATTATTCCAAAGTCTATTTTCTTTAAACACACACAATTCTTTACACCTGCAAACACATAATAACCTATACTAGCTCACAAAATTAATCCAGAGTCTATTATCCCTACACACACACAATTCTTTACACTTGCAAGTACTAGGTTTAAAAACTAATACACAATATAGAGAACCAGTAATAGTTTACCATTTAAGAAATTTTTTTTTGTCAAGATTTAAGCGTTCCTTCTAAGCAAGTCCAACTTACCACCAGCAGATGAAGGCTCTGCAGTCAGTATTTCTTCTGGCTGAGATACTGTGTGGTCACACAGTTGAATATACTTGGCTATCTTATGGTTAGCCAGATAAATTTATCCAGCTAACTATAGGACAGTCCTAGACTTATCTGGCTAACTAAGGGGGTCTTTTTCAATAGCTTTCGCATGCAAAAAGTCCCTTTTCGCGTGCAATAGGGTGATTGGGGCGGAGCCAGCCCCAGAAGAGGAGGAGTCAGGGCGGCACCGGGGCCGACGCTGCGGAGACATTGCTGGCAGCGAAAGGTAAGGACCCTTATTGCCGCCAGTTTGACGCCGAATAACTACACCTTTTATGGTGTAGTTATTCGGTGCGAAAGCCGGCAGCCAGCGCACCGCAGTGGTGTGATGGCTGCCGGCTTTCACAGGCCCACCCTCTACTTCGCCCCCCTGCCCCCCTGTACCTCGCAATTCACTATTCTCTGCGAGCATAGTGAATCCAGGCCTAAGCCAGATAAGGCCAAATTTTATTAGCCAGATAAGTAGCTCCACTCCAGAACATCCCCATCTTGCCCCTTACTTAGCTGGCTAACTATTCATAAAACTCCACTTATCCAGTTGAATCAGACTATAGCTGTCTAAGTAGCACTGAATATCAACCTCTAAAAGTCCATTCATTCAAAGAATGGAAAACCAGGACTGGCTAAGCCTCTCTTTACAAGACATAACACTATATGATAATTCTACAATCCATAGAAGTTGACAAAGTGGTATTTGTAAGAAAATACTCTTTTTTTTTCTGTTTTTTTTCAATCCATGCATTGTGTTTGATTTTGACTAGTGATTCATGGGGAGAGTGACCCCGGGGGAAATTCATCATTTTGCCACAAGGTATCTTCAGTTCCTGCACCATTCTCACAATTTTCAAAAAAATAAAATGTAGCTCTATCCCACTCCCCCTTTTACCTTTTCTTTTTAAAGCAAGGGGGGAGCGGCAGATAGGGAAGAGGAATGTTTTACATATGAATAGCATCCAGGATAACATTTTAACCCCCTTAACAACTTTCTTTTTGTAAACTATGGAAATAATGAACCACACAGATAGAATTTCTGGTGTGGCTGGAAATTTGCAGCATTGTCTTGTTTGAATCGGTCCACATTAAAAGAACTTTAACAAATGTTTTTCAAATGAAAGCTAAACTTCAAATGTCAGGCAAAGAAATGCAAAACAGATTTCTCTTGATTTTTAAACAGTGCTTTTGAGAAGATATCATGAAAGTCAGACTGCTGGTGCTCTACACGGAGCAAGGAGTAGCTGCAGGCTAAAGCTCTTCAGTGTTTCCATAGAACTGTGGAGAACTTAGAATTACAAGCAAGGAAGTTTTCTAACGAGTGGGGTTATAAGTCCTTTACAGATCTCCATATTTACTGGTGGAGGCAGTGCACAGTTGCAAAAGGTTTTGTCTTTCTTCTAAATTTTGATTTAAGCCCTGTGTGCATTTCCTATAGCACACTGAAGGATTGCCAGATGAATTGTACAACTAACGGGATAACATAATACTAGAAGTGCAACTACTAATAGGAAAACTCTTCAGGCATTATGAGGCCGGTTTTTACTCAAGTAAAACTGAGGGCTGGACACTGCCCCGCCCTGCCCCACCCCCCACAGAAAATATTGTACCTGTGTAGAAAAGGGGCGCCTGGCAAACGACGCACAGGGATTTCATTTTGAAATTCCCACTCCTGTTTTAGGGTGCAGACTTTGCATGGAGTTTCCCTGTGAAAACTCACTTACTTTGTGCCCAAGGGCCTGGATCTGTTGGCCATCAAGCCCCACGTGAATTGTAAAATTCTCCACCACCCCCCTCCCATAAACCCTCCTCTTTCCCTCCACAAAGAAAGACATATGAACAAACAGCACTATTTTGAATGATTGCATAGCTTTTGAAGTAGAACCAATTAAAATAAGACAAATGTTTTGTTTTTTTTAATTATAATCTTGGTAAGTTCTTCACAATATAAGGTGATCAAATAGCTCCATGTCAAAGAGGAGCAGAGAAGTGAGTTCTGATTGTTCCCCATTGACTACATTATTATTATTATTTAGCATTTTTCTATACCGACTTTCCAATAACAAAATTATTGATCAATTCGGTTTACATTTTAAACAATAACAACAATGACAAGTAAATGTCTTACAATGAACAGGTCGAATTAACTTGGATTAAGATATATGGGGGTAATAACATAATTAAGATATATGGGGGTAATAACATAATTAACATGAGCGGTGCCTAATATAGGCTAGAGGTTGGGTTTTGATAATAGACTGCCAAAGATAATAGACTGCCAAAGATCATGTGATTTCTAGAGAAATTACATAGAGATGAAGCTGCATCCCCATGAAGGCAGTAGAGCCAGGACTGCCATTGTCTCTCCCACCTGATACGGAGCTCTCTGCTCACACTGTTCATAAGAAGCTGCTTTGCCCATGTAGAGATGGGCCATGGCCTAGCTGAATAATATATGAGCTGCATAATACTAAGTGCAGCTGCAAAGGGTGCAGGCACATTCAGCTGCATTTTAACACTTAAATTTTGGACATATCTGGATTAATAGTAATTAACATGATAATTATTGTCAATTTTAACTAGTGCTTTCCTTGACGTCTTTCCTAATGCTTAAAAATGGCCATGTACTGTACCATGTAAACACCAAAAGTGCACATAAACTTCACTTGGTCAAGAATTTTCATATAAGAGTTTTTTTATTTCAACGCGGTGACTCCTGACAGTTAATTGTAATATTTAACAACAGTCCCCGACACGGACCCGTGTTTCGCCAGTCCGGCTGCTTCGGGGGGATTTTTTAAACAACAATCTGTAAACGAGAGAAATTATACAACTAACCAAGACTAATTCTAGGCAAAACGAAAACAGATATATAACACTTTTGACCACATACCTGTGTCACATGGTATTCTGTATAGTATTCAGGAGCACGGAGTGCTAATGCCAGTTGTTGAATTTAAAGCCCAAACAGGTTGTTTTGGCGCAAAACCGCGTTGGTCACAGTGATGACTAATTAATAGATCACCCATCACTCATCACTCCCTATGACGTTACACACACGCTCAAATAAAATGGTGCCATTCCAGCTCAGCATTCAGTCCTTTGGGAATTACTGTATCTAAAATGTATATCCATTTTTGTTCCCTTTTAATTAAGATTGTTGCAAAGTCACCACCTCTTGCCGGGATCGAGACCACACCCAAAACAAAAAATTGTGAGGTTGCTTGGATTGGTCAGCAGTTTGTATAAAAGCAGGCAGAGCATGAGAAGCAGGGTGACATTTCTGTTGGATGTTATGAGAGTAAGGGGATTTGCTGAAGTTTCCCCCTTTTTAAGCCCTACAGCCTGATCCAGGGGAAGAGGCATATTTCTGATCAGCACCCCCTTAGTCTGGCAGGGAGTGCTTCTGGGAGTGGTGTGAACGAAACATTTTTGGGAGAATCTGATTTTTTAAAAATGTTTTATGTGAAGTCTTATCCTGCCTTAGGAAGATTCCCCCCCCCCCCCCCTGCCTGGTGGAGGTCAGGGTAAAGAGCTGTAATTCCCTGCTTGCCAAACAAAGGAAGGACAGCAGTGTCTGGCCAGATGAGAAAAAAGGAGTTTTTCTGGAGAAGAGTTTTGTTCTTGTTTAGTTGGGAGGAATTTTTGTCACCAGTTCTGCCCATGAGAAGGAGAGAAGTGTGTGTGGTTTTTGTATTTTGGGACTTTCTAACCCAGAAGTCCAAAGTAAAATCAGAGGAAATCCCAGTTCCCATTAGGAGCCCACCACCTATCACTCAGGACTGTTGGGTTTGTTTCCTAGTGCCTGCCATCTGAAGGGACACTGACTCAGCTGTGCAGGTCTGAGACAAGAAATACATTTTTGAAGTTAGTGAACATCAGTTAGAGATTTTTGTTGCTAACTGGATTGAACATGTTTTTGGTTGCAGTAAACTTTTTGTTGGAATATCCCACCAGTGTGTCCAGTGCTTGAGAATACAAGGTGTCCCTAAAGCAAAGACTTCCAAATTGTGACTATATCTGAGAGAGACTGTGTTTTCCTCTGGTTGCCTTTGGACCCAAGAGGATTTATTCCTCTCCTAGCTCAATGCCTCCTGAAAGGACCCTGGCTCTGGGGAGACCAAGATGGCCGCCGCCTGAACAACACACTGAAGAAGAGCTCCTCTGGACTTCTTCTTAAATTTTGCTTCCTCTAGAAACAATGCCTCACTCAAAAAGGAAGGCTCAGAGGGAGATTTCAACTCTTCTCCTGTTCCCGAGCATTCTCAGCCCCAGATTGAGACCTTCTTCGTGATGCCCCTGCTTGCAATGCCGGAGGGAGAGCCAGTACGGAGTCCGACACTGAGCGATCGCCATTTCTGATGGCTGAAATCATGTCACTCAGCCCCAGCGCACCGACTGCGCCTCCACCTCCATTTGCAGTGGCCAATCCACCTCCATTTGCAGTGATTTCTAATTTCCTGCAGACGTTTTACCTTCTCAAGATTTGAGACAAAGAGGAGAGAAGATCCTTCAGACCCCGAGAAGGGACACCATTGTGGTTCACCTTCGGTGAATCCATTTGCAACGGATTCCTCGGGTCCCCTTATAGTCTCGAACTTGTTTGGAGTTAAGGAAGGTGGAAGTAATCCTGCGTGTGAAGGAGATGGGGCTACCCAGGTACACCCATTTGTTAAAGCCTATTCTTGAGAAGCCTAATGCGTGGAGCACTTTAGTTTTTTTTTAGAGAACACCATTACCTCTTTAACAGCTATATCTATGGACACTAATCATCGTGTTTTAGCCACAGAAGGCCAAGTTGATTTATTTGGTGTAAGATTAAGTGACTTGGAAACAAGAATTTCAACTGTGCAGACAGTGCAGCAGAAACTAATTCAATCTGACATAGTTTTCTCGAAAAAAACTGGAAAATATGGAAAATACATTAAGAATCTTGAACAGAGTATTAAATTTTCCTTATATTAAAATGCTCTCTCCTAGGGATTTATTCAAGAATTACTTGGTTCAAATTCTTAAATTTGCACCTGAAGCGATTCCTGCTATAACCAAGGCTGCTTGCTTTCCTATATCAGATGAAGTGATGCCTAAGGATCCTAAACCAGATTCTGCTCCAGATTTGTCAGATATATTAAAATTGTCTCAAAAGACATGTATTCAGAAGAGGGTAACTTTATTAATCACCTTTGCTTTTGTATGTGAGAGGAATTCAGTTTTGAAATTTTTTCTTCGGAATCGTCATCTGTTATTTCATGTAAAAAAGTTTGGATCTTTCCCAACATCACTAGGATAACGCAAGAACATAGAAGGAAATTCATCTCTATGAAATCTGAAGTGCTAAGTTGTGGAGCGGTTTAATTTGAGATTTCCATGAAAATGTTTGCTAAGATATCAGAATTCAAATTATCTGTTTTTTGAACCTTCACAGCTACGGGTCTTCTTGGACTCCTATTCCTCATGTTCTCTGCAGGTTGTTTGGCTATAATTGATTTGGGGGGTGGAAGTTCAGGATGATAATTACGTATAATTTTGTTTCTTGTTAAAATCACTCCCCCATTTCCTAAAAAATATGAGATAAATTTTCTTGGGGAGTTATATTTGAATCTTTCTTTTTGTATTCCTTTCTATTTGTGCATGACTACAAAATTTATCTCAATTACTGGTACAAGTAAAATTCTTGTGTCTGGATGACAGGTCCATTAACAATTATTAGCCAGGAGTTAGGACTGGATCTCCTCCTTTGCTCTGCTGGGTGTTCACCTGAATTTGCTACTGGTAGAGACAGGATGCTGGGCTCGATGGACCACTGGCCTGACCAGCATGGAATTTCTTCTGTACTTTTCTCATTCTGCATAGTCTGTACCATTTAGTAGCTCCTGTCTGGGCCACCTCTCTTCTTTCTGTATCCCTTTGCAGGTATGTTCTCCAGAATTGAACACAATACTCCAGATGAAGTCTGATTATAACCTGTACAGAAGCATTATCACCGCCTTTTTTATTTTTATTTACTTATCATGCTGCTTTCTATATACCCCTGCATTCCTCTGGCTATACTCTTGCTGCTCTATTGCACTGTTTTTGCTACCTTGAGATTGCCTGTGCAGCAAGGAGCTTTGCGTGCAGAAAATGTGCGTTCCTCTAAACAGGAATACTGCTTAGTGCTCTCGCATGGAAATCCTAAGCAAATGAGGACATTAAGCAGTAGTCTCTGATGTAGAGAGACTGCACTTGGCCAGTGCATCCTTTCTTAGAGCTGGAAACCTAATTTCTAGGTCAGAGCTGGAGTTAAGTTTCCAGTGCTTCTGCATCACCACTTAAAACCCTTAAAAAAGGGAAAAAGTTTAAAAAAAAAAGTTTTTAAATGTCCACCGATAAGTACAGACTTATCCGAATAAGTCAGTACTTATCCAGCTAAAAAGTGACTGCCACCACTTACCTGGATAAGTACTGAGTTATCTGGCTATCTGGCAGAGGGTAACATGCATGTTGTTATAATGAAAACCACTTGGATGTGTTTTGCACAAGTGGAGTATCATATATCAATAATATGAATAATGTAAGGTGTCTAGCTCTTACTAGTAGAATCTATTAAAGAAATTTCTAGCAATGGGAGGACCAAGGTGGTGTGCAGGTGTTTGTGATTTAAAGGCAGGATCTTTCCCCAAAGGGGGATGGGTTTTAGAGGTAGTATAAAGTATGGCTTAAAGAGTCATAGGGAGGTGTCTAGTCAGTTTGTTGAAAGGAGTTCTATGGAGGAGTTTTAAGGAGCCCAGGGGGATTTTGTGTAAGATGTACTGCTGGCCAGAAGATGGTTTTGGGTAAAATCAGAGGCAGAGCAGGAAGAGGTCCATGGTAGGAGGATGAGAGTGAAAACCTGGTGTGTTCTCGGAAGAGGAGAGATGTGCAAGTCGCCACCATTGCTTTCAGCTGAACTCAGCCCCTGATCGCCCGCAGCATTTCTGCATTTAATGGGGAATTACACAGTGAGCGCGAGATTCTGCAACCCTCCCTGCAGAATCATAGGAGATGAGGGGCTCTGCATGCCTCTCTCATACATTGCCCATTTCCTATAGTAATGCTCCATGAGACTGATAGGAAGGTACTGCACCTTTAAAAGATCATTCTAAAGATGCTCCTTACTGTTCACTAGGAGAGTACTCACCTCTCTTTCTCTCCCAGGGTCTCAGAGTGTTGTTTCAGTAAAAATCCCAGCCCCAGCCCCAGTCTCCACCTCTGCCCAGAGCCTTAGTAAATCAAGTCATTTTATTCCGCTAAATCACTGAATCATGCAGCCTTTAGTCACTTTATAGAGGGATACAAATTCTAAATTAGAATCTGTTTCCCTCTGCATATTGACCAGAGGCTACATGATTCACTGTGTTACAGGAATAAAACAGGCCACCTCAGTGGGGAGGATGAGAAAGCTTTGCACTTTGAGAAGCACAAGGGAAATGTTTATTTGCAGTTTGAGGTATATAGAGCTTCTGGTCAGAGGATCGATGCTCCATTTCAATTTACCAGCAGCAGTGGGTGAGGAGGACTTGGACACACTAGTATAGACAGAGATCACCATCAGCTGACAGGGTCAGATTAAAATTTAGACTCTCATAGGTATGGTGGGGGAGTCCCCCAGAAAATATCAGAGGGTGCAGAGAGAAGCCCCCCTCCCCTCAGAGATCATCAGAGGGTGTGAGGCCCCTGCCTATATCTTCCCTTCTCCCCTTGGTCTCCCGCATCATATCTCCCCTTGCTGCTGAAGATAATCCAGGCCCACCGCAGCTTTCCTCTTCATCCAAGCCTGCTGCAAGAACTAGAGCTAGGGTTTCAGAGCACGGCCTGAGAGTCGGGGCACACACTCACAGACTCTGCTGCGGCGCCATCCCCTGCTCTAGTACAAGTATTCTTTCATCACGGAAACCTGTACCGGGGCAGACTGCCACAGGGTTCATGAGCACACGTGCCATTTGACAGGTCCTGTGCGGTTTAACTCAAGCTCTTTTGGTGGATCTGGATGAAGAGAAAAGTGGAGGCAGGACTGGATAGTGGCATGAACATTGGCAACATTCTGATGCCTATCTAAATTTGACACCAGAAGCAGTTGCCTATGTTCTCTATTCCTAAATCTGGGCCTGCCAGCTAGATAAGATGATATGAATTGTCCCATGAAGCTCAGCGGTTGAGAAACAGTCCAAACATTACCATATAGCAGCAAAAAGAAGACAAGCTGCAAGCAGCACAGCCTCAAGCTAATAGTCACAGGAAGTACTCATAGGTAGACGGCTGTAGCACTTAGTTAAGTGAGAGTGGGCTGCCTTTCCTTCTCAGACACAGATAAGATAATGATGGCAGTAGCTCCTTGGTGGCTTGTGGTGCACATAAATATGCAATCCAAAGGCACTGCTATCCCATGGACATGCAGGCTGCTGTGATGACAGCAGGTAATTGGCCGAGCTGGTGCTGCTACTTACACTAAAGGCAGGGTGGACTCATGGCAGGAAAGAAGGATCAGAGAGATGCAGATGGAGGTCTGAAATCCAAACAATTTCCTGGACCCCAGTGTCTCCCAAAATTATAGCTACACAATGCAAGGTTCCACACTAGGAGCCACCATTCAGGAAAAAGATTTAGGTATCATCGTTAATAATATGCTGAAACCTTCTGCACAGTGTAGAGCAGCAGCCAAGAAAGAAAATAGAATGTTATGGATTATTAGGAAAGGAATGGAAAATAAAACAATGAATAGGGCGAAGAGGGCGAGCAGAGAACAGCTTACCTGACCACACCAGCATGAGCCCTCCACCGGCTCAGGAGCAGCAAAGGCAGCACTAAAGCTCCAGCCATCCCTGGCTCTGGGAACTTTTCAGGCCCCGCTGAAAACACGCTAGGGGCGCTCTCCCCCTCAAGAAAAGAGGAGGGAGACCAGGTAGGTGCTGGTGCCGATGCGCCAGACCAGTCCACAGACTGCCCACCACCACTGATCTCTTGAATGCCACAATGACATCAGAGAGGACAAGTGGAGAATGGCCTACCTTGGCCGCACCAGCACGAGCCCTCCACTGGCCCAGGAGCAGCAAAGGTAGCGCTAAAGCTCGAGCCATCCCCAGCTCTGGGAGTTTTTCAGGCCATGCTGAAAACACATTAGGGGCTCTCTTCCCCCATCCCCCCCGGAAAGAGGAGGGAGAGTGGGTAGGTGCTGGTGCTGACGTGGCAGACCCGCCCACAGCCCACCCACTGCTCAACCCCAACCACGACCTCTTGAACGTGCGACAATGCCAAAGGTGCTCGTGCTATAGGGTGCTCACATGAAGGAGTGCGACAAAGCAGCCTGCCCCATTGTGCACCCTTTCGTGCATGCCTCAGGACTGCACCACAATCAAGATCATGGAAAACTGTTAGATTAATACACTATCTACCCCAATTCCCTATCCCTGTAATCACAGGCCAGGGACGCTATAGTGGAGGAGCTATCAGATGGCATTTCCATAACCTACAACTTAGAATTCTCACTAACTAACTAAACAACATGCCCCCTATCATTGCAACTACTACCCTTTTCTTTGTTCTCGTTAATGCACAATCCATCACAAAAAAAGAAAGCCGCAGTCATCTTTGACTTCTTGCCTACGGAACTCACGACTGTTTGTGTTATTGAAACCTGGTTGAAAGACTATAAAATTCCAATCCTCAACCACTGATGCCCACCTAACTTCTCATACTTTTATAAACTAAGACTAGGAAGAAGAGGAGGAGGCTTGGCTGTATTCTTCAAATCCCACCTGAAATTTACTATGCTAGATGTTTCTACCCCTGCTCCTTATGAGATGTTATGTATGAAATCCCTTAAACTGAAAAACTGGAAAAAATGTGACTAAATAATATGTATGAAATCCCAACACATTAATCCTTGTTTGACTTACTGCCCTTCTGGACTACTTGCCAAGAATGCGTTCCCCCTTTGCGAGGCAATCCTTAATCTCAACCTTAATCACTCTATGACTAAAATTCTTGGCGACTTTAACCTTCACCCTCTAACCTCATCACTAGCATCTCCCACTGATATCCTGTTTGATACTCTTCTCTCTTGTGGCTGGAAGCAAATCATCTCCTCCCCCACTCACAAGAAAGGCAACTGCTTTGCCATGGTATTTGTTAACCCCTCCTGATTCCACATAAATAAAGTGAATGTAGCCATAACTGAAATTCCCTGGAGCGACCACTTCCTCGTCTACTTCACTCTTAGATCAAAATCCCTTGAGTGAATCCCCCATAGAAATAATACCATCATCATGAAACAAGGCCATCTAGATCCTGAGACCCTCACATCTAATCTCATCCTAGTTCTGGATAAAAACTCCTGTAACTCACCCAAAGAATTCTTAGAATACTGAAACTCCTCCCTCACATCTATCCTCAACAAACTGGTACCCTTAAACAATTCTGAACCAAAAGAACCAACTCTGCTCAGTGGTATAGTCCCACGATACAAACCCAAAAATATGATCTGAGGAAGTACGAGAGAAAGTGGCCGAAAAACCCCTACCCAGACAAATAAAACACTATAAACAAATAAACTTGCATCATACCAAGAAGCCATGAACTCTGCAAAGAAATCATATATCTACACGAAACTGTCAGCCACACTAAACAACTCCGGATATGCCTCCATAAAGAAAGTAATTAATCCTAGCTCAGCCCCCTCTACTCTCCCAACCACACTCCTGGGGATGAACATTTCAGAGACTTTTGCCTCCTACTTCACCAATAAGACAGCAACTGTAAACAGAACCTTTAACACTGAAGAATCTAATGATCCAAATTCTGATGCCCCAACCTGGGAATGTTTTGACAATATTACTGAAGCTGACACCATTAAGATCATCAATAAATTGAAACTTTCATCTAATCCCCTGAACCCATGCCATACTACTCTACTTAAACTGATCAAATTGGATATTTTTTTGTTCATCCTTAAATTCATCAACTCATCACTACAACATGGCATTGTCCCTGACATACTAAAACAAGCTTTAGTCCAACCTATAATTAAAAATCATTCAGCCGATCCTAGCATCATCTCTAATTACCACTCAATCTCTGCTCTATCTTTGATGGCCAAAGGATTAGAAACAGCCATGCTTCACCAACTCTGCAACTTCATTGACACTAATAATAACCTCAACCAATACCAGTTTGCATTTAGGAAGCACCACAGTACTGAATTACTGCTGCGCTCCAGCTTTGACAAGGTGAGACAGGGTTTTGATCAAGGCTCAGCATACCTCTTATGCCTACTTTACATCTCAGCTGCATTTGACACTGTTAATCATGCTATCCTACTCTCAAGACTGCGATCTATTGGAACAACTGGCTCTTTGTTGGCCTGGTTCTCCTCATACCTCAACAACAGGACTCAACAAGTCCAAATCAACTTTTTCATCTTCACTGATGCCCCCGAGCTCTGGGATACCCCGAAGTTCTGCTCTTTCTGCTGCTTTATTTAACCTTTACCTAATTCCATTATGCTGCACCTTTGCTGAGCTTGGAGTCCACTACAAAATTTATGCCAATGATATTCAATTATTCCACCCCCTGAAGGAAACATGGGTCCTTACAGAATCCTTCCTCACCCACTGTCTCACAAACATCCAAACATGGCTCCACTGCAATAAATTAGCCCTTAACATTGCTAAAACGGAAATCATTATCCTATCACGCTATCCAGTCAATAACACTGAACAATTTTGCTTTTGATTCCTATTCCATCTCCATCTCCCAAAATGTACAAAATCTGGGTGTCACAATTGACTCATCTCTCTCCATGTGCAATCATATAAGAAACATTACCAACTCCTCCTCCTACAAGTATGTTTACTCAGTCATCTTAAGCTTCTCCTTAAACATTCTGACTTTAGGTCTGTCCTTCAATCCCTACTATTCTCTGGTATGGACTACTGCAACTCCCGCCTGATAGATCTACCAGTATATGCAACTCGTCCACTACAGATCATACAAAACTCGGTAGCAAGACTCCTTACTAGCACTTTGTTGTGTGATCAGATCTTTCCCATTCTCAAATCCCTACACTGGCTCCCAGTTGCTTACCAGGTACAATACAAGCTTGCCATGATCATACACTCCTCGATTCACAATTTACACTTCCTATGAATTTCATCAATAATTAAAATAATAAAAATCCATACTAGATGTCCCATCTCCAGAGCTCACCTAACTTGAGGAAACCAGAGAATGTGCCGCCTTCTTTGCAGGACCACTCATATGGAACAGCCTACCCAAAGAAATAAGATGTCTCTGAAAAAGAATATTCTTTAAAAAAAAGCCCTAAAAACCTTCCTTTTCAAAAAAAGCATTCCCAAACTTAAACGAGAACGGACCAACTCCAACATGTCTACCCTCAGAAGATGGCTTGTAGGGGCCAGAAGGGAGGACAGAACTCAGCCATCTCGATAGAATGATCTCCCTTGATGCCTACATATACTCTCCTTCCTGAAGAATTATATTATTCCCCACTTGGATGATCTATGTATTTTCATCAAGACTTATGTTATTCTCCCCCCACTCTGATGATCAATTTATTGCCTTGTTTCCCCTTCTCTTTTGACTGTGTATATTTATATTGTACCCTGCTCTGAACAGAGGAAGGGAGGGTAATAAATGTCATTAAATAAATTAAATATCATAATGCCTATGTACTGCTCCATGGTGCAACCTCATCTTGATGAATGATTCCTTTCGGCTAAAGAGGTTAGGTTAGGGGTCTTCATCTTGGAGAAGAGATGGCTGAGGGGAAATATGATAGAGTTCTATAAAATAATGAGTGGCGTGGAACTAGTAGTTAATTGGTTGTTTACTCTTTCAAAGAATTCAAAGACTAGGAGTCACATAATGAAGTTACTAGGTGATTCATTTAAAACTAATAAGAGAAAATATATTTTTTTTTACAGAGGATGTGGTGAAGCCATTAGTGTAACTGCATTTAAAAAAAGATTTGGACAAGTTTCTGGAGAAAAAGCCCATAAACAAGGTGGACTGGGGGAAACCTACCGCTTATTCTTGGGATAAGTAGCATGGAATCTATCTACATCTTGGGATCCTGCCAGGTACTTGTGACCTGGATTGGCCACTGTTGGAAACAGGATACTGGTCTGACCCAGTATGGCAAGTCTATTTTCTTATGTGGTGAAAAACATACATCTTTTTTTAAGTTGGTAGTGTACGTGCACCACTGTGCACTACTGATTTTTATTTTATTTATTTATTTATTTATTTAGAATTTTTGTATACCGGCAATCATGAAAACATATCTTGCTGGTTTACATAAAACAGGAGTGCATTATATACATGAAAACTAGAACTGTGGTGACCGAAAGGTACAGTTACATTTAACAAGGGTAGCCGAACTTGGAGAAGGATGAAGATAGGAGAGAATAGAAATAGTTAAACAATATACAATTTAAGTATAGTATACAAAATAAATGTTATATACAAGAGGCATGGTGTTTTAGGAGTCATTGGATTGTGTCATTGGGTTGTGTCCGGAAAAGCTTGCTTGAATAACTACTGATGTTATGCCCATGAGTCTGAGAACAACAGGTTGAACTGGCAGCCAGCTAGCAAATATTATTACTATTTCTTGTCTACCTTCTTGTACTGAAAGGGTTTTTTTTCTAGTACTAAATCAGAATTTTAACCAAAAAATGTTGCAAGCAACCTCTTGCAGTATTCAGGGTTTTGTTTATAAAAAACAGTAAAGTCTCTGCATAAATTTAAACATACAAATGCAAAAGCTATTTTTGTGAATATAAGAAACATTGTTTGTGAAGTGGACATAACCAGCTTTTAAGTAGCAGTACAGCTGAATTCCTTGCCAGCCACACCTAGGATAGATGCAGTGTGCTAGGCACAAGAACTGAGGTTAGACGAGCTGCACTAAGTGTCTCATCTTGGCCTCACTTACTGGTGTTCTTTCTTGCAACATTGCTGTGCTAGGCAGGAATGAACAGAGAGCTTTCTGAATGTGAGATAAGGGTATAAACATGGTTGGGCCTGAGCAGTTCACTTTAGATTCAGGCTCCCCCAACCGTGTGGGCCAAGAGGAGGAAGAGATATTAGCCTACACGGCAGAAGGAGGTGGTGACATTGGCTGTGTGAGACCACAAAAGATGCAAGCCCACAGGGCAGAAGAAGGCAGAGGCTGGGTGGATGAAAGGCACAGGCCAGCACAGCAGAAGGAGGTGGAGGCAGATGCCACATGGTTGGAAGGAAGCACCCGGTCCATGCACCTGAAGGAGAAGGAGGAAGAAGCGGAAGGAAGGACAGGCCTATATGGAAGAAGGAGACTGATACAGAAGCCATGAGGGTGGAAGGAAGCAAACATATCCAGCAGAAGGAGGTGGAGGCAGAAGCCGCAGGCCTGCATGGCAGAAGGATTGAATGGGCCAGAGGAACTTAAGGAAGCTTGTGATGGATGAAGTGAAGTTGCAGCCCAAGAAGTAGGACATATAGGAGAGGAAAAAGGAGAAGAGTGCAGGGATTAGGGAGGTGAGGGGAAGAATGCTGAGATCAGGGTGAGGAGAGAGAGAAATAGAGAGTGTGTGAATGTGTATGTGTGAAAGTTCATTTCCCCTGCACTCTTCCCCCTCCCCAGCTATGCTTAATCTAGTGCGCACTCATGTTAACTTCAGACCCAGCCAAAAAATCAGTCTTGGCTATGCCATTGAGAGAGAGGGCTTTTATTTTACATATGAGAGGTTCCTTATGCTAGAGAAAGCTCTGGGACTGTGTTTGGTAAATCTCCAGATTTCCCCTTGAAATTCAAGGAATTTGCATCAATTGCTGGGTCTCTAGGGAAACACTAAAAAGCTCCCTGCCTCTTTTTAGTGCTCCAGCCACTCCTTTTCAGTAAGCCAGGAAAAGAGGGGTGAATCTGGAATAAACACTGCAAGCAGCATTTGGGGAGAAATTGGAGAGGGATAGCTCAGCCTGCAGCTTTGATTCCAACACTTGGGACTCAGCTCAGGGAAGAGTGAGGGCAAAACCCATCAGGGAGCTATGACTTACAGGGGATAGGAGGAAAGAGGGTGTTGGGGGGGATTAGTGATAACTAATGATGGAGACAGAGAATGAGAGGGAGCGGGAAAAGATCCTAAGCACAAGCAATCTCAGGGTGACCACAACGCAAAAGTTCACAAGTATGCTGATGCATTGCAAATATTGAAGAGAAGAGAGCGGTTAGGAGCAGTCTGAGTCAGAAGATATATAATTGTTCTGCCCAGTCAGGGATTCTATGTAAAATAATTTAAAAAAAAATTTAAAATCGGCCCATGGCTTGAAAACCGGACGCTCACTACAGTGACTTGCAGTGCACCACAACCACATACATAGTAGCATAACAATGATGGCAGATAAAGACCAAATGTTCCATCAAGTCTGCCCAGCAAATGGCTTATGGTAGTAACTGCCACATTTTGCAGGTTACCCTCCTGCATTCTGTAAAAAGTAGCAAGGTGCTGCGCTGTGCAGGTTACTTCCAAGTGTTCTGTTAATGGTTGTAACTTCTGCATTATGCAGGTTACACCAATGCATTCTGTTAAGGGTACTAGCTGTACCCTTAACAGAATGCATTTGCCGCTGTGCCAGGGGATTGCGCGCCGGCAGGGTGCCGGTACGTGCAACTTGCTCCTGCTCAGAAGCAGGAGCAAAAGATAGGACAAAGAATTTGTGGGGATTTAGGATAGGGATAGGGGGGGAGGGCAGGATAGGCGAAGGGAGGTTAGGCTAGGGGGGTTGGGAAGTTCCCTTCCAGTCCTGGGAGGGAACTGGGGAAGGCCCCGATGCATTGCCGCGTGTATTTGCAGATCTCTACCCCTCCCTTGCGCACGCTAGCCTTGTTGTTTGAAGTACCGTGCCTTTGCTGTGTCTTCATCAATGTTCTCTGTCTCTAATTTGTTCGAGATCAGTGAATAACAGGCAAATGTTATTGTGAGCCTACACATCTTGCAGAGCCTGCATTTAAAAAATCAGTTTGCTCTATTGCGGATGCCAGCATTCCTCTGCAGCACAGATTCACTTCAGCATCCATCTTTTTTAATTTCAGTAATTAGCATTAATTGTCTTCTGCCAATAGTTATGCCTGAAGGACTTAGTCTAAACATTAGGTGCAGTAAACGATATAAAAGATCAAACTGATCATCACAACCGCACAAAGTAAGCATTAGTATAGTCACCAGTCAAGAAGTTATAAAGTTCAGAAAGAGCCTCTCCTCTTATCAGCATATTCTTTAATGCTTAAGTTTGGCTTTATTATCCTTTTCCTTTATTTTCCCAGTGAGTCTCTTGTTGGACAGAAACGAGACTGCGCCTTGACCTCACATCACCTTTTCCAGCTCCACCATTCCTCAGTAGAATCAATCCTGCCACAAAAAAATTCCTGAATTTTAGCTCAGTTGCAGATAAAAGTGACTGTACAAAAATCAGATCTATTGTGGATCAAACCCAGGTTTTTAGCGATGGCCCGCAACATCACCTATAGTCCCCTATAGACATTTTCTGCAATTGATTCAACTGTGCATGACTGGAAAGAGGTTCTTTTGCTACAGCTGTTTTCTTTTACCTATTCATAATCAGGCAAAAGAACTCCTCAGGAAGCCAGCCAGCACCAAGGAATAAACTCTGCCAAACTTTAATAAAAATAATAACTAAATTGGCCAGAAATAATAGGTCAGAAGTGGAGTTGATAGAAAACATGTCTGCTCCCAGCCTTGTACATGTGTGCACCCATCCTCCCCTGCCTTCACAATCAGATCTTGAATTAAAACCCAGTCTTTTTGGTTATAACATTTAAACCAGGCTTTATTCAGTTGCAGACATCTAACATGCAACATTGGTAACTTATGTTATTGTTACAGGAGGGAGAGCAATTGGAAAGGGGTCATTGGGAGAGTAGTAGGGGAGAGAGGATAGGAGGGGGAGGACATAAGGGAAGGAATACATGAAGGGGATATGGGTGGGGGGAAGCAGAACAGGAGTTAGGCACTTAGGAAGGGTTAGGATGGAAAGGACCAGGGAAGAGGCTGCAGGGAGCACATGGCAAGAGGAAAGGCAATCAGGAAGGGGCCAAGTGTTGGGGGAAGCAGAGCAACTAGGAAGGCATTTAGGAAGGGGCTATGGGGAAAGGCAGGAGGGAGAGGACAGGAGGGAGAGATAACTACTAAGTATCATGAAGAAATTAGAGCAGCCAGTTGCCAGGGGGTCGGGAGGTAGGGGGTGAAGGGATCATTATGAAATTCCTAAATGTAAATTCTGCATTCTAAAGTACCTATGATGCTACCAGCCCTGGAATTTTGAAAATGTGCAGCAGGTCTGTTGGTACAAAGAGAGAGACACTGATGGGATGGCAGTTGAGGGATGAGAAAGACTAGTGAAAATGTGCTGGGACAAGATAGATTAGATGGGAGAGCTTGGGGGTTGAAAGACTGGTGGGGTGGGGCTAGGTAGGTGGGATAAGGGAGAGACTTATGGAGACCAGGCTGGGTGAGGAAAGAAACTGGGAAAATGCAAGAAAGTTTGATGGGGAAGGGCTGGGAGACGAGGGGCTGGTGGGAAGGGAGAGACTAATGAGGAGTGGCGGGGGGAGAGGCATGAGACTGACAGGGACTCTTGGATGTTGAAAAGGGGTCCCTGCACCCAAAATAGTTGGGAACCCTCTGATCTAGGATGAAGAGGCGCTCCACAGCGGCCTCTGGGCCGTGGAAGAGGATCCGGTCAGCAGTGTCCTCTGGGCCGCAGAGGAAGAACGGCGGCAGCCTCCAGGCCACGGTGGAATGGCGGCGGCCTCCAGGCCTCAAAGATGGCAGTGATGGCAGCCTCCAGGCCACACAGGAGAAGTGATGGCAGTGGCTCTGGGCCGAGGAATGTGAGGCAGTCAGCAGCAGCAGTGGTGACGGCGGCCTCCAGGCCATGAGGGGAACGGCGGTCGGCAGCGGCAGCCTCCGGGCCCCGCTGTAAGGTGAGAGGCTGCTAATGGGCCTAACAGCATCGCAACAGTACCCCCTCCTCAAAAGACCCCCTCCCAAGGTCTCTTCTGCAACTGAGAGGGGTCAAAGAACTGAAGCCAGAACTTCTTGGTGGAGGGCTGAGGTGATGAAGAATTCAAGGCTGGAAACATGAAGCAGAGGTGATCAGAGATTCAAACAAGACGTATACAGACTACTGAAGGTGCAGGTGGACTTTGTACAAGGTTGCAGGACAGCGAGACTGCATCTCAGGCACTTTATGAAGACTGAAACTGTAGTTGGAGGCTAAGGTATTGGACTACAGAGGAGAAATCCAATCAAAGGATTTTAAGATGACTAGTACCCCAGTAGTTCAGCGATGGAACAGGCGAAGTCAAGGGGTCCAGATAGTAGACTTGAATGCATTAAAGAATAGCCTTGGTAATGCTGGAAGGTTGGAAAAACACTTCAACAGTATCCAAGTCCAGGTTTTAAGCCTAGATAAGCATTCACTATTAGACACTAGCTGGTGATTCAAGGGCCAGATCTAAGGAACTCCAATGCCTGAATGACTAGACAGTCTTTCAGGGAAATAGGTTGTTGGAACAAACATGAGCTCTTTCACCTGTGGTATTCCAAGGATAGCAGATAATGTAAGGTGGCCACTTCCTGGTGGTGACGAAGTGGAATTCCATACTGTAGTAGATACTAGATGGAGTCCTGTTAACAGATGTTTGTTTTCATATCATAATAGCAGGTATAGGTTTGGCTCTCTCAGGCTAGAGGTGGAGATGACAATACTTTGGAGGAGGACAGGGGCTCTTGCTGGCCTAGATCCCCTTGAGTTTCCTTAAAGAGGCGAGCCCTTAGGTGAGGGTGGAAGTCAAAGTCTCTCAGATAAGTTAGCACTTAAGGTTTTCTTGA
The DNA here is from genome assembly GCF_901001135.1 of Rhinatrema bivittatum. Classification (NCBI taxonomy): domain Eukaryota; kingdom Metazoa; phylum Chordata; class Amphibia; order Gymnophiona; family Rhinatrematidae; genus Rhinatrema; species Rhinatrema bivittatum. The sequence continues at coordinate 140,718,924 of NC_042615.1, read as the reverse complement.
CTGATGGTAATGTTGTCAAGCATCATTAGCAAGCCAGGGTCTTGATAGAATGGCCCAGTAGAATAGGGCTAGTGGACTGACAGATGGAATGATGTCCTTAGACATACTAAGAACAATGTCAGGGCTAGATGTACTCAGAGAGACTCGCATAGGCAGACACCTTGGAAGGCTGAAGAGACTTGCAATGAGTCCCAGAACTTTTAAACCAAAGGCAACTGGCAAAAAGGTCACGATTGTTGCCAGTGAGTGAGTTCAACATTGCGTAGAGGAATGTTGGAAGCATAAGGACACAAGGAGATATCGTTGGACTTGGAATACTAGATGGTAAGCCAGGCTGAGACGTGGAAATTAGTTGGATCTTGAAGTGCTGAGCCTTGCTGGTTCAACTCGAGGAGAAAGGAAGAAGAAATCCAGACACCAGTTGAAGATGGCAACAATTGGGGTGCAGGTGCCTGGAATGAAAGGTCTAAACAGGGTGCTGAGCTGGGAACTGAGCAGGAGAGGTGACGGCGATGACTCTGGGCCGAGGAGAGCGAGGCAGTCAGCAGCAGCAGCGGTGACTGTGACCTCCAGGCCATGGAGGAAGAATGGCGGCGGCCTCCAGGCCGTGAGGGGAACGGCAGTCAGCAGTGACGGCAGCAGTTGCCTCCGGGCCTAGCCTGCAAGCAGCATCGCAACAGCAATTTGGCATCCAACACTACCATGATAGTTCATTTCATCTTGGAACTGAACAGAAAATGAGTTTTGAGGAGGTATTTCGATCATATGAATGATTTATTTTTAAATATGATGGGGCATGTTTTTCCAGAAGTTTCATTGATGACTTAGAAAAAGAGAAAATGTCCTGGGTTTAAGAGAAAGCCCAAAGTTTTGCAACTTAGGGCATACTTCCTTCATAGATTTCCATGTAAATGTTTGCTGATATACCAAGGAAATTGCTATGTCTTTTTAGGCCTGAACAATTAGAAGAGTTTTTGTATCATAGGTTTGATTTTAATTTTTATCTTCTCTCTCTCCAGTGATCAGTATGCAAATTATAGGTATGGCTGTTTTTTCCCTTAAATGATTTGCCCTTTTTTTTTCTTATGCCTTAAACTGAAAATTTAAAACTTTTAATAAATATTAAATAAAATAAATGTATCTGAATAAGTACAAGCAATATTCAAATTTCAGCAATTGTCCAGATAACGCAAAGCCTTTCTGGATAATTATCTTTGAATATCAGTTCTCTGTGTTTTCAAGTTTTCAGTTATACAGGGTAATACACTAGTTCTGAGTGCAGAGCAGAACTAGTGTATTACCCTGTATAACTCACCATATAAAAAAGATAATTCTGGTTCTGATGTCATTTCAGTAAAAGCAAAACAAACTCTCTTTACTGGCAGGCACAATAGCCTTTCTTATGCAAAGACAGTAATTTACCACTAATGTGAATCCTATTGAGAATCCTATTGAGAAAACACAACAAATAAGATTGATACAAATGTCTACATGCTAGTAAAATACCTCTCCTCGGTCACACACCCTTCACCAAGTACAGAAAAACCACAAATTATAAATATGGAGACACAAACTGGAATGGAAAACCAAAAAAACCACTCTGCATGCAGTGCGAACCTGGAGAAATGGAAAGAGAAATATAGCACCTAACAGACTCTCAGGATTTGCAATAATGCACACAAACTAACCCGCACAAAGTTACACCTGTATTATGGAACACACTCAAACAGTAACAACCCTATCTATGAAAAGGCAACACTACAAATATTAAACCAGGCCCTAAACACCAATACACCTCCTATTAGGAAAACAGAGCAAGCCAAGCTGCTATAGATCCCCACTCAGAAATAATTGTAAAACTATACTAAAAATGTTACAAAACAGCGCCTGAACAGAATAACATCCAACATTTAAAAACTCATAACAATTATTAAAATGTGTTCAAATATCAATAAAATATTTAAAAACAGCAGACATCGCATAATACCCAATAATTAAAATGGCAATCAATCAAGAAAAATAAACTTAAAAAGCCACCTTTACTTACCCTCTCCAGCAACTCTCCTACTCCTTTTCCTTCCAGGCCAATAGCATTCTCCAGAAACAGCAAGGGCTGCTGAAGCTCTGTCCTCTTCCTTAGTGCCCATAACCAGTCACTTGCGCACATAAACACACACACACATACACCCAATTAGACCCCACAACCAGTCTCAGTCTCTCTCACACACACATTAGTCATCTTCCTGACCAGTCTCTCTCTCTCTCACTCAGAAACACATCACCTCTCTGACCAGCCTCTCTCTCAATCACACACAAATTCTCTCACACCCATTCACACCAGCTGTCATCCAGGCACCCATTCACACCCACACACACAAGCTCTCACCCAGGCACCCATTCAAACCCACACACACAAGCTCTCACCCAGGCACAAATTCACACTCACACACACAAGCTCTCACCCAGATGCCCATTCACACACACACACACACACACACAAGCTGTCACCCAGGTGCAAATTCACACCCACACACACAAGCTCTCACCCAGGCACCCATTCACACCCACATACACAAGCTCTCACTCAGGTGCCCACTCACACACACAAGCTCTCATCACCAAACGTCTTCTTCCTTCGCTGCAGGGATGGGCTCCAGTTCCGTTGCAGCTTTACTCCGGGGGGCCTTCTTTTTCACCGCCGCAGGGATGGGCTCCCATGGCGGCCTTGTTTGGTTGGGGTCGGGTTTCCTCTTTGCCACTATGGGGATGAGCTCCCGTGGCAGCCTTGCTTCTCGGGGTTCGATACTGCCATTCCTCCCAGCACCCCTCGAACCACCCCACCCCCGGGCTATGCATTGCCCCCCTCTACCTGCCTCACCGGCCAATCAGAAGCTTCCTCCCTTTTTCCTACTCTTACTGGCAGGTAGAAGGGAGGAGGCTTCCGATTGGCCTGCGCGGGGGCAGGAAGAATGAAGGAGGCTTCCCATTGGGCAAATGGGGCAGGAAGAAAGGAGGCTTCCGATTGGCCCGTGGGGGCTGGAAAAAGGGAGAAGGGAAGTACAACTGGGGGAGTGGGACACCGGGAGCCACAGCACACCTGCCAGTGTTTGGCGACACACTGGTGTGTCGCAACACACCGGTTGAGAATCGCTATTCTAGATCCTGTGTGTTGCTTAGTTCCCAATCACGCATTCAAGTCAATGGTAAACAGCACTAATGATCACTCTGGAGGCTGATGTGATTTCTAACTTATGCTTTTACTGATTAAGCATGGTAAAATGGATAAGCAGCTTCTTTACACCTATTGGTATGTACAAAGTCCTTCTTACTGCTACCCCTCTCTGAAGTAGTTTGTTACCCAGGCCAAGGGAAGAACAATTAACCATAGAATAAATGCTATGATAAATTCTTACTGGTTTACTCGCCTGAAGGGAAGTAAGAGAGTGCTCCAGGAACTCCTCAAATACCACACCCTGGTCTCCCCACACAGATTCTCTGAGCAGTAATGTGTCCCTTTGGTTCAGATCTAAATACATTGAAAACAGATATAGGCGTAATAACTTTCACTGGAAGCAAATCAAAATAAAACACTTGAAATAACACTGTGAAGTGGACACCCACAAGTAACAATGAGAGAGGACAAGGGAAAGCACAATTCAATGAAATACACTCTGCAAAAACATAAATAGTGTCAGCCACTTATAGAAACTGACTGATTACTTTATTAAACAATTTTACCAGTAAATGTTTAGCATAAATATAGAAATACTAGGTCCCTAAAATTGTTTGTATCTGTAAATGTGCATATAACATCCAGTCACCGTTGGCGCCTGTTCTGAAGTAGCTTAGGGTTTTATTTTTCCTTGTCTTTGATACACACTTTTTATCCAGGTCCCAAGTCTCTGCCTTTGAATCATTCTGGGAACAATTCCCAACTTACATCACCGAGCAACTCCTTGGACAGCACCACCCTGCCTTAGCAATGAGGTAGATTCAGAATGTCTGTGAGCCCAGGCAGAGCTAGTGGAGTTATTTTCCGCTCTCCCTCTACTCAAGCAGGCAGAGAAAGACACAAAACTACCTTGTAGCGCACCCACTTCTCTACTGAAGCTCTGGCAAGGTGCAGCATTCAGATACTCTGTCCGTCCAAATGTTTGGATAGATATAGACACCCCCCTCCGGTCTCTGGATTCCTTTGGAACCGCTGGTGAGGAGCTCCTACTGGCAGGCAAAACTGACCCCTCCTAGTCCTTCATAGCAGGATTAGGAGGGGTCTTAAGCTACCCAGGTGATTCAAACTGCAAAATGCACCTCTTTTCTTGTCATTTCTCATTGGTGCTGAAAATCTGCAACTCCCATAGGTTCTTTGGGGATCAGCTGGCTCCTTGTTTCTTCCTGCAGCTTTGCTCCTCCCTTCCAGCTAGTTTCCTTTGCCTGTTAACCCTTCAGGGTGGGTTTGGTAGACAGCAACTCAAAGATATAAAAGCAACTGTTTTAGCTCCAATCTTTTTTTCTCTGTGCCAGGACAAGGTTTAGACTGAATGCTGCATAACCTTCAGTTTTTGCCACAACTCCTTAATTCTTTCTTGTCATGGTGCTAGGGCATTTAGAGATCCCAGGCTAAGTTAAAATAAATCTGGAGAAACTCAGTTTGGCTTCCTGTTCCAGTTCCAGTTCCTTGTCCTGGTATATTATAAAGGGGGCACCAGGGTCACTTTTTGGGAACTGGGTAACTTTATATTTTAGATCTTCGATACATTTTTGACTATAGGCTTACAATCAATGTATCTGGTGGTTAAAACCAATTTCATTTGTATTTTTTTTCCTGTCTCCAGTCCAATTATTGATATAGTGCCTAAGCTAGGTGGGTAGGAATTTAACCCAATTTAGTCGAGTCAAGCCTCATTTGTCACATCATCCTGTAGTTACTCCTCCCGTCTCCTGGATAATGCTTGGGTGGTATTTTTATTCTCTCCTCCCTTGAAGGTATCCTTGAGATGGTCATGAGTGATGCCTCTGGTCTTCTCTAGCTTCACTTACTCCTCCTTCCTAGGAATGTACATAAATTAATTCCTCTAAAAGGATGCAGATAGCTCATTTTCTTTGAAAATTACCAACTTCTCTAATGTTACAGAATATGAGTCCCTGGGCTCTATACTAAGTTAAAACAAAAGAGAAATTCATAAGCAAAAAAAAAAAAGAGGGAACCAAAACAAGAGGTGGGAAGGGTGGAAAATCTTCCTCCTCATAAAAAAAAAAAAAGGTTTCCAAAACCACGACAAGAAGTAGGTGAAGGTACTCGAACTCCTGTCTTTGCCCAGGTCTCAATCCCTGAGGCCCCAGAGTCCTCTCCTAAGGAAATAATAAACCAAAAGGGAACAGCCAGATAAGATGCTGACCCTAGAAGGGTCAACTAAGGGTTCCACACCATAAAATGGTGGCAGGGGTTTAGATAAACTCCCCGCATGGGGGAGCTAACACCTTCACTAATATTAAACCTTATTTTATAGTATCCATTTTTAGTCCTGTACTTTATTCCCAATGTATTTCAGTATATTTTTGCCTCATATTTCAGTATATTTTACGCCTTGTAATTCAGTACTTCTTACTATCTCAGTATATTTTATGCCCCATTCTTCAGTATTTTCTATGCCTTGTTATTAGTTGCTCCTTTTATCCTATTCTCCCCCTAACCCCCCCCTGTTCTTTGGTTCCACGTTTGTTCCCCCCACCCTTGATCTCTGTAATACGCTAAGTTATCTGTAAACCAATATGATGTATCCATGAATACCGGTATAAAAAAGTTCTTAAATAAATAAATAACTCCTGAGGAAGCCATCTGCATTTTCCTTGTGCTGTTCACCTTTTCTTGTTGGTTTTTATATATTTTGTAGATACTAAAATAAATGCCTTATTACACCTCCATTGTTGTTCTCTTTGCTATGTTTATGACTCTCAATTTGAATACAGGATATCCTATATTTGCAATGAGTACAACCAAAGGTTTAAGTAAAAAAAGGTATGTTATCCTCCCTACTCTTTCCTTCAGGTTCCTTTCCTCCCCTCCTATATCACCAACAGTTTTCTCTCATTTCCTGTCCTCCAGGTCCTCTGGATCTTCTCTTCCTGCCTCTTCCTCTCCCCTCCTCTCAGCTGTAATAGGAGGCTAGCATGCGTTCCTTGTCCACATGGCTGTTCTACTTCCTCCCTTTTCTGCTTCCATTCCAGACAGGAAACACCTGGGGATGGAGGGAGGAGTAACAGTGCTACTTGTGTCGTCCTGCTGGTAACAGTGCTGCTGCCACTGGGGGGATGGAGGAAGAGAGGGGAGCAAGGGCACAGGACAAGGAAAACAAGTAAGGCTGCAGCCATTGCTAGTGTGTGTATGTATATATGTATGTGGAGAGGGGGCAGACAGTATTGCTACAACCCCTCTTTGGGGTGGGGTAAGGAAGAGCAGATTCCCTCCACTGTCAGTTGCTCTTTTTTTCTTCCGTCCTTGGCAAAACTGGGCAAGGAACATTCTAGTACTATGTACTGATATCTACTGTCTCAGCCCCAACCCTAGAGAAAACTGTAATAGGTAATGAAAATCTGAAGTGTTACTTGCACTTTTAAAATGGAAACCAGTATAGATATTTTAAAAGTGAGGCTGTAAATGCATATGTTAGCATGTGTCCAATATCTGTGCATGTGTTTTTGAGGGCAGTTTCTCCAAATGGGTTTATTTTGCACATACCTTGATGGAAATGAACCTCATTTGTAAGTCATAGCATGTTAAGAATGACCTCAATCTCTCAAATTTACTGCTATTGTCCTTTTATTTTATATGCTCATTCTGCAGATATACCAAGCATACTCTCTTTACAAATCCAAGAATGTGGGGTGCCTGTTGGGCAAAGGTTGTCACTTGGCTGTGAGGATTTCTAGAAATGTACTTTTAACTAAATTGCACAATCTAAAACCTAAACTTAAGGCAAGTTGGAAATTTACATAGGAAGAGGAGGGGGAACATGGCAGATCTGTGGCACTATATGAGTCTTCCTATATTTTTGTGTCTGAGCATCACTCCATGAGGTGCCAATGCACTAAAGTGCGTTAAGACTTCAGTAGTGTTAACATGCAGTAAACGTGTTAATGTGCGGTAATCTATATTTAATGCAGTTTAATGCTATGCTAGCCTTAATAAACTTGTATGTTAATTCACATTAAAGTTAAACTTGATAAAAATGTTAATGAGCACTATCACATGCAAATTCATGCAAAGCAGTCTATTAATATTCATACTAATGAATCCAAATTATATTATGCAGTGTGATTTGCATTAACTCACTGGTAGTGCAAAAACCTCAAGGTTAGTTTTTGCGTTAGCCACCAGTGGCTAAAATAAGGCCCACATGGGCTGATCCTACTGTCCACCACCCACACTGGCAGAAGAGGCCCACTTAGGCCAATCTCTTCTCCTTCCTCTCTCCTTCCCTACCTGGTTATATTCAAATATAGATGGTTAGGTTTTTAAGTTATCTGGTTACATCATAGAAGGAGAGTTCCGCAGAGAAATTTAGTGTTTCCCCTACATTAGACATTCTTTCACAGAGTGCAGATATCAACAAAGATATCCAACATAGATTGAATGCACAAGTACCTCTTATGGGAAAATGGTTTGGCATGTTTTAACTAACTGTTCCCTCTGCAAAGCAGAGGTTTCCAAGCCATCATCATTCCTTTAATCCTCTATGGGATCATAGGAATCGATACACACTATTATTAAAAGACAGAGTGAGAGAAATATACACTAAAATTCAATCTGAATCATGCAAGAAGCAGTAAGAGAAAGACATCCTATTGGAATACCTAAAGATTTTGTGATCCATCAGGGCAAAGTACTGAAATCAGAAAACACAACACCATAAGATGACTTCCTTGTATGGTGGGGTCTGGCTATGACTAGCCTAATATGAGGATATGACTGACTTGTTCAGACAAATTATTGTTATACTCTGTGGCTTCATCAAAGAAAGTTACTAGGTCAGAACCAGTGAAAAATGGAATTTCCACTGAAAACTAATGAAGTTACTATGTGGTATAAGAGTGTGTGCATATTAATGGTATGCATGGATTCTCCCCCCAGACACCCCTCTCATGATCTTTGTGAACTTACTGACATGACCTGAAAATTTGTTGAGGATTGGATGCAAAACCAAAATGATATTAGAGGGTGAAAGTTGCACATGTGTATTCATGGAATACATGGATCTAAAAAATAAAATACCTGTGTCAGAATCCTCACTGGTTCTGACCTAGTAACTTTCTTTGATGAAGTCACAGAGTATTTCCGTCGGAAAAAAATCAACAGAACCAGGGGTCACGATTTGAAGCTCCAGGGAGGAAGACTCAGAACCAATGTCAGGAAGTATTTCTTCATGGAGAGGGTGGTGGATGCCTGGAATGCCCTTCCGGAGGAAGTGGTGAAGACCAGAACTGTGAAGGACTTCAAAGGGGCGTGGGATAAACACTGTGGATCCATAAAGTCTAGAGGAAGTGAATGAAGAGTGGGTGGCTCGCAGGAATGACGGCTACTACCTGGAGATAATACCCTTATTCAATAAACATACACACGGTTAATGCAATTCCAACATTGCTCTAAGCTTCAACGGCAAGAGGAAATGTGGAAAAAAGGATTTGCATTCACAAAAAAGCGGGGAGTAGCTTGCTTGTTATGGCGGTTACTATCCCAAACCAAATAAGCCTGATACCTCACTTTCAATGCAGATCCAGCATAGCTCTCTGCTTCAATGGCAGGGGAGAAAGTCTGATACTTCATGCATATCCAGCATAGCTCTCTGCTTCAATGGCAGGGGTGAACGTCTGATACTTCACTTTCATTGCATATCCAGCATAACTCTCTGCTTCAACAGCAGGGGAAATGAAGAAAAGTGGATCTATATACAGACAACAACCAACAAGGACTGAATTACATAGTCTGGGTAAACAAATAAGCATGGGTGTAGCTTGCTTATTGCGGCGGTTACTACCCCTAACTAATTAAGCTAGATATTTCACTTAGATGCAGTTCCACACTGCTCTCTACATTAATGGTGGGGGTGGAAGGGAAATAGAACCAAAAGGTTACTAAGTGCCATGAGTAACAGATAAGTATGAGAAAAAAAAAAGTGCGAAACTTGCTGGGCAGACAGGATGGGCCGTTTGGTCTTCTTCTGCCGTCATTTCTATGTTTCTATGTCCTGAAGATTAGGTGTGGATCACATGGAAATGGAAACAAAACAAAAAAGTTATTAGGGGATGACAATAGTGTGCAAATATTTGTGGAATGCATGGATCGAATAAAAAACAAAAAAAAAAAACCCTGTCAGAATCCTCATGTCCCCATGACTTATCCTGAAAATAAGATGTGGATAGGACACCAAATGGAAAAATTAATATTAGGAGACATATACACACAAACTCACGCAGTAATTGCATAAGCCTTTCCCCCTTCAGAAAATAAGCTAAAAAAGACATCAGATATATGAGACTTGCCCTATTCCTTTTTATTTTTTCAACTGCTATTTCCTGTGAGAGAATGACACTGTGTATTGCACAGAGTTATGAAGGGCAGTATTACCCCATTGCAAATCCTAATTTGCTGTACTTGTCTTTTACACTATTTCATTGATGAGAGTCTGAAAACCAGATCTTCTGGATGGGTCTTGAAGGCCATTTTAGGAAGAACTGCATTATACTACACAACTCTTTCATTTGGATGTGTTGCAGTGTAACTCTCCTTGAACAGTGGATTCAATGAATCTTCCTTAAGGTTACACACTCAGCACTATACAATCTTAATGAATGATGTGCTGTCTTGAAAATTGATCTACTTTAAGAAGACAGCTGGCCCATAAATAAGAATCCATTGGCTGGGTATAATTAGAAAGACACCTGGAAAACATCTGATACAACAGCTGTGAAAAAATGGTCAAAGAAAACACACATAAATTGTTTGCAGACTAAGAGAAAAAAAACAGCCTGACTGTAGCATCCAGGCCATGTTAGCAATTTTTTTTTAATGAAAAAGTATAGTATGAAATCTCTTGCAAAGTTCATAGACAGCAGAGTGCACCAGACTGGTTGGCAAATGTGGGTTTCAGAAGTGAATCTCATCAATCTCTTGCAAAAGAATTAGTTTGATTCTGGCCAGATGTGATACTCTGGCCATTTGTGGGTAGGAATAGAAAGGGACAATAATGTTGAATGCTCACTGGGATCCACAGCTAGCAGATATACAAAGCTCATTCTTAGGACTACTGAAACATGAAGAAGGTAAAGGGAGTTTGATGTCCTAGTCTACTTGGGGGTAACTGACCTGACTGGGAATGAAGTCAGTGTTATAAAAGAAAATTCCAGAAAATATAAGTGCTTGGTAAGAGGGGAGAAAATTTATAGCACACTTCAATGCATAGCTAAGAAATGAGATATGTTTAAGGGTTGCTTCCCTCCCTTACCAATAATTCTGCCCTTAACCATCTATAGGGAGTAGGGTTTTGCATTTTTAAGACCAGCCCTAAGATTTTTCACAGCTCAGTATGCTTGGATTGATCAAATTCTCCTGGTATAAACTGGTTGAAGCACGTTTAAGATGTGGTTGGATGAAGGTATCTTTTCAGAGCAGAAGGAATGTTTTGGTGGTTACCAGGACAAATGCACATCCATATTGTAAAGACTTGTGGAGTGGATTTGCACCTGTGCACCTAGGGCCCTAGAGCCTTGACTCTTAAGAACATAAGAACATGCTGGGTCAGACCAAGGGTCCATCAAGCCCAGCATCCTGTTTCCAACAGAGGCCAAAACCAGGCCACAAGAACCTGGCAAGTACCCAAACACTAAGAAGAACCCATGCTACTGATGCAATTAATAGCAGTGGCTATTCCCTATGTATAATTGATTAATAACCATTAATGGACTCTTCTCCTTGCCACCTCAGTGAATGAGTGGAGAGAAAAGTGAGTGGTCCGAAACAGTGAGCTTGGCCTTGGGGGCTATGTGGCCCTTTTGTTCTGGCTCTAAACCAAAGAGGGGGTTATATATGGTTAAGGGTTATTTATTTATTTAATTTATTAAAAAAACTTATCTATACCATCATTAAGTTAGTTCACCCTCACAATGGTTTACAAAAAGGCACAAAAATAAATAAAAGTTGATTGGTATAGATTATATATTATAGATGTGCCATTATTGAATGGTAACATATTTTCGATAAGAGAACTATGTGTTGATTTTGGCTTATATGTTGATTGGAAAACTGCTGTACAGTTCATATCTAACGTTAATACTCTAATGTGTAATTGGAGATAGTAAAGAAGAAATTAAAAAAGCTGATTATTTGGTGCTTACTTAGTTTTCATTTGTTTTCATTCTCTTTGTAAAAAGCCTGTTTAAAAAGCCAGGTTTTTAGATTTATTTTAAATAGTTTCAAACTTCTCTGCAGTCTTATTTCGATAGGCATGGAGTTCCACAGTACGGGTCCAGCCAGAGACAGGGCTCTCTCCCTTACTTGAGTGAGACGTGCTGATTTAACAGAAGGAACAGTCAGTAGTGCCTTATTAGCTGATCTCAGAATTCTTTGTGGTACATGTACACGAAGTGCTGTGTTCAGCCAGTCCGCCTTTTCATCATGGATTAGTTTATGAATTATACACAGTGCTTTATATTGTATTCTTTGTTCGATAGGTAGCCAGTGTAGTTCAGCAAGTGTTCCTGTAATGTGGTCTCTCTTCTTTTTTCCTGTCAATATTCTAGCAGCAGAATTTTGCAGTATTTGGAGCAGTCTAATGGTTACTTGAGGTAATCCTAGTAGCAGGGAGTTACAATAATCTGTGCTTGCGAATATCATTGCCTGTAAAACTGTACGGAAATTAGCCAGGGTTAGTAAGGGTTTCAATTTTCTTAACTCCATTAATTTAGTGTAACCTTCCTTTACTTTCTGTGAAATGTGATGTTTCATGTTTAATTCAGGGGCAATTAGTACCCCTAGATTCCGTACTTTCACCGCTAAATCCACTGATTATTTTTTATTGCTATTGGGGATTGGATAGGGTATATATTTTTTTCGTTCAAGGTGTAAGAATTCTGTTTTTTCAATGTTTATCACTAGTTCCATTTGGAGAGGAGGACTGGAAGGTTCATATGCATACTGCTCCCAGCATCCCCCAAGAGAGGAGTCCGGAAGTCACCGCAAGCAATCCAGGGATTGATGTACACAGCCCCAGCTTCCAGAGGCCCCACCCCCTTTGCAGTAGAGGAGGACCAGAAGGCTCATCTGCATACTGCTCCCAGCATCCCCCGGGAGAGGAGTCTGTGATCCAGCAAGTGATCCAGGTATTGACGTCCACAGCCCCAGCTTCCAGAGGCCCCGCCCCCTTTGCAGTAGAGGAGGCCCAGAAGGCTCATCTGCATACTGCTCCCAGTATCCCCCAGGAGAGGAGTCCGGAAGTCACTGAAAGCGATCCACGGGAGAGGAGTCCGGAAGTCACCGCAAGCGATCCAGGGATTGACATCTGCAGCCCCAGCTTCCAGAGGCCACACCCCCTCTGCAGTAGAGGAGGACCAGAAGGCTCATCTGCATACTGCTCCCAGCATCCCCCGGGAGAGGAGTCCGGAAGTCACCGCAAGCGATCCAGGGATTGACGTCCACAGCTCCAGCTTCCAGAGGCCCCGCCCCCTTTGCAGTAGAGGAGGACCAGAAGGCTGACCTGCATACTGCTCCCAGCATCCCCCAGGAGAGGAGTCCGGAAGTCACTGCAAGCGATCCAGGGATTGACTTCCACAGCCCCAGCTTCCAGAGGCCCTGCCCCCTTTGCAGTAGAGGAGGACCGGAAGGCTCATCTGCATACTGCTCCCATCATCCCCCGGGAGAGGAGTCCGGAGGTCACCACAAGCGATCCAGGGATTGACTTCTGCAGCCCCAGTTTCCAGAGGCCCCGCCCCATTTGCAGTAGAGGAGGACCGGAAGCGCGCGCCGAATCTCGAACCCTTCCATTAACTGAGTGAAGATTAATTTATAGCTGGTTAAAGAAGATTAAGTATAATTTTCAGAAACTTTTGGGCTTATAAAAGTTTGGTGAAAGGTGAAATTAAGGGATATATTCTTTAGAGTTTGTGTGTGTCTGAGGTAATAAGCAAGCCAGAGATAGTTAATTCTAGGGTCTCCTTCCCACCCACGCAACCCTTGATTTTTAGGCACGAGACACTTTCTGATTAAAAATAAATCAGGGTCTTATCTAAATCATACTATTGTACCAGCCGTTATTGAAAGTTTAATCATCCCCTTGTAGGACATTAGCTGATTAATTAGTAAATTCACCTGTACATTTAAAGTACTCTCATTCCAACTCCCTTAGTATCCTAAACTTAACTAGGAACTTAATAAAACTAAGATGAAGGTAGCATTCCAGCAGTAAGAGGGGGGCTTTCCAATCTTTTGCATTGAGTGTCACATGTATGAATTTTTACCCGCCGGTGAGAGATTGTATGTGTGCACTCGGTGCAAAGAGCTCCTGGCTCTCAGAGAACGAGTCCGATCTCTGGAAGCTAGAGTAGCAGACTTGGAGGAGCTGAGGCAGACAGAGAGGTACATTGATGAGACCTTCAGGGACATAGTAGCCAAGTCCCAAATCCAGTCTGGCAGCCCCAGTGCTGCCTTGGATCAGAAAGATCTCCCAGTAGGAGAACATCACCCTGGTGTAGCAGGAAGCAATCCTGTATCAAGGACCTGCTCTCCAGGTGATGTATTGTCCTCTCATACTGAGGACAAGTCTCCCAGGGCTACTGCCCAGGAGGGAAGGTTTAGCTCGGCCATCATAGTTGGTGATTCGATTATTAGAAATGTAGATAGCAGGGTGGCTGGTGGACGTGAGGACCGCCTGGTAACTTGCCTGCCTGGTGCGAAGGTGGCAGACCTCACGCGTCACCTAGAAAGGATTATAGACAGTGCTGGGGAGGAACCAGCTGTCATGGTACATGTGGGCACCAACGACATAGGAAAATGTGGGAGAGAGGTTCTGGAAGCCAAATTTAGGATTTTAGGTAGGAAGCTGAAATCCAGAACCTCTAGGGTGGCATTCTCTGAAATGCTTCCTGTTCCACGTGCAGGTCCCCAGAGGCAGGCAGAGCTCCAGAGTTTCAATGCGTGGATGAGATGATGGTGTAGGGAAGAGGGATTCAGCTTTATTAGGAACTGGGGAAACTTTTGGGGAAAGGGGAGACTTTTTCAAAAGGATGGGCTCCACCTTAACCAGAGTGGAACCAAGCTCCTGGCACTAACTTTCAAAAAGGAGATAGAGCAGCTTGTAAACTAGAACAAGGGAGAAAGCCGACAATCACTCAGCAGTACATGATTCGGAGAAATGTATCCTTGAAGGATACTAATGAAACAGGAGAGTTGGGGCATACCAACAGAGAGGTTCCATTAAAAGAAAACATAGTCCATGTGCTTATATATAAAAAATCACCGAAGCTAATGATTTCCGAATTATCCTAGCAACTGAAAAGCAGGTTGTTAATACAAACAAAAAATACACTTTGAAATGGCGATGTCCTTTCGTGGATTACAAACTGGTTAAAGACAGGGAACAGAGAGTAGGATTAAATGGTCAATTTTCTCAGTGGAAAAGGGTAAACAGTGGAGTGCCTCAGGGACCTGTACTTGGACCGGTGCTTTTCAATATATATATATATAAATGATCTGGAAAGGAATACGATGAGTGAGGTTATCAAATCTGAGGATGATACAAAATTATTCAGAGTAGGGTAAATCACAAGTGGATTGTGATACATTACAGGAGGACCTTGCAAGACTGGAAGATTGGGCATCCAAATGGCAGATGAAATTTAATGTGGACAAGTGCAAGGTGTTGCATATAGGGAAAAATAACCCTTGCTTTACTTACATGATGTTAGGTTCCATATTAGGAGCTACCACCCAGGAAAAAGATCTAGGCATCATAGTGGATAATACTTTAAAATCATCAGCTCAGTGTGCTGCAGCAGTCAAAAAAGCAAACAGAATGTTAGGAATTATTAGGAAGGGAATGGTTAATAAAATGGAAAATGTCATAATGCCTCTATATCGCTCCATGGTGAGACCGCACCTGGAATGCTGTGTACAATTCTGGTCGCCGCATCTCAAAACAGATATAGTTGCAATAGAGAAGGTACAGAGAAGGGCAACCAAAATGATAAAGGGGATGGAACAGCTCCCCTATGAGGAAAGGCTGAAGAGCTTAGGGCTGTTCAGCTTGGAGAAGAGACGGCTGAGGGGGATATGATAGAGGTCTTTAAGATCATGAGAGGTCTTGAACGAGTAGATGTGAATCGGTTATTTACACTTTCGAATAATAGAAGGACTAGGGGGCATTATATGAAGTTAGCAAGTAGCACATTTAAGACTAATCGGAGAAAATTCTTTTTCACTCAATGCACAATAAAGCTCTGGAATTTGTTGCCAGAGGATATGGTTAGTGCAGTTAGTGTAGCTGGGTTCAAAAAGGTTTGGATAAGTTCTTGGTGGAGAAGTCCATTAACGGCTATTAATCAAATTTACTTAGGGAATAGCCACTGCTATTAATTGCATCAATAGCATGGGATCTTCTTAGTGTTTGGGTTATTGCCAGGTTCTTGTGGCCTGGTTTGGCCTCTGTTGGAAACAGGATGCTGGGCTTCATGGAACCTTGGTCTGACCCAGCATGGCAATTTCTTATGTTCTTATGTTTTTATGTTCTTATGTTTAGTAGCTGTTTGATCATATCTAGGTACATATTGGCCAAGTTAATTGTTTCTTCAATTGTGTTTACAATGGGCAACAATAGTTGAATGTCATCCGCGTATATGTAGTTTTTGATTCCAAGTCCTGCGAGTAGGTGACATACTGAGAGAAGGTAAATGTTAAAGAGTGTTGCAGACAGGGCTGATCCTTGTGGACCTCCTGTTTGTAACTTTACTTTTTCTGATATAGAGTTTTTGATTTGTACTTGGAAATATCTATTATTTAAGTATGACTTGAACCAGGTTATTGTGTTATTTTTGAGTCCTATTTCTTTTAGTCTATTGAGTAGTATTTCATGGTTCACAGTGTCGAATGCTGTGGAGAGATCTTATAGAACCAAAATGCAGTGTGTTCCTGTGTCAAAGCCTCTTAAAATATTGCCGACGGTGATAGTAGTAATGTTTCAGTGCTGTAATGTTTGCGGAATCCATGTTGTGCAGGATTATAGTATGTTATTTCTTTCCAGGTGATCTGCTAGTTGTTTTTGGACTGTTTTTCCTTTAATTTAGTTATTAGCGGTAAGTTTGAAACTGGTCTATAGTTGCTCAAATTTTGGGGGTCAAGGTTCTTTTTCTTAATGATTAGTATGATTATTGATTTCTTGGAGATTTGGACACCAACTGGAGGGATAAAATGCTTTATATTATTTATTATTTATTTATTTATTTAATAGCTTTTATATACCGACGTATGTTGGGAACATCTCGTTGGTTTACAAGTAACAAAATTAGCAACAGGCTTAACAAGGAACTGAATAATAAAAAAATATTAGGATAAGTAATCTTAGGAAACAAGAGAACTAGTGGAAAAACTAGAGGAAGGACTGGGGGGGGGGCAAGGGAGAGGGTGGGGCGGGGAGAGAGGGGCGGGCGAGGGAGAGGGAGAGGGTGGAGGAGGGAGAGGGAGGAGGGGTTAAGTGGGGAGGGGGCGGGGGGCGGGGGATAGGGAGGGGCAGGGTAGGGAGGGGGCTAAGGAGTGGAAGGAGTGGAGAGCAGCAGAGGAGGGAGTAGGGTAAGCATATATTTATCAATTACTTATAAGGAGGCATTCAAAATAAACATGTTATAATCAAATTATTTACAGGTTATGTATAGATATTAGCTAGCTTGGAGGTAGGACAGTTACATTAACATTGGTTTCTGAGGTTAGACTTACAAATTGCAATTTTGTGATGGCAAGGAGAATAGAGGAGGTGGAGGGGGGACTGCAGCGGCGAGGGTTTAATAATTGGCAGGGAGGCTTGCTGAAGGAAAGGGAGGGGGGAGTCAAGGGTAGATGAGGGAGAGCTAGCCTTTAGTTGTAAGATTGTGTGAAGAGCCAAGTCTTAAGGTTCTGCTTGAATATTTTAGGACAAGTTTCTTGGCAAAGTGAGGGTGGGAGATTTTTCCAAAGGGAGGGACCTGCAAGGGAGGTGGAGCTCAGCTTAGTGATTTTGGGTGAGGGGGTATGCAGTGTGGCCAAGCACTGTTTTCTCGTGGGTCTATTATTAGCATGTTTTGATTGTGAAGGGATTTGTTGAAAGAGGAAGCATGGTCCTAGGTGAACAGTTTGGATTAAACACTGACAGTAGTTTAAACTGGATGAGAGAGTGGCAGTTGAAAATTGGTTTCCCCAGCAAACAAAGGTAAATGGAGAAATGCACAGGGGTGGAAATCCCACAGTTAATTGTAAAGAACAAGGAGGACAAGGTGGCTAGACAAGAGTATTTACTTAGAGAAAATAAGGACAGGAGCAATATCTGGAAGGCCGTGTATGAACATTAATAGTAAGGGTTATAAAACACCTGATTACCAGATAGTGTGGTTTAAAATAAGAGCAAAGGCAAATAGAGGTCACATAAAAGTCTTCAGGGGACTGGGAGCACTGAGAGGAGAGGATCACCTTGCTGGGTGCTGAAAGGAATCAGTAAGTTTTGCTTGGGAATTTTTTTTTTTTTTTTTTTAAGAATGGGGAGAAGTATTGGGGTATATTATTTAGTGTGTTTGTGTGTTTGTGCTTTTAATAGTCAGTAAGGTAGCCAATAAGCAAAAGTTAGTGTATTATATTTTAAGATGAAGGCAGCAGTCTAGCAGCAAGAGAGGGGCTTCCCAGTGTTTTGCATCGAGTGTCACATGTATGATTTTTTTTACACGCCAGTGAGAAGTACATGTGCATCCGATACAAAGAGCTCCTGTTTCTCAGAGAATGAGTCCAATCTCTGGAGGCTAGAGTGGCAGCCCTGGAGGAGCTGAGGCAGACAAGAGGTATATAGATGAGACCTTCAGGGACATAGTAGCCAAGTCCCAACTTCAGACTGGCAGCCCTGGTGCTGCCTTGGAGGAAGAAGGTCTCATGAACAGAGAGCATCATCCTGGTGCAGCAGGGTAGGATCCTGTAGCAAGGACCTGTTCTCCAGGTGGTGCATTATCCTTTCACACCGAGGATTTGTCTCCAAGGGTTACTGCCCAGGAGGGAAGGGTTAGATCGGCTGTCATAGTTGGTGATTCGATTATTAGGAATGTAGACAGCCGGGTGGCTGGTGGGCGTGAAGATTGCCTGGCAACATGTCTACCTGATGCAAAGGTGGCAGACATCATGCGTCACTTAGATAGGATTTTAGACAGTGCTGGGGAGGAGCTGGCTGTAGTGGTACATATGGGCACCAACGACATAGGAAAATGTGGGAGGGAGATTCTGGAAGCCAAATTTAGGCTCTTAGGTAGAAAGCTTAAATCCAGAACCTGCAGGGTAGCATTCTCTGAAATGCTTCCTTTTCCACACGCAGGTCCCCAGAGGCAGGTAGAGCTCCAGAGTCTCAATGTATGGATGAAAAGGTGGTGCAAGGAAGAGGGATTCAGTTTTGTAAGGAACTGGGGAACTTTTTGAGGAAGGGGGAGTCTTTTCTGAAGGAATGGTCTCCACCTTAACCAAGGTGGAACCAGACCGCTGGCGCTAACCATTAGAAAGGAGATAGAGCAGCTTTTAAACTAGAACAAAGGGGAAAGCCGACAGTCGCTCAGCAGTTCATGACTCAGAGGGAGGTATCTTCAAAGGATACTAATGATGCATTAGAATTAGGGCAACCCAATAGTGAGGTTCCAATAATAAGAAAAGTAGTCCAAGTGCCTGTAACTAAAAACTCACCTGAGCTAAAAAATTCTAATGTATCCCTTTCAATTAAAAAAGCAGAATGAAAATACGAACAAAAAACAAACTTTGAAATCTTTGTATGCTAATGCAAGAAGTCTAAGAAATAAGATGGGAGAATTAGAATGTATAGCACTGAATGATGACATAGACTTTATTGGCATCTCAGATACATGGTGGAAGGAGTATAACCAATGGGACACTGCTATACAGAAGTACAAATTATATCACAATGACAGAGAGGAGCAACCGGGAGGCGGTGTGGCGCTTTATGTCCGGGATGGCATAGAGTCCAAAAGGATAAACATCTTGCATGAGATTAAATGCACAATCAAATTTTTATGGGTAGAAATCTCTTGTGTGTTGGGGAAGAGTATAGTGATGGGAGTATACTACCGTCCATCTGGCCAAGATGGTGAGACAGACAGTGAAATGCTAAGAAAAATTGGTAATGCAGTAATAATGGGAGATTTCAATTACCAAACACAGAAAGTGCAGAAAGAATGTTTAATCCTGAAGGATAACTCCAAAACGTTCAAATGTCAAAGGTTTTAATAGTTCAATAGGGCAACTCCACTGGTTTATACAGCGTACATCTTATAGGCGTCCCCCGACACGGTCCCGTGTTTCGCCTCGGGCTGCATCGGGAGGGCTCGCCAATAGGGATTCAAAGCAAAAACTGACTGGAGAGAACACTTAGAACTGGCAGTTTTTGCTTTGAATCCCTATTGGCGAGCCCTCCCGATGCAGCCCGAGGCGAAACACGGGACCGTGTCGGGGGACGCCTATAAGATGTACGCTGTATAAACCAGTGGAGTTGCCCTATTGAACTATTAAAACCTTTGACATTTGAACGTTTTGGAGTTATCCTTCAGGATTAAACATCCTTTCTGCACTTTCTGTGTTTGGTGACATTGCTTCAAGTGCAGCATTGCTCCCTTTGTGCTTTTGGTCTTAGATTTCAATTACCCCAATATTGACTGGGTAAATGTATCATCGGGACATGCTAAAGAAAAAAAATTCCCGGATGGAATAAATGACAGTTTTATGGAGGAATTGGTTCAGGAACTGACGAAAGAGGGAGAAATTTTAGATCTAATTCTCAGTGGAGCACACGATTTGGTGAGAGAGGTAACAGTGGTGGGGCCGCTTGGCAATAGTGATGATAATATGATCAAATTTGAATTAATGACTGGAAGGGGGACAGTAAGCAAATCCACAGCTCTAGTGCTATACTTTCAAAAGGGAAACTTGGATAAAATGAGAAAAATGGTTAGAAAAAAACTGAAAGGAGCAGCTACAAAGGTAAAAAGTGTGCAAGAGGCGTGGTCATTGTTAAAAAATACCATCCTAGAAGCACAGTCCAGATGTATTCCACACATAAAGAAAGGTGGAAAGAAGGCAAAACTATCGCCAGCATGGTTAAAAAGGGAGGTGAAAGAAGCTATTTTATTTATGTATTTATTTATTTATTTATTATTTTTGTTATACCGAGTTTCATGACTAGCATCACATCAACCCGGTTTACAGATAACAATGTGTGTAAAGCAGAGCGTAACATAATAAACAATATTCCCAATAGAAACTTTAAACTTTAAATACAGTAAATCAGTTAAAGGATGTGAGAAAGTTACAATAAAACAGGGAAAATTAACTTGGATCTGGAAAAGGGGAGAGATTGAACAGAGCAATATTTACATTTCATCCAGTTTCATCAAATAATGTAGTTGTATAGCAAAGTGAATAAATATGACTATGTGAGTAAATATGACGGTACATAAATATGAAACGGTAAATAAATAACCAAGTGAATAAATATGACACAGTTGTGAATGATAATAATATGATAAAAAAACTCAGCAGATATTAATGAGTGTAAGTTTGTGGTTGGTGGAGCAACCGGGAGGCGGTGTGGCACTTTATGTCCGGGATGGCATAGAGTCCAAAAGGATAAACATCTTGCATGAGATTAAATGCACAATCAAATTTTTATGGGTAGAAATCCCTTGTGTGTTGGGGAAAGAACTTCATTCAAAAATTGGAAGAAGGATCCAACAGAAGTAAATACCGTATTTTTCGCACTATAAGACGCACCTGACCATAGGACGCACCTAGGATTTGGAGGAAGAAAATTAAGAAAAATAATTCTGTCCCCTTGATGGGCTCTGTACGGAGCTCCCCGCTGGTGGCAGTCCATGGGATATTTTTTTGGTTTTGTTTTTTTATAGTAAGGCAGAGAACATCCACACAGGTACTTGCTGCTTTTCTCTCCCTCACAATCATACAAGGCTCTTTCACACTCACTAGCACTCTCCCCCACTCAACTCATTGGCTCTCCCTCACATATACACATACCCACAGACAATCACACACTCAGACTCTCTCCCTCATTCACACAGCTCTCTCACACCAGTTATTTTAAACTTTCATGACTGCTCCAAAGTTCAATAATAAATAGTCAGGGCTATATTACATTGATTAGGAGAGCAATTGCTCCTAATATTTCAACAGGTAGCCACTTAATCAGCACAGGCAGTAATTCTATTTGCTGGTCTGTGTCATGTGTCCTCCATCCCAGGCAGTATACCACCCCCATGACCCTCCAATACATCCAAACCACAAGGAGTGAAGTTCTTACTCTGGACTGCAAGAGAGGTCCTCCGGCAGAGCCCGAGCTCCCCGCCGGTCCCGGGGTGCAGCTCACTGCAAGATCGGCATGGCGCAGGTCAGTCATCATCTGTTTGAACCGCGTGGGCTACGGAGGCCCTTCCAGTTCAAACAGCTCCCTGCCGGTCTGCTGTTCCCAGGGTGCATCCCACTGTGAAGGCTGGCGCAGCACAGGTCAAATGCCAGCCATCCGAACTGGAGGGGCCTCCATAGCCCACGCAGTTCAAACAGCTGATGCCTGACCTGCGCGGTGCCGGCCTTCACAGCGAGATGCACCCCGGGAACAGCAGACCGTCAGGGAGCTCAAGTTCCGCCGGCAGAATGTGACACACCCGCGTCACCATGCTGATTGGGAGGGGGCGGGGAACGGCGCGCGAGAGGGAGAGACACTACCTTCGCTCCATAAGACGCACCCACATTTCCCCCCCATTTTTTGGGGAAAAAAAGTGCGTCTTATGGAGTGAAAAATACGGTAGGTTAAATCATAAGCATTGGCAAGTTAAATGAAAGACATTGATAAGACAGGCTAAGACAGAATTTGAAAAGATGTTGGCCATAGAGGAAAAACTCACAGTAAAAAAAAACCTCTTTAAAATATATCTGAAGCAGAAAGCCTGCGAAGGAGTCAGCTGGACCGTTAGATGATAGAGGGGTTAAAGGGGCACTTAGAGAAGATAAGGCCATTGCAGAAAGATTAAATGATTTCTTTCCTCCAGTGTTTACTGAAGAGGATGTTGGGGAGATACCCGTTCCGGGGAAGGTTTTCATGGGTAATGATTCAGATGGACTGTACCAAATCACTGTGAACCTAGAAGATGTGTAAGCCTGATTGACAAACTGAAGAGTAGTAAATCACCTGGACTGGATGGTATACACTCCAGAGTTCTGAAGGAACTGAAAAATGAAATTTCAGATCAATTAGTAAAAATGTGTAACCTATCATTAAAAACATCCATTGTACCTGAAGACTGGAGGGTGGCTAATGTAACCCCAATATTTAAAAAGGGCTCCAGGGGCAATCCAGGAAAATAGAGACCAGTTAGCCTGACTTCAGTGCCAGGAAAAATAGTGGAAAGTGTTCTAAATATCAAAATCACAGAACATACCGTATAGAAAGACATGGTTTAATGGAACAAAGTGAGCATGGCTTTACCCAAGGCAAGTCTTGCCTCACAAATCTGCTTCACTTTTTTGAAGGGTTTAATAAATATGTAGAGAAAGGTGAACTGGTAGATGTAGTGTATTTGGATTTTAAGAAGATATTTGACAAAGTTCCTTATGAGAGGCTTCTAGGAAATGTAAAAAGTCATGGGATAGGTGGCAATGTCCTTTCGTGGATTACAATTTGGCTAAAAGACAGGAAACACTCTGGTTTAAAATGGGTTCCAGCGGTAATCTGGGAATCTATAGATATGCACGCATTTGGGTGGCTTTTAAAATTCGGTTAGCATGCGCACACCCTACTTGTACGTGCATCCCCTCACCGATGCGCATGCTGGGCTTTTATAATCAACCTCATTAACAGGCCGTTACAGTAAAATCGGCTGGTGAGCCGGCACTCCAAAAGAGGCGCTAGGGACACTAGCGTGTCGCGCCTCCTTTTTGACAGGAGTGGCGGCTGTCAGCAGGTTTGACAGTTGACGCTCAATTTTGATGGCGTCGGTTCTCAAACCCGACAGCCACAGGTTCGGAAAATGGACGCCGGCATAATTGAGCATCTGTCTAACTGGTTTAAAATGGGTTCCAGCGGTAATCCAGCATCTGTCTTCTGACCAGTTTTTTCTGCTTTTCTGTACACTTTTCCGGTGCGGGCAGAAATTAACGCCAGCCTTTGGGCAGGCGTTAATTTCTGAATGTAAAATGTGCGGCTTGGCTGATACAGTACAGTGGAGCGCACTGTACTGTATCGGCCTGTATGTTCTTATGTAATATATGAGCGTTTAAGACCATGCCGTTTTCTCTTTTGTTATGCTGGTTCAATGAAAGGTACTGCAAGCTGCTAAGCTTCCAGTTTTCTTAAGGTTCAATATGACTACTAGAACCCTTCACTGCAGTCCTGGAGACACAAATAAAATAATTTACAAACGTGAAGCTGAGCCCTCCAATATAATAGCTCTCTATTACTTTAGATTTTAACTGCAAGAATTTATCAAAGACAGCAAAGCATTTTTTAGCAAGTTTTTTTTTGCCATGAAACCTTACAACTTCAGCAGCATAATTCACTGAATAGCTTCAACATTCTGATGTTTTCATAATAAAACAGAACTACTCTTCCACTCACTTTAGCATATATATTTATCTCAGTAGTTGGAAAGGTGAGGAATAGTAGTTTAATAATAAGTGGCAAGACGTGCAGCAGCAGTCTGGGAAAATCTGGCAAAATTGAATATATGTTTACATTTCTTGACAGTGAAACAGTGCAGATAATAATAGGATATTGTGGAGTAACTCCAGATGGTTTGCAAATGGTTTTCTAACGTTATGTGGGTGTACGGTATACAGTGTAAAATGCCAGCTAATGGAAATGAGTCTGATTCAATTCATGCACATACAGTGTTGTCAATGGAACATATGTAGCAAAATGAACCGGAATGCCCTGATTTGATATTAAACACGGATGCATTCGCTGTAATCAGAATGCATAAATATGTGTACATGTATCACAGGCTGATATAAGACTTAGAGGGTCTTCTGTTTATTGTAAAGCTACCAGGCATCTCAGAGAAAGGCAGTCTAATAATTTGGGATAACTATGTTCTCTTTTACTTATAAATTGTATGGACTTCTCTAAAACTCCATTCTTGAAAAGGAAACAAACCAAATTTGTACTCAATATTTAGGGGTAGATTTTAGAAGGCCTGCGCATGCGCGTCCATGTGGCACTTACAACATTCACGGTGTTGGGACAAGGGTACCTCTCCCAGGGAACAAGAGTAGAGTCACTGCTGTCACACTGGGCCCTGAAAGTAAATGTTTCCCCCCATATACAAAGCATTCAGCCCTGGGGAAAAGAGGTACAGTGAGAGAGTTAGCCAGTGAGTGGGTCCAGCTCCGAAGATAAGTAAATTCTTTTATGGTCCTATTGGTGTGCAGTCCGCACCCCGGGATGGAGCTCACATTACATTTTATCAGAATATAAATCAAATAAATAAATAAAGATACATTTTAAATAGGACGAAAAGCCAAGGGCTCAGCAGACAAGAGGCCGCGGGTAGTGACTGCCCGTTTCATTAATTATGCACACAAAATTCTTGTCCTTCAACACTATTGAAAATGTCAAGAAATTGTCTTTGAGAACAAGGAAATTTTGATATTTCAAGACTTTTCCACACAAGTCTCGCTCCAGCGCAAGGAATTCACCACAGTTTGCTCAGAGTTAGTGGCGAAGAAAATCTGCTTCGCCTTAATGTACCTGGCCAAATTAAGGATCAGCTACCCAGACACAAATCGACTTTTTGATTTGGCCAGTGCTGCGAGAGACTTCGTTGCAACTTTGGTGACAAATGAGCAGGGAGATTCCAATTGAGATGTGCAACTTTGCCCTACCTTTAAGATTTGGGAACCCTCGAGATGGAGAACTTATTGCTGGTACCTTTTTGTTTTTTCGTTTTGGCCTTTCCAGACCAACTGAGTAGGATCCACAACTGGGATTAGCATCTGTTCTTTTTATGGGGTTTTTTTTTTCTATATTCCTCTGTGGAATTTTTGTATTTCCAATATGTCCATATGGGGACTGGTATGTTATTCACTAGCATAGGGGCGTGGTGGTGAGTGAGCACATTCAGCCGGGGTCCGGAACCCCCGCTGAATGACCTCCTGCAGTCGATCTCCTGCCGGCGCCATTTTCCGTACGGAAAATGATTCGCGGCAGGAAATCGCTCCCGGACCCCCGCTGGACCCCCAGGGACTTTTGGCCAGCTTTGGGGGGCCTCCTGACCCCCACAAGACTTGCCAAAAGTCCAGCGGGGGTCAGGAACGACCTCCTGCAGTCGAATCGTGTTGGTCTATGGCCGCCGCCATTTTGCGCCGCCATTTTGCAAAATGGCGGCACAGAATGGCGCCGGCTGAAGACAACACGATTCAATTGCAGGAGGCCGTTCCGGACCGCCGCTGGATCCCCAGGTAATTTAAGGCATTTGGGGGGGGGGTTCGGGAGGGTGGGGGATTTAATTTAAAGGGTCGGGGGTGGGTTTTAGGGTGTTTTTAGTGTGCCGGTTTTTCCTGCCCTCCCCCTTCCCCCGATTTAGCTACGGACCGCCGCTGGACCCCCAGGTAATTTAAGGCATTTGGGGGGGGTTCGGGAGGGTGGGGGATTTAATTTAAAGGGTCGGGGGTGGGTTTTAGGGGGTTTTAGTGTGCCGGTTCACGATTTTAACGATTTTCACGATACTCTAAACACCCAAACGGCGACTATACGATTCCCTCCCCTTTCCAGCCGAAATCGATCGTTAAGACGATCGAGGACACGATTCACATCTCTACTAAATATAAAGGAATCATGTGCAGCTCCCAGGTACCTGGCACATCGAGGATGTGCAGTCGAGTGTCACACACCACTTGCACATTGTTGCAGTAGATCTCTTCCCTGAGCCGGAGGGGGGAGGGGAAGAGGAGATGATAGCTGTATGAGTCGATAACTCCCAGGACATTTGGAAAGTTAGCAATGGCATATATGCCCTCTCTTCAAGTCCAGTAACTGCTGCCTTTCATGAGGGAATCTGATGTAACAATTAATGTGGTCACATATAGCTGTTATGACCTGACCCAGATAGTGGAAAAAAGATGTTTGTGACATTCCCCCAATGACCCTGACTATTGTTTGTAATGAGCCAGATGCCATAAAATGCAGGGTGCACAGTGGTTTGGTGAGGCCTGCTATAGCGTGGGACCTTTCTGTGAAAGGATCCAGGTCCCCTCTGAGTTTTTTATATAATCCATGATAGCATGAGAGCTCAGGCAATACCTCTTAACCACGTGTATCTGAGGCATCCTTAGCAATGTTGTATGGGGATGAAAGATGCACTCCTCTACTGCCTTTGTACCCTCCTGCATAGCAAGCCCTGACCGGGGCCATCTTGCTCCATCAATGGGGCTTGCAGCTCTGGCTCTGGTGTGGGTACTTTCCTAGAAGGTGTTAGAACTTTCCTTCCCTGTTGGTGTCGCTGTGGTTTGTTGTTGTTCAGCTGCCTGAAGCAGCTAGTATCTCACTACTAATACACTTAGAACTAACATTGTAGCTTTGGGGAGAGAGGGCAGATAAGAAAAGGTGTTTTTATTGGCTCACCAGGGCTGTGTAGGTGTGTCTGAGATAAGGCCTCATTTTATTATGTGTGATAAGTACTCCTTTCCCAAGATAACTGCTGCTATGGCAATAAAAGCCCCCCCCCCCCCCCCCCACCAACAGCAAATCAAAGAGGTGCTATTTCTCACATTTAATCCTCTGCCAGTATGCAATATTATACTGCGAAATGCAGAGGGAATCCTTCATTTGCATAATTTTCTTGATTTTACATTCTTATTATCATATTAAAAACATAAGAACATAAGTTGCCATATTGGGTCAGAAAGAGGGTCCATCAAGCACAGCATCCTGTTTCCAACAGTGGTCAATCAGGGTTAAGAGTACCTGGCAAGTACCCAAACATTAAGTAGATCCCATGCTACTAATGCTAGTAGTAGCAGTGGCTATTCCCTAAGTCAACTTGATTAATAGCCGTTAATGGACTTCTCCTCCAAGAACTTATCCAAACCTTTTTTGAACCCAGCTACACTAACTACCCTAACCACATCCTCTGGCAACACATTCTAGTGCTTAATTGTGTGTTGAGGGACAAATAATTTTCTCTGATTTGTTTTAAATGTGCTACTTCCTAACATCATGGAGTGCTCCTTAGTTCTTCTGTTATCCAAAAAAGTAAATAACTGATTCAAATTTACCCATTCTAGACTTCTCATGATTTTATATACCAGCTGTCTCTTCTCCAATTGAACAGCTCTAACCTCTTTATTTCCTCTTAGGGGAGCTGTTCCATCCCCTTTATCATTTTGGTCACCCTTCTCTGTACCTTCTCCAGTGCAACTATATCTTTTTTGAAATGCAGCTACCAGAATTACACGCAGTACTCAAGGTGTGGTCTCACCATGGAGCAATACAGAGGCATTATGACATTTTCTGTTTTGTTCACCATTCCTTTCCTAATAATTCCTAACATTGCTTTATTGACTGCCGTAGCACACACTAAGCCTACGATTTCAATGTATTATCCACTATGATGCCTAGATCTTTTTCCTGGGTGGTAGCTCCTAATATGAAACCTCACATCATGTAACTAAAGCATGAGTTATTTATACATTTATACATTTAGGGGCGGATTTTAAAACTCCTGCGCGTGTAAATCCGGCAGGATTTATGCGCGGAGGGCCCTTGCGTGCCGGCTCGCCTATTTTGCATAGGCCGCCGGCGCGCGTAAAGCCCCGGGACGCGCGTAAGTCCCGGGGCTTTTGAAATGGGGAGGGAGGGGGCGTGTCCGGGGCGTTCCCGAAACGACGCGGCGTTTCGGGGGCGTGCCACGGCATTTTGGGGGTGGGCCCGGGGGCGTGGTCGAGGCCTCCGGACCACGCCCCCGGGACTGGAGGATGGAGCGGGGCTGCTGGTGACGCGCGCAAAGTTACGCCTGCTGAAAGCAGGCGTAACTTTGCCGACAAAGGTAAGGGGGGGCTTTGGATAGGGCCGGGGGGTGGGTTAGGTAGGGGAAGGGAGGGGAAGATAGGGGGAGGGCGAAGAAAAGTTCCCTCCGAGGCCGCTCCGAAATCGGAGCGGCCTCGGAGGGAACAGGCAGGCCGCGCTGGGCTCGGCGCGTGCAGGTTGCACAAATGTGCACCCCCTTGCGCGCGCCTACCCCGGATTTTATAAGATACATGCGGCTACGCGCGTATCTTATAAAATCTGGTGTACTTTTGTTCGCACCGGTGGCGCGAACAAAAGTACCAGCACGCGTATTGTTTTAAAATCCGCCCCTTAATCTGCCATTTGAATGTCCAATTTTCCAGTCTCTCAAGGTCCTCCTGCAATTTATCACAATCCGCATGTGATTTAACTACTCTGAATAATTTTGTATCATCTGCAAATTTAATTACCTTATTCATTGTATCCCTTTCCACATTATTTATAAATATACTGAAAAGCAACGGTCCAAATACAGATCCCTGAAGCACTCCACTGTTTACCTTTTTCCACTGAGAAAATTAACCATTTAATCCTACTCTCTGTTTCCTTTTAAATACTAACGCGCATTGCTGTAAACATTGCACGTCTATCAAGCATTAGACCCTGGTTATGCAATAAGCCCTAAGGCAGCTTGATAAATGACCCTATAAGCTGATTGGTGTAGCAGAGAGGAAGGCAGGTAGTGGCAGAAACGCCTGAGGGCCTCCAATTCTAAAAGGTTTTGCATCATTTGGTACCTATTGTAAATTGTTTGCAAAATAGTAGCCAAATATATTGTAGGTGCTCATGAGCTGATTTACAATACAGTCTGATTTCCCTTGTTAAAATGTTCAAAAGTTGGCAGTTGTACTATTATCCTTTTAATTGGGCCAACATGAGCATTATCTAAGTGTGTCAGAATACTTTAATTTTTGATGCTGCATAAGTTGCTTCTTCAGATGAAATGTGAAGAAGATACCTCCTTGATTTGAAATACAGGTAGGCAACCTCTAGCCCTGCTTGGGTTTTCAGGATATTCCTCATGAATATGCATGAGCTAGTTTTACATGCACACTACTTTCATTGTATGCATATAGACTGGAGTTTGCCTACCCCTGAAATGAAAGCTTGCATATTACGACTCTGGATTATTTTTATGATGATCCAGCACAAGGAATGATAGCCTGGAAATAATTCATTTTTCATCAGGACCAATATGGTTCTTAGAACTCTGCACTCCACTTGAGTTTGTATCCAATATCTAATTAGAAATGTACTACTGGTGAACCAAAAAATGAATACAGAAGATATAGTTTAGGAAGTTGTAAATAACTGTAAAGAAAGACAAGGTTATCTGGGAGTTCTAAGCTTTATAAATATTTATACTAGGTGCTAAAAAGCAGTGCCTTCCATACTTAAAATTATTTGCACAAAAAGGCTTATATCTTTCCTGCATAAGTAAACTTTACAGCAACATTGTATATAGTATTTTTAGTGATATCAGTAGAAGCCAAATATTTATGTAATTACTAAGAGCTGAAGAGAGATTCTAAAGAGAACAGTTTAACCACAACTCCAACTTGTTGAAGGTAATATCCTGTCTTTCAGGAGTTTTCCTACCTCACAGTAATACTTTGTTTATAATAAAAAAAAGACAAACAGAGAGAATGATATATTATTTCCTGCTACCTATGAGTTCTTTTAGTCTGTCTTACTTAGGACTGTGTTGTACAGGAATATTCTCACAACTAAAATGAATTTCTCACTATACACTGGGAAAAAGCTTGTAGCTTAATATGCTACTGTTTCATTTTAGATTTTAGCCAGTTATTGTTACTACATACAGTAACTATTAGTTTCTGGCCTTTTTAATGCCAAATGCTTAAGCTATAAAATCCATACACTGCTTAATAATATGGGTAGCCAGGACATACACTTCTCTCAGCATCTGCCCTTTTACAAAGATCAACACAATAAGCACACAGATACCTGAGTGGAATCAAATAGGCCACAACTTTATTACAATATACAACCAGGTGCCTAAGCCAACAGTAGTAGGAAATAATGAACCCACGGTGATCATCCACCACCAACCAGCAAGATGAAATTTAATGTGGACAAGTGCAAGGTGTTGCATATAGGGAAAAATAACCCTTGCTGTAGTTACACAATATTAGGTTCCATATTAGGAGCTACCACCCAGGAAAAAGATCTAGGCATTATAATGGATAATACTTTAAAATCGTCATCTCAGTGTGCAGCAGCAGTCAAAAAAGCAAACAGAATGTTAGGAATTAGGAAGGGAATGGTTAATAAAACGGAAAATGTCATAATGCCTCTATATCACTCCATGGTGAGACCGCACCTTGAATTCTGTGTACAATTCTGGTCGCCGCATCTCAAAAAAGATATAGTTGCGATGGAGAAGGTACAGAGAAGGGCAACCAAAATGATAAAGGGTATAGAACAGCTCTCCTATGAGGAAAGGCTGAAGAGGTTAGGGCTATTCAGCTTGGAGAAGAGACGGCTGAGGGGGGGATACAATAGAGGTCTTTAAGATCATGAGAGGTCTTGAACGAGAAGATGTGAATCGGTTATTTACACTTTCGAATAATAGAAGGACTAGGGGGCATTCCATGAAGTTAGCAAGTAGCACATTTAAGACTAATTGGAGAAAATTATTTTTCACTCAATGCACAATAAAGCTGTGGAATGTGTTGCCAGAGGATGTGGTTAGTGCAATTAGTGTAGCTGGGTTCAAAAAAGGTTTGGATAAGTTCTTGGAGGAGAAATCCATTAACTACTATTAATCAATTTTACTTAGGGAATAGCCACTGCTATTAATTGCATCAGTAGCATGGGATCTTCTTAGTGTTTGGGTAATTGCCAGGTTCTTGTGGCCTGGTTTTGGCCTCTGTTGGAAACAGAATGCTGGGCTTGATGGACCCTTGGTCTGACCCAGCAAGGCAATTTCTTATGTTCTTATGTTAATACCATCGCCGTTCCCAAGACTCCTGCCACTGCCCAGAAAGGAGCCATGCCCTTAGAGCCCCACCACAGCCCAGCAAGGAGCCATATGTGGGACAACTGCACTCAGTTGTTCCCGCTCAGAAATCCAGAAATGATCACCATCAGGTCAGCAAAACATTCAGCACAATGCTGAACTCCAGACTGGCTCGAGCAACCCGCCCCCCTTTGCTGCGACAATCAAGAAAACACCCCTTAAACTCAAAACTAGAATATAACGGTGGGTGGATGGCATGCAGCAGCAGTGACAATGGCCACTCTGCCATGCACACCACCTAGACCCAGAACTCCTCCCCCTACCCTACAAGATTAGCACCCGGGAGGCAATCGGCTACCTGCCCAGCCATGGTTGGAATTCAAAGCATTCAATGACTCCTAACTTAACAGACTGGAAATTCCAGTCATAGGCAGCCTCCCCCCATCCCCCCTGCCAGCTCCTGAAGTGAGCCTGGCATCATATTACTATGGGCAACCAGATACAAGACCCGTCTGCCCTTCCAATCTGTAGACATGAGCATCTGATTCAGAAAAAAATTCTACAAGGCAGAAGAAGCCCAGTTTTTTAGTCAGAATGTTAGAAGTTAATTTTAAGACTGCCCACATTGGTAGAAAGTCTGCTGGTAATTTTACCCACAGATGGAGTTGAAGAAAAGGATAATCCTTGTTGACCGGGATAACCTATGCAGAGCAGCAGTTACCTAAGAATAAAATAATACCAAAAATGCTTGCTGGGCAGACTGGGTGGACGACATGGGGTCTTTTTCTGCCGGCATCCACTCTGTTACTATGTTTTATATTTTGACCAATTTTCAAAGTAAAAGAATATGTAGCCTTTCCCTTTGAAAATGATCCCAGAAAAATCAGCACACATTTGCGAGTAGTTTTCTGGAGAAAACTGCGGGCGTACTTCTGAAAATGCAAAAGTATGCATGCAATTCCAAACCCCTCCTCACCTCTGTCCCCAGGAATGCCTCTTGTCACTATGGGTTAAAGAAACACATTAATACGTCCATTTCTATAGGAAAAGCACTGTTTTACCCCTGAAAAAGGTTTATGAAATTACCCTTGCTGAGTGTCTTGGAAGAGGAGCAATGAATTTAAAGGAGTTCCTAGTCTTCTATC
Source organism: Rhinatrema bivittatum (assembly GCF_901001135.1). Lineage (NCBI taxonomy): Eukaryota > Metazoa > Chordata > Amphibia > Gymnophiona > Rhinatrematidae > Rhinatrema > Rhinatrema bivittatum. Next base: position 140,686,456 of record NC_042615.1, on the reverse strand, counting down.
ATTTATTTACTCCTACTCATTTCCCAGTATCTTTTAAAGAAAGTTGGGCAAAAACTGAGACCTGTTATTAAACATTACAGGTTGGTACATTGTACAGCAGCTACGTGCATGTCACAGTTGAGAGTTCTTGTGCTGTGGCATGATTGACACAGCCTAGTAGGTGAACCATCTAGGCCCATACCAACAACTGTTGGATGCTCCGCTACTGGGACTGAGCTGGGGCTTCACCTATACCAGTCCTGTTCCCAGCAGGTTGAGCCCTTGGGTTCCAGAAGCCAGCAGGTCTTAGGTGTGTGTCACTTAGGGAGCGGACAGAGAGTCCAGGCATGAGCAAAGGTCAGGGTTGAAGGTGATCAGACAGTAGCCAGGACCAGGCTGAGGGTCAGGGCAGGCAGCCAGCAGAGAGTGGTCCTGGTCCATAGCAGAGGTCAGTACTAGGCAGCAGGTTAAAGAATGGTCCGGGTCTGTAGTAGAGGTCAGTACCTTGCGGCAGGCAAGAGAATGGTCTGGATCTGTAGCAGAGGACACTACCAAAGGACAAGGACAGGCTGAACAAGGGGACCAAGAAACAGAAAGGTGGACCAGGAGAAGACATAGGAAGGCAATCAAGGAGGCAGGGAGTAGGCAGGGGAAGGCAACAAGAAGGCATAGAGATAAGGCAGAAAAGGTACAAGGAAAGACAAAAGCAACTCGCTCTACAAGGGTCCTGTTGCTGAGAGGAGGATGGGGGCATGGCAGATGTTTAAATACTCCTCTGCGTGGCATCAGCAGCAGGCTCCTCAGCTGAGGATTCCTGCCATGGGGCCTTTAAAGAGTGGTATTCTCCGCGCGCACACACCTAGGGCCTGGGCTGGCAGGAGCACGGAATGTGGCGTTTGAACCGCGGCAAAGTTTGGCGACATGCTTGGTGAGTGTGGTCAGTCACAGGGTTGTTCTACAGCCAGCCAAATGTTACAGTGCAGAAGTTACACCGATTTTCAAAGTGAACTTATGTGCAGAAGTTCACTCTGAAAATTATGGGGTAGATTTTTAAACAGCGCGATTTGGCCTACTTTTGCTTGCGCATCAGACTCAAGCAAAAGTACGCTGGATTTTAGTAGATACGCGCGGAGCCGCGCGTATCTGCTAAAAACCTGGATCGGCGCGCGCAAGGCTATTGATTTTGGGGTAGATTTTTAAACAGCGCGATTTGGCCTACTTTTGCTTGTGCATCAGACTCAAGCAAAAGTACGCGGGATTTTAGTAGATACGCGCGGAGCCGCGCGTATCTGCTAAAAACCTGGATCGGCGCGCGCAAGGCTATTGATTTTGGGGTAGATTTTTAAACAGCGCGATTTGGCCTACTTTTGCTTGTGCATCAGACTCAAGCAAAAGTACGCGGGATTTTAGTAGATACGCGCGGAGCCGCGTGTATCTGCTAAAAACCTGGATCGGCGCGCGCAAGGCTATTGATTTTGTATAGCCGGCGCACACCGAGCAGCACAGTCTACCCACGTTCCCTCCAAGGCCGCTCCGAAATCGGAGCGGCCTCGGAGGGAATCCTCTAACGCCCTCCCCTCACCATCCCCTCCCTTCCTCTATCTAACCCACCCGCCCGGCCCTGTCTACACCCCCCCTTACCTTTCTCCGGGGATTTACGCCTCCCGGAGGGAGAAGTAAATCCCCGCGTGCCAGCGGACCTGCTGCGCGCCGGGACGCGACCTGGGGGCGGGTACGGAGGGCGCGGCCACGCCCCCGGACCGCCCCGGGCCGTAGCCATGCCCCCATACCCGCCCCCAAAACGCTGCCAACACGCCCCCGAAATGCCGCGACGACCGGGCCCGCCCCCGACACGCCCCCGACACGCCCCCCTCGGAGAACCCCGGGACTTACGCGAGTCCCAGGGTCTGCGCGCGCCGGTAGGCCTCTTTGAATGTAGGCATACCGGCGCGCAGGGCCCTGCTCGCCTAAATCCGCCCGGTTTTGGGCGGATTTAGGCGAGCAGGGCTCTGAAAATCCGCCCCTTTGTATAGCCGGCGCGCGCCGAGCCGCGCAGCCTACCCCGTTCCTTCCAAGGCCGCTCCGAAATCGGAGCGGCCTCGGAGGGAATCCTCTAACTCCCTCCCCTCACCATCCCCTCCCTTCCTCTACCTAACCCACCCGCCCGGCCCTGTCTACACCCCCCCTTACCTTTCTCCGGGGATTTACGCCTCCCGGAGGGAGAAGTAAATCCCCGCGCGCCAGCGGGCCTGCTGCGTGCCGGGACGCGACCTGGGGGTGGGTACGGAGGGCGAGGCCACGCCCCCGGACCGCCCCGGGCCGTAGCCACGCCCCCGTACCCGCCCCCAAAACGCTGCCGACACGCCCCCGAAACGCCGCGACGACCGGGCCCGCCCTCCGACACGCCCCCGTCACGCCCCCCTCCGAAAACCCCGGGACTTACGCGAGTCCCGGGGTCTGCACGCGCCGGTAGGCCTCTTTGAATGTAGGCATACCGGCGCGCAGGGCTCTGAAAATCCGCCCCTATGTGAAAGTACATGCATGAACTTGCCCACACAAAATTACACCTACTGTTTGCAACATGGAACTTGTGCATGCAAATTTATGGACATAATTTTCAAAAGGACTTAAGCACATAAACCCTTTATGCATGTAAATTAATTTTTGTACAAATGGATTGTGGGGATTGTTGATTAACCTGAGGATGAAGGTTGATGTTATTTTCTGGGTTAATATGAGATTGTGTTGGGTTTGGGCAGAATTTTTTTGCTTTTAAAATGCTGATTATGGATGAAATGATTGCTTTAAAATATGTTTTTTTGAATCACTTTGAGTTATTCATTTAAAGCAGAGCTTTAAATAGATATAATTAATTAATTTATTCATTAATGAAGGTACAGTAACATCAAGGAACAATTACACTATATTACTTGCAAATGGCACTATCTCTTTGTGATTGATACTCAACGGGAGATCTGTGGGAGTTGTAGTAGCAGTGCTTGGTTTGATGACTTTGAGAAGTGATTAATGGCAATACAAAACTGCAGAGTTTTTTAGGATGATAATATGATAACATTTAAGATAAGTATAATCTAATATAGAAAGATTTTGAATAAAGATAATTTGTGGGTAGTTTGTATGGGAAGAGTATATGACGTAAATTAAGGCTCTTTTGTGTATGATACTGGTTGAAGCCCATTGCGGGCAAGAGTCTGTGGGTTAGTTCAAATTGATTACCTAATTTTCTGATACTCATTTCCCATTTTTATATGGCTAATTTTATAAAACAGAGTATGTTGTCCTCAGAATACTTGTTTATTAGACACTATATCTTTGTATTCATATATTTTTATTGATTCAGAAGACTTTTTTATACAATTTTTATTTGGTGAATATAACTAACTCATTTGTGAAGATACTGCTACCATATTATACAATACATTTTATCTAACAATACAACAAAAAAGGTTGCAATTACTGTACTTGAGATACATAATGATCTACAGGTTTCCTAACTCTATGATTTATTTTTTTTTACTACAATAGATCCATCCATATTTGTCTGTGAAACATACAATATTCCACTAAGAGTGTATTTCTAGGGAAAAACTATCCTTCCAGTTAGTAAGGATGAGTTTTAAGGCCAAGGATATATCAGGTCTAGCTGATGGTGAAGCTTAAACTTCTGCTCAGGAATACTGATTAGTACTCTGGTTACTGGGTCAAAACCTCAACCCACAGAAGGCTGACGTGTCAGAGGAAATAGGCCTCATCCCAGGACCAGTAATCATGTCCCAAGCAAATGAATTGGCCCTCTGGGCTTGAAAAGGGGTTGCTGGGAGTAGGGTAGTGTTCCCAGCAGTTTGAAGCTTACTAAGTTACACTAGGGAATTAAGTACCTGATTCACTAAGGGTTTTCCCATAGACACGAAATGGATGAAAAGACTTAATGAAGCTGGCCCTAAGACCCTGCTTTTGCCTCAAAACTGAGGTGTTCTGCTTTGGAATTTGAACTGCTTGACCTGCTTTTGGATGCTTTGACCTGAACAGAATCTGTTGCCATTTCCAGACTGGCACCTGAACGGCCCTAAATCTAAGAAACAGAAACTATGCTTGAGCCCCTACCCTGGGAGAGGTCTGTTCTTCTGTGCCCTTGGGATTCAAATGTAGCCCAGGTTGGGAGCCTGATAGGATAGTAAAATAACCATCAATTCCGTGTTACAAACAGGAATATCCTCTATAATTACAATTGATTTCCAAATAATAATTTGAAATGAAAGCTCACACTGGATGTTCAGTTCAATACAGACTTAATCCTTCTCCATACCCTTCCAAAATGTCCTTATATTGTTATAGAAATATGACGTATGAAATTGTCCCTATCTCTGTTTGGCAAAATTCAACTGTGGAGTGGAAAGAAGTGTTAAGAATTATAGATACTGTAAGTTAAACCAGTGGTTTTCAACCAGTGTGTTGCACACTTCCTGGTTTCCCGCTGCTCTTCCCTCTGTCTTCTCCATCCCAGCAAGATGCAGACAATTCTTTGATGACGACTGCTGCCTTCAGCACATTCAAGCAGAGAGGAATGGCAGCAGTGTTTATGGAAGCTGACAACAGCAACAGGGCCTTTTCTTCTTCTCGACCCTGTGGCCTGGAACAGGAAGTGATGTTCAGCAGGACACACAGGAAGAAGAAAAGACCATGCCGCTGTTGCTGCTGCAGGGACCAAGTGTCCCAAGGCTCCCTCCACCTCCCGCAATTGCAGGAGCTCCTCTGTCTGCTTTCTGAGGCAGTCTTTCACTGCTACAGACCTGGGGCAAGCTGATCGCTGGATTACCCCAACAGCTGCAAGGAGGAAAATCCCCGCAGCCACATTTTCAACTGACTGCCCCTTTGATCTGCACTGTGATGATAGCAGCACAGAAAAACAGTTGAGTGCTGCCTTCATAGCTTTGCGGGACTAGAGGGATGCAGTAGTCACTCCTGCTGCAGTTCCCAGCCTGTCATGATTTTGCTTTAATAGCAGCACACTGGCTGCTCTTCTCAGTCACCCAATGCAGATCCAGGATGCCTCATGTACTCAGGGGACGGGGGGGGGGGGGAGTGAATGAAAGAGACAGAGAGAGTAAGCCAGCATGTATGTAATTGTGTGAGAGAATGATTGTGATTGAGTCCATGTGTTTAAGTAAGAGAAAGAAGGCATGTGTGAGCGAGAGAGAGACTGGTCAGGGAGATAGCTGGTGTGTGTGAGAGACAGCAAGACTGGTCATGGAGGTCACTGGTGTGTATGAGAAAGAGAGACTGGTCAGGGAGGTAACTGGTGTGTGAGAGAAAGAGAGACTGGTAATGGAATCGACTGGTGGGTGTGAGAGAAAGCAAGACTGGTCAGGGAAGTGACTGGTGTGTGTGAGGGAAAGAGAGATTGGTCAGAGAGGTGACTTGTTCTGTTTTCCTAACAGAAGGTGCATTGGTGTTTAGGCCATGGTTAAATATTTGTATTGTTGCCTTTTTGATAGGTAGGTTTGTTACTGTTTGAGTGTATTCCATATGTTATGAATTCGCTGCCCGTGGGGTTTCCCCGCGAGCAAGCTCACTCACCTCTGTTGCTGCTTCTTCACCCGACGCGGCATGGACGCCACCGTCGGGCCTGCTCACGCGGCCGGACCCGCGGACTGTGATCTCCCCTGCGGCCCGGAAGCCGCCCGGACTTCGCTTGACCATCTTCATGGCTGGGAGCCGCCGCCAGCGTCTTGGTGATCTTCGTGGCCTGGAGGCCGCATTCCCACGCTGGAATAGCGGCTGGAGCCACCCCCAGGGTCTCCTGCAGCGGCTGGAGCCACTGCCATCCTCGGGCCTGCTCTTCAGGCCAGCCCTGCGCTTCTGATGCTGTACGCTGTGCAGGCCGCTGTCCACGGTCCTGCATAGCCCTGCTTCCTGCTCCTTAGGCGCTGGCGCGCGCCTCTCTGCAAGATTTAAAGGGCCAGGCACAGGAAGTGTGCTGGCTCCACCTAGGGAGTGGACTTCCTGCTCAACCCTATAAAAGGCTGCTCCGTCATTCAGTCTTCGCCTTGCATCAGAGTTGCTTCACTCTGGAGGCTTTTGCCTGCCAGAGCTCCGTCAGGTCTTCTATGTCTTCTCCATGGAGTTCTTGTTGTTACATCATGCCATGTCAAGTTACGTCTTCGTTGCCTGAGGTCCCTGTCCAGGTGTCCTGGTGTCTCGCTTTGATCCTCTGTTTTCTGATGTTCCAGGTTCCTTGATGTCCTGCTCCTGTGTCTTCGCCTTTAGCACTCTTGAGCCTTCCGGTACCTGTTAGGCCGGGGGTCCCTCGGATGATGTCTTGCCCGAGCGTGGACTAGCCTATAGGTGGACAAGTGTCCTGTGCTCCTGAGCCGTCATGTCCTGCCAGGCGTAGGTGGAGCTTCGGACCACACTGGCTTCGTTATTGGAGTTCTGCTTCGACTGGACCCTTCCCTGTGCTCGTCCCGTTCTCAGCGTGGTCCGTGACCAGCCTCCTTGGGCTGTGTAGGGTGCGCAGTGGGACAGGGTGGTCCGCAACTCAGTCCCGCAGGGGGGCTGAGTAGGGCGCCCTGAGAGACAGTGCCAATGTCCTTCCACCCAGCTTCTTGTCTCGTCTGGATGTCGCCAGTTCCTCGTCTCTTCTTGGATGCCATTGCATCACTCTTGGTATCATGTCTTGTTCCTGATGTCATCGCATCGACCACTGGTCCGGGATGTCTTCTCATCAGCGTTGGTGTCAAGTCTTCGTCCGCGATGCCGTTGCATCAATCCTGCTGTCATGTCTTCGTGTCAAGGCCCGTCTGCCCTCGACCTCAGGCCAGGCCTGCTGCTCCATGCTGTTCCACGCAGCAGGTCCGAAAGGGCTTGGAATGGTCGGAGGACCATTCACATTCCGACATCATCTGTTGTTGGCCGTGGGAGCTTGCCGCCCTGGCAAGAGGGTAAGACAGTCAGCCATGGTGGAACATGCCGTCAACCCTCGGTTCGGTCCTGGACTTGTCTGGGGTCGGGCTGAGGCCCAAAGGCACACTAAAACAATCCCGGTACAGCACCATAATTCAGGTGTAACTTTGTGTGGATTAGTTTGCGTGCATTATTGCAGATCCTGGGAGTATGTTAGATGCTATATTTCTTTTTCCATTTCTCCAGTTTTGCACTGCATACAGAGTGGCTTTTTTGGTTATCATTACAGTTTCTGTCTCCATATTTGTAATTTGTGGTCTTTCTGTATTTGGTGATTGTTGTTTTTTTGTGAGAGATCAAAAAGAGTTATTTTACTAGTATGTAGGCATTTGTATCAGTTTTATTTATTGTGTTTTCTCATTAGGACATGAATTGGAAGTAAATTGCTGTCTTTTCATAAGTAGAGCTATTACACCTGGTAGGAGGGAGAGTTTATGTTGCTATTGTTGAGGTGACACTAGAAATATCTTTTTTGTATGGTGAATTGTGCAGGGAATGTCCTAGTTCTGCTCTGCACCCATTGTTGAGGGGTCGGAGGGGTTCCTGTGGATGCAGAATGTATGTACATTTAGCCCTGTGACGGTCATGTATTCAGTATGTCACACATGTGAGAACCATCTGTCAGGTGTGTCCCGACAGAAAAAAAGGTTGAGAACCATTGATTTAAACAGTAACAAGTTCCCAGAGCTAGATGGAACCCACCCTAGAGTTCTGAAAGAACTAAAACTAGAAATTGCAGACAAACAGTGATTTGTAGTTTGTCACTATGAATGGTTTCTGTCAAGTTACAAAACCTTAGCCACTAAATACAAGGTGAGAGTTCAATAAACTTGCAGTCAAATTTTAGATAAAACTAAGCAGCAACATAAAAAATCATCAAATAAAATCCACCAATCTCCCCCCTCAAACACATACACTAAATCCCTTTAGAAACCCAAACCAACACCCACCCACAGTACCATCCAGTAAACAATCCAACCCAACGCTCAGGTAAACACACTTGAAAAGTGCCATGCCTTTGATTTCTTGCAGAACATCACTACACAGAAATAAATATTAACAAATAAAAACAAAATATATATATATCAGGTGATACCTTTTTATTGGACTAACAATACATTTCTTGACTAGCTTTCAAGACCTAAAACTCTCTTCTTCAGGTCAGAATTTGAATGAGTAAAAAATGACATTATCTAGAAATATAAAGTAGTGTGGCTGCCATAAATGATGGTATCCCAATGATAGGGTGAAGAGAGTAAGCAGTCGGGGGGGGGGGGGGGTTGTTGGCTGATTTGAAGGTTCTAGGCAATATGATTTTATGGCTAGTAATGTGATAGGAAATCTGAGTCTCTTGCATCTTTTTTTCTCAGGTCCAAAGTGTCTAATCATTTTAAAATCAGAAGTCTTGCATTCCTGGATTGTAATTTAATTCTACCCACAAACCTTCCTGCAAAGAGTTACTTAAATAAGGCCCAACGAGGTCCATATATAGACATAGTCTAGATAGCAACGTTAGCTGAAAAAAATTATCTGGCTAATTTTGGTGGTATGTTCAATAGTGCAGCTGAACTATTGAATGTAGCCAGCTTTTTTAAAGTTAGTCAGCTAACACTAGGACGGCTCTTTGGTTTGACTAGACTTAGGCCTGGATTTTCTAAGGTTGCAGACCTTAGAAAATCCGGTGGTAATGGGGGGTGGGGGGCGAAGCGGGGGGGCGGGCAGCGAAAGCCAGCAGCCATCGCACCACTGAGGTGTGCTAGCTGCCGGCTTTCGCACCGAATAACTACACCATAAAAAGTGTAGTTATTCGGCACGAAACTGGCGGCGATAAAGGTCCTTACCTTTCGCCGCCAGCGATGTCACCGCAGCACCCCGACTCCTCCTCTTCTGGGGCTGACTCTGCCCCGACTCTGCCCCCATTTAGTGATCACATGCGATCACTTTTGAAAATGACCCCCTTAGCTGGTTAGTTATCTGGCTAACTCTGAATATAGGAGTTAGGCAGTTAACTTAGCTGGCTAACTCAACTCCTTCCAGTTCTTCCCCCGGAATACCCCTAACTTATCTGGCTAAATTGTAGCTCCTTAACTTATCAGGCAGCTAGAATTTTGCCAGATATCTGCCCAGATATTAATTTACCTGGCTAACTTCTGAGTTGGACTACAAACTGAAACCATCTGTACAGTGTTCAGCACTGGCTAAAAAGACAACCATATGTTAGGAATAATTTGGAAAGGCGCCAAATCAATGACAAATCTAAGGATATTATCTTTCCTCTATATAAAGCTCAGGTGCAATCACACCTGGAGTACTGTGGGCAGTTTTGGTCATCCCATCTCAAAAGATATGTGGGCAGAGCTCAAGTAGGCACAGTAAAGGGCAATCAGAATGGTGAAAAGATCAGGATTCTCATACAAAGAAAGACTGAAAGTTTTAGGGCTTTTTAGCTTGGAAAAGAGAAGACTAAGGAGTACATGATAGAGGTCTACAAGATCATGAGTGGAAAAGAACAAATCGTGGAAAATACTAGGAGCTGGGGGCATCCAATGAAAGTATATGTTAACGGTTTCAAGACAAACGCAAGAAAATAGTTATTTAGTCAGCAGATAGTTAAACAGTGGAATCTGCTCCACAAGATGTAGTCACAGCAAGCAGCATAGCGGGGTTCAAGGTACATTCCTAGAAGAGGACATAAAGAAATTTAGAGACTGGGAGATGCTGGGTTGCTACACAATTATATATCTACAGAAAGTGCTTTGATGAACTCTGGATTGGGTCTTTGGGACCACTGTTGGAGACAAAATGCTAAGCTTGATGGATTGCTGGTCTGACCCAGCTTGGTCAGGAGGTGCAGGGGTGATATGATACAGACCTCAGATACCTGAAAGGTTTTAATGATGCATATTCCTTGAACCTTTTCTGTTGGAAAGCAAATAGTAGAACTAGGGCTCATAATTTGAAAATTCAGGGGGGACGACTCAGAACAAAAGTCTGGAAATATTTCTTCACCAAGAGAGTGGTGGAGGTCTGGACTGCCCTTCCAGAAGAGGTGGTGAAGACGAAAAATGTAAACAAATTCAAAAGGCATGCAATAAACACTGTGGATTCCTAAAAGGCTGGAGTTGGAAAGTAAGAAAAAGGGGCATGAGGGTAACCTGCAAGGAGTAGCAGCTACTACACCTAAAAGAAGGCATGGGGATTTAACCAATTACCTTAAATGATGTTGATGCAACTGCAGTATAATTCTTAGGGGTGTGCATTCGTTTTGAACTTAAATGTAAAACGCAACTTTTTTTTTTTTTAACTTAAAAAAGTGATGAGGCGAAAACGATCGGATTTCCAACTTATTCAACATAGCTATGTTGAATAAGTTGGAAATCGCGATTGTTGATCCTAAATAAAAATTTAAACCCCTCACCCTCCTTAATCCCCCCCCCCCCAAGACTTACCAAAACTCCCTGGTGGTACAGCAGGGAGTCAGGACGCCATTACTGAACTCCTTTACGAGGAGCACGTGACGTCGGCGTCACGTCGGAGTGATGCGGCGTCACGTGATTCCCCGCGCGATCGCTCCGGGACCCTCGTTGCACCCAAAAGGAACTTTTGGCCAGCTTGGGGGGGCCTCGCAAAGGAGTTCAGAAATGGCGTCCTGACTCCCTGCTGTACCACCAGGGAGTTTTGGTAAGTCTTGGGGGGGGGGGGATTAAGGGGGGTGAGGGGTTTAAATTTTTATTTGCACGTATGGACATAGACTCAACTTATGGAATTCTCCATATGTCCATATTGACCGAAATTGACCCCCCCTTTCGACTTATGGACTTATGAACATAAACTTTTGCTCTGCACATCCCTAATAATTCTCCACTTCAATGGCATGGGGAAAAAAGGGTAATTGGATTCAGACCACAGCCAACACTGGGCCCTGACTTTTATGGTCCAGGGCACTGATATGCTGAAAAAGCACAGGACTGCTACTATGGCCAAGTCCAAGCAAAGCATGTTCAAGCGGCAGCCCTGTATGAATTTTCAAGAAGGCTGCTTGCTCTGTAAAAATGTTGCTAACAGCAGAGCTATAGCTAGCCTATGGCCGATTATGGCACGGCCATAGGCACCATTCATCGTGCTGAAGCATCAGACCTCCCCCACAGTGAGAAGTAACATGACCCAGAGAGCCTTTAGATAGAAACATAGAAACATAGAAATGAGGGCAGAAGAAGACCAAATGGCCCATCCAGTCTGCCCAGCAAGCTATGCACTTTTTTTTTCCCTCTTACTTGTTACGCTTGGCTCTTAGTACCTTTTAGTTCTATTTCCCTTCCACCCCACCGTTAATGTAGAGAGCAGTGTTGGAACTGCATCTAATTGAATATGTAGCTTAGTTAGAGGTAGTAACCGCCTCAATAAGCAAGCTACACCAATGCTTTTGTTTACTCGACTATGTAATTCAGTCCTTGTTGGTTGTTGTCTATATATAGATCCTCTTTTCTACATTGCCCCTGCCATTGAAGCAGAGAGCTATGCTGGCTATGCTTTGAAAGTGAAGTAACAGACTTTCTCCCCTGCCGTTGAAGCAGAGAGCTATGTATCAGACTCCTCATCTGCCCTGGCAGTGAGGAGCATAGGGCCAAAAGAAGCATCAGGTTATTTTCCATACCCTGCCCCGGCAGTGAGGAACAGCACAGTCTGCGGGGCTGTGTAAAGTAACAGCCTCCTCCTTTTTCTCATTGCCCTGGCAGTGATGAGCAGCATGGCCCTTGGGGTGCAAGAAGCATTGGCTTCCTCTGCATACTCCATCCATCCCTTGCCCTCCCCCCAAGTCAGAAACAGGAGCAGCACTGCACAAATGAAGGCTCGAAGAAAGGTGAAGAATCTGATGGTCCCTGGGGGCTATAAAAAGTGGCTGTTGCTGTTGCTGCCACTTGTCCTTCCAGAGGGGGGAATCAAAGATCATGTATGTGTGTGTTTGTATATGATTGAGCATGTGAGAGTGTATGAGCAATGGCATGTGTTATGGTTAAGCGGTGTTTGGGTGGATTCTTGGGTACTGTGGCAGATGACCACGCTCATGGAGAGGAGCCCCGTGAGGCGCCACAGTACTGGGCTAAAGGCAGGACGCACAAACACAGAGTTAGTTCTTTATTTATACAGCTGGAAGTATACCACCAGAGGTGGCAGTAGTGAGGTAGTCTGGATGTAGCAGTCTCGGGACTCTCGGCAGAGGGAACCCTTCCCACCCCGAAGGTATAGGGGAATTCCGGTGTAGGTTTCCCAGCAAGGCAGTACTGTGGATGAGATAGACTGAGAGTTAGATTACTCACTAGATGGTAGCTGTAGGTATGCAATTCCACCAGGTTGAAGAAGATGGTACAGGCACCGAGGCAGGGAGAGCAGACCCTCGAGGAGCGAGTACCTGATCCCTGTACGGCACCTGAAATAAAGCAGAGGGCCCCCGAGGAATGGGTACCCAGGTTAGCAATACCCCGAAGAGCAGAGAGAGAACTTCCAGCGGCAGCACAGAAGTGGCAGAGTAGCTTAGACTGGCCGAGACCAATCCTTTGCTAACTCAACAAGCTACCAACTTAGTACTGGTTATAAACCCGGATGGCGTGACGACAGTAGAGGGGAACGCCCCCGAGGTTCGCGCCAATGCTGGAATAAAGACATGGGTGCACCCTAGTAGGCCCTTGGGAGGTTCATGGTGGGAGGCAGCACCATAGCCATTCCGGGGACGCCAGAGAGGTCGGCTTGTAGATGCAGTGGTAGCCATTTTCCCAAGGGAAGCGGGAGGAGCCGTGAACAAGGTGAGGCAAACGGGGCGAAGCCGTCTAGCACCGACGGACGCAACAGCATGGTGTTTAAGTATGTGAGAGAGAGCATATGAGTGTGTGTGTGTGTATGTGTGTGTGTGTGTGATTAAGCATGTGAGAGAGAGAGCATATGAGCCTGTGTGTGTATGCGTGATTGAGCATATGAGCATGTGTGTGTGTGTGACTGAGCATGTGAGAGAGAGCATATGAGTGTGTGTGTGATTGATCATGTGAGAGAGAGAGTGAATGAGCTTGTTTGTGTATGGTTGTGCATGAGAGAGAAAGTTTCTGAGTATGTATGTGTATTTTTGAGCATGAGAGAGAGAAATGGCATAAGCATATGTGTGTGTGTATATATAGTTCAACATGTGAAACAGAGGGAACAAGAAAGTGTGTATGTATACAGCTGAGCAAGAGAGAAAAAGCAAACAATCGTGTTTGTGTGTATATAATTGAGCATGTAAGAGAGAGTACATGAATGAGTGTGTGTGTTTGTTTGTGTGTGTGTGTGTGTGTGTGTGTGTGTGTGTGTACTGTTGATCATATGAGAAAGAGCATGGAGAAAGTTTGTGTGCAACAACCCCCCCTCCCTACCCCACCTGCTAACCCATGATAATCTCAGGGCATCTGGAAATCAAACGTTTCCATGTATGGAAAGCAAGTGATTGATTTTATCCTTATAGTTTTAATTATTGGGTGTTATTTTATGTATCAGCTGTTTTGAAATATTTTATTGGCATTTTGAAAATTTTATATGAATTTTTAATTATTGGATGTTCTGTTTCTCAGGATTTTTAAAATAGTTATAATTTTTATTAATATGGTCTTAATATTATAATTTATATTTCTTAATTTTGTTTGATGTTTTATGAGGCATGATGTTTCTGTGTTTCCATTGTTGCATTGCATACAGAGTCTGGCTTGTTGCAGTTTCCAGTTCAGTTTTTATCTGAATGCTTATACTTACACTTTATGATCTCTTTGTTCATTATCTGGTGATGATCTGTCAGTGTTTTGCATGTGTGAACAAGGTGAGGTGTTCTGCTAGCATGTACTTTTGTACAGGGTCTATAGTAGTTAAGCTTATTCAGTTACTAGTAGCAGGTGTATTGGTGTTTTAGGTGCTTGTGTAATATTTACACTGCTGCCTTTTCATAGGTAGGATTGTTACTGTTTGAGTACTGGCATGTAGTACAGTTTTGGTATGGGAGGTTTACTATATTGTAATTCAGTTTGCTCGTGGCTTTCTGAGGGCCAAGCCTACACATAATGGGGCAGATTTTATAACATTCGGGTGTGGCACACATGTGCGTGCGCTACCTGGCGTTCACACATGTACACCCAATTTTATAACATGTGTGCGGCCTCGGAGGGAACTTTCCTATCCCCCCACCACCACCTTCCCTTTCCTTCCCCTACCTCCCCTGCCCTTTCCCCCCTACCTTTGATGCCTTCTTTTTTTTGTTTTAAAACTTAACTTCAGCCCTGGGGCTGAAGTACGTTGCACACGCTGGCCAACTACCGGCGCGCAATCCGCGGCCTAACAGCCATGCAGAGGCCTCTGGCCAAACCCCTGCCCCGCCCCCGGACCATCACTTTTTGTAACCCTGGGGACTTACATGCATCCCGGGGCTTTACGTATATGTAAATTATATATGTAAATTTTGTGTGTGCAATTGGGAACCCTTGGGCCAATATGGAGAAAAATCCCCCTCCCCCCCCGGGCCAATATTTTCCCACAATCCACTCCTGTTTAAAGTATCTTGTACATCTTGCAAAGAATGGATCAGAATTTTCCCTTCTAATTACAATGCCTCAACTAAAGTCACTTTAATCTTTGAGAACTTTTGAAGCTAAATTTAATTCATGTATATTGAAAGGTAAATAAGTATTTGTCCTTTTAATATCTGATCCAATGCACATATGTCCTATCTTTGCCACCTCAACTGATTATCAATTGTACCATATGCAATGAAAAATATACCCATTCATGAAAGCAAAATGAAGCCATAAATGTGAAGGGCATTTATCAGAATAATCTGACTGGCTAACTTAGTGGTGAATTTTAAAAGCCTGACGAGCACATCAATCAGGGGATGCGCAAATAAGTCAGGCTCGCGTGCACCGACCGTATTTTAAAAATCCTCCAGATCCGTGAGTAAATGCCGCAGTGAGCACATCTCGAAAGATTTCAAAAAGGGGCGGGGCATGAGTGTAGTCTGGGCGGGGCATGGGCATTTCGGGGCGTGAGCTTGACATGTGCAAATGTGTAAATACTTATGCAACCGAGTGTGCACTGAGCTCCCCTGTCACATAACTTTACTGCTGCTAAGGATATTGTGTAAGTTAAAATTTAAAGAAAAATAGGCAGATCTGCGGGATTTTAAGAGTTGGGGCTAACTGGGGGGTATGTGTGTGTGTAAGCTTTCAAACCAGGGGGGGTTGGAGGACCTATCTCTTAACTGGATGAACTGGGAACATACTGATAAAACTGTGAATGGTATCGGAGCACACTCCTTTCAAAATCCCCCAATTTAAATAATAGAAATGGGATTTGTGTGCACAGTAGTAGCAAAGTACAAAATATCACCCATAAAATAATATTAAAAGTGCTTATGGGACTTAGGGATCTAAATATGCATAGTGCAGAGGAGAGTAGAGAGAGGGGTAATATGAGAGATATTCAGATACCTGAAAGATGTTAATGTACAAGAAGAAAACCTTTTTGAATGGAAAAATACTCAAACAGGGGATCATGATATGAGGTTCCAGGGGTTAGACTCAGGAAATATTTTTTCACAAAAAGAATGCTGGTGGCACGGAATTGCCGTCCCAGTGCCTAACTCAAATTTATTGCATATATTGTGCCTATGGCAGACAAAGCAAAGTACGCATGAAAATTTGAAAATTGCTACAATATATGCCATTGAATTATCAATAGGTTTTACCCCTGTTAAATGCACATAATGGGGCGGATTTTAAAAGGAGCGCGAATAGCCTACTTTTGTTTGCGCTCCAGGCGCAAACAAAAGTACGCTGGATTTTAGGAGATACGCGCAGAGCCGCGCGTATCTGCTAAAAACCTGGATCGGCGCGCAAGGCTATGGATTTTGTATAGCCGGTGCGCGCCGAGCCGCGCAGCCTACCCCCGTTCCCTCCAAGGCCGCTCTGAAATCGGAGCGGCCTCGGAGGGAATCCTCTAACGCCCTCCCCTCACCTTCCCCTCCCTTCCTCTACCTAACCCACCCGCCCGGCACTGTCTAAACCCCCCCTTACCTTTGTCGGGGGATTTACGCCAGAGGGAGGCGTAAATCCCCGCGCGTCAGCGGGCCTCCTGCGCGCCGGGACGCGACCTGGGGGCGGGTCCGGAGGGCGCGACCACGCCCCCGGGCCCGCCCCCGGAACGCTCCCGACACGCCCCAAAAACGCAGCGCGGTTCGGGCCCGCCCCGACACGCCCCCGACACGCCCCCTCTGAAAACCCCGGGACTTACGCGAGTCCCGGGGCTCTGTGCGCGCCGGTAGGCCTATGTAAAATAGGCTTACCGGCGCGCAGGGCCCTGCTCGCGTAAATCCGCCCAGTTTTGGGCGGATTTACGCGAGCAGGGCTCTGAAAATCCGCCCCAATGTGGGTAAATGGGCTTTTGAAAATTGCTACAATAGTATGTTGCATTTACATTTTCCTTTGAAAATTACCCTTATATTGTATCCTTTTATTTTAGTGATTTGGAGAAATGTTGTTTCATTGATGTTGTGGTTTTGTTTCTGCCATCATGGTATTATGTTCTGAAATCTGTATCTCAATGTATTATTGCTATGTTATAATAAACAGATAACAAAACACAATTTATTCAGTTGTGATTTCCTTAAAAGCAAGCATTATGTACCCCAGTGCAGTACTTCCAGTTCAAAAGCTTTAAAATGTATAAAGCACTGAGCAGTAGTTTGTTGCCAACTCTGGAGGCAAATATTTATCCATCACATAAACTGAATTATCACAGCAACCAATAAATATTTATTAAGTTCCTATCACCTGTGTAAATAAGGAGATAGAACCGTGGTTCCTATCTGGATAACTTTGTTATGATTTTGAAAGATATTTGCACTAGTGAATGCTGGCACGACTTTCAGCCAACTTATACCCTTCCCACCAGAGCAAGTTTTATGCTCTAACCCTAGCTTCTTACATTAGATGTCTTCTTATATATCATAAATAAATGTTGGAAATGGAATACAGCGTGGTGAGGCAGCAAACAGCTTGTGACAATTAAGAGAAATACTGTAGATAGACAGAAGGAAAGCAGACTCTGGTCTGAAAAAGAGAGATTCAGGGCCATTTACAATAAAGAGAGTCTTTTTTTTATCCCATAGGCTATAGAATGGGAATAAGTTCCTTCTGAATGAAACTATCAGGGACCAATGTGCTACATGGTAGTAATGCTGTTATCATGTGGGAAAGGCTTTTCGTTGAGCTTGCTGCACTTTCTAGTCTGTGGGCCATTTCCGTCTGCCGTCATTGTAGTACAAGGAATGAAACAGTTCACCTTCTCCATGTGCTTTGGACAAATACTGCAAGCCCTGCAAACATGCACTGGGAATTGTGTCTTCCTTCCTAGTGGATAAAAGGCATGGTCCATTTTGGATACAAATTTCAAACTGCTCACCTAGCTGTAAAGCTTATGGGTATTTTGTGTCCACGGATCTTATGACTAATTTTCATGGGGTAAGCATGATATACTTTCCATTTGAAAACTGTCATGAGTGCAAAGTAACTGTGGAATTTGCACACTGTTTGTGTGGGTGAAATTTGAATGGAAAATAACATGTAGTTTTGAAAAATAAAATCTGAGTGCATTATTTTCCAATTCTGCCCCCACTCCCAAGAAACACATCCCTTAAAATCAGCTAAAAGTGCACACATTGTGAAAGAGTGCACACACCTTTAGCATCTTGGAGGTTGGGCATTTTTCCGACAGCCAGTTTACCCAGACAGGTGGAATTATTGGACCTACTGCAGTGCAAGCCTTGTGCCTTCTACATTGTGGAGTGTTCTTTCACCTTCATTTTCCAGCCACAGCACTGCATGCTGGCAGTTGTGTCTTTTGAAGTAGTTTGCACACTGTGGGGTAGATCTTAAAAACATACGCGAGCGCGTACTTTTGTTCGCGCATCAGGCGCGAACAAAAGTACGCTGGATTTTATAAGATACGCGCCTGTTCCCTCTGAGGCCGCTCCGATTTTGGAGCGGCCTCGGAGGGAACTTTCCTTCCACCCCCCGCACCTTCCCTTCCCTTCCCCTACCTAACCCACCCACATGGCCCTATCTAACCCCCCCCCCCCCCTATCTTTGTCGGCAAAGTTACGCCTGCTGAAAGCAGGCGTAACTTTGCGCGCGCCGGCCGGCAGCCCTGCTCCGTGTTCCGGTCCCGGGGGCTGGTCCGGAGGCCGCGGCCACGCCCCCGGAACACCCCCGGGCCAAACCACACCCGCGTCGCCGCCCCCGAAACGCCGCCTCATGTGCGACACGCCCCCAAAACGCCACGTCGCTCCTGGCACGCCCCCGACACGCCCCTTTTACAAAGCCCCAGGACTTATGCGCGTCCCGGGGCTCTGCGCGCGCCGGCGGCCTATGCAAAATAGGCACGCCGGCGCGCGAGGGCCCTGCGCGCGTAAATCCGGCTGGATTTTCGCTCGCAGGGCATTTAAAATCCGCCCCTAAACTTTTAACACCTGTTTGGGCATTTTAGCTAGTGCATGCTAAAAAGAAGGTGGAGTAGAGCAGGCCACACTATTTACTATGGGGTAGATTTTCAGAGCCCTGCTCGCCTAAATCCGCCCAAAACCGGGCGGATTTAGGCGAGCAGGGCCCTGCACGCCGGGAAGCCTATTTTACATAGGCCTCCCGGCGCGCGCAGAGCCCCGGGACTCGCGTAAGTCCCGGGGTTCTCGGAGGGGGGCGTGTCGGGGGGCGGGCCCGGTCGTCGCGGCGTTCCGGGGGCGTGTCGGCAGCGTTTTGGGGGCGGGTACGGGGCGTGGCTACGGCCCGGGGGCGTGGCCGCGCCCTCCGTACCCGCCCCCAGGTCGCGGCCCGGCGCGCAGCAGGCCCGCTGGCGCGCGGGGATTTACGTCTCCCTCCGGGAGGCGTAAATCCCCCGACAAAGATAAGGGGGGGGTGTAGACAGGGCCGGGCGGGTGGGTTAGGTAGGGGAAGGGAGGGTAAGGTGAGGGGAGGGCAAAGGAAAGTTCCCTCCGAGGCCGCTCCGATTTCGGAGCGGCCTTGGAGGGAACGGGGGGAGGCAGCGCGGCTCGGCGCGCGCAGGCTATACAAAATCGATAGCCTTGCGCGCGCCGATCCAGGATTTTAGTGGATACGCGCGGCTCCGCGCGTATCTACTAAAATCCAGCGTACTTTTGCTTGAGTCTGATGCGCAAGCAAAAGTAGGCTGTTCGCGCGCCTCTTAAAATCTACCCCTATGTGTAGCCCCCCCTTTTTTCTGGGTGAACTGAATATAGGGGAGCACAGAGGTCACAACTCACTCTCTTTTCCTACTGGAAGCCCCGGGGTACTGGGGTTCTTTCCGGCAAAGCCCAAGAATCATTGGGGGGGGGGGGGGGGCAGTCTCTCCGCTTCATTCTCTCTGTTGAATTGTCAATAGATTTTACCTGTGTTAAGTGCACATATGGGGTCATTTTCCAAGCGGATCGCACGTTATAAGGGAGCGGAGTTGGGGCGGCATCAGCCCCGGAAGAGGAGGAGTCGGGGTGGCACCGGGGATGATGCCGTGAAGACTGCGCCGACAGCCCCATTTTGCCCCCCGTTACCGCGGGATTCACTATGCCTTGCGGTATTACTAAATCCAGCCCATAATGAGATAAAATGGGCTTTTGAAAATTGCTACAATAGTATGTTAGTTATATTTATATTTTCCTTTGAAAATTACCCTGAAAGATTCTTGTTAAGCAGCATGCCCAAATTATTTTTTCTAGTTATATGAGTTATTTTAGCTTTGCCTTGCTGTTTATGAATCTTTCTGTTTAAGGTATATGTCCTTTCCATCATAGCCTATGTGAAAAATGGTCAATGTTGGGGAACTTCTAGTATGTATAAATCTTAAATTGTTACAGTAATTTCTGGAAATAAAAACCCTGTCTTCTTGTGGATATTTGGGCAATCTTAACATTTTTCACACCTC
Source organism: Rhinatrema bivittatum (assembly GCF_901001135.1). Lineage (NCBI taxonomy): Eukaryota > Metazoa > Chordata > Amphibia > Gymnophiona > Rhinatrematidae > Rhinatrema > Rhinatrema bivittatum. Next base: position 140,666,494 of record NC_042615.1, on the reverse strand, counting down.
TTTATTTATTTTTTCCTTGGATTTTTGGTACATCTACTTTGTTTGACTGTGCTTTGATGTTACTTTTTGTATGCCATATATTCAGAAGGGCTGTGTATGGCAAAAAGATATGATTGGTAATCTGTAAGTTGATGTGTCTTGTATGTTATCTGAAGGGGTAGTGTCTGTGTGATAATTGTGTTTTAACTTGTATGATAGAATTGATTGTATTTTGTAGCACTATATAGTGAAAAGCATAGTCAGTCACATCTGAACAAGAGATCTATTTGGTATCAAAAAATAATATACTACAACTTGTTAATTATTATAATTTTATTGGTCCAGAAAATTCATCACAACAAAACAAAAATAGTGTAGGCGATTCATGCTTCCTAATGTAGCATTATTATATGAGAACAGTATTTATGTTTTCTAATTTGCTAAGATTTCATTATGCCATGGATATGCATTGTGGAATAAAGAAGATAAAAGATGTATATTTATTTATTGAAAAGTGTTTATATTGCTATCCCAGTCTCAAAGAGATCGTCTAAAGCAGTGAACAAAACAGTTAGAGATTACATCATACATTAATAATGAAAACAACATCAATATAAACATAATCATACAAAACAACTAATAGCTCTTAAGGCCAATAATCACCTCAGCATTTACACAGTGCCCTAAATTAGGGCACTTTAAAATAAATTACATAAAATGACAATAAGTGCCTATCTGAGATAGCCTACAAGTGAAAGTCAGTTGAGCTTTTTGTTTTTTGTAGACAATTTTATATCCAATTTACTTACTCATGTCCTCTAATTGCTTTGATAATTCTAATGTATTTGTGGTATCTATGATACACCTGTATTGTGATATTTTGTCAGGTCTACTGGGTTTTGTTTTTCTGTTGGATGTTTTATGAGGATGTATTTTATTTTGATTATGATCCACTATTTCAAATTAGTGTAATATAAAGGTACAGAAATAAATATATTGAATAAAAAAAAAAGAAGTTGGTACCTTAGGTAATTGACGATAGAGACAGTAACTTTCAAAGCGGAGTCCGGGCACACATGTGTGCGCATTCATTGGCCCACGCCCAAGGACGCGGCTATTTTAAAACATGCGCGCATATTATAAATTAGCCTGGCTGAGTACACATGTGCACTCAATTTTAAGTAGGTGTGCGCCTGTGCATGCAAATGCTGTTTCTATCGCATAAGTGGGGGGTTAAGTGCATCATTACATCTACATAAACCTCAAAGGGATCTACGTTCAGCAAATAAAGGTCTTTTAAATGTTCCATCATTGCGCTCTGAGCATTTGAGTGAGGTACCAGAAAGAGCAATATCTGTGGCAGTGCTGAAAATATGGAACTCACTCCCATGTGAATTAAGACTGCTGAAAGATTTGAAGGTTTTTTAAAAAAAGAAATTAAGACCTGGCTTTTCGAACTGGCTTTTGATAGCAGTAATATTTGAGAGATAGTAGTTTTTTTGTTTTCCTACTGTATTGTTAGGCTGAGGAACAGAAGGGTCTAAGACAATATGAACGGACATGATTTGTATAATAAGATTTGTTGTTAATTAATATATCTATTTTTTGTTAGTCTTTTAATTTTGTTGTGAACCGCTACGATTGAACACAGAGTGAAGGCATACAAATAAATAAATGAAATACATTTTGAAAGGCGCTCGCGCCAATGCCATTTGCCAGTTTTCTCAGTTCATTCCTAGTTCACTAAGTTAAGCCCCCCTAGTTTAATAGCCTTTCTTCCCCCCTTGTTAGCATCAACCTTTAAAGCCCTGCTGATCTGCCAGATTTTTTTTGTTTTGTAAGTTACACGTCACCCTTAGCAGAAGTAAAGTTATGCGGTAGGGATCCCGGCATGCATCATATCATATAAGTATTTATGTGCAAATTTCAACTTAAAATCTCGGAACGCCTATGCCCCTACCCAGACCATACCCACGCCCCTTTCTAAAAAATATTCATTTGTGTGTGCAGCGGCATTTACGCGTGCATTCTGGCGGCTTTTAAAATCCACTCGGCCCACAGCGGTCCGACATGTTCGCACATCTCCTGATTGATGCATGCGTAGGGCTTTTAAAATTCACTTTAAAGTGAATTCCTTAAGGTCACAATGAGTGTAAGTGGTAGACACAGGATTTAAACCCACATGTCTTGAATTGTAGTCTATTATTCTAACTAGGAGACAGTGAGTGAGGATTAGAGAAAGATAGGGAGTAACATGATTTTTTACAGGAGACTTAATCCTTCCAGTTTGGTCAAGGTCTAAACATTTTGATATCCCAAGTGGGTTTGGGTAACAGAACAGGACATTCTCTCCTATATTTATACAGACTCTCAATTGTAGCCAAAAGGTCAAGAAGGGTTTATTTTCCTAAAAAAGACCAGTGCCTGTGATAATATATTAGTTGTGTTAATTAGGATGCCAATCCATACTAATATAGGAGGGGTGAACTGGAGAAAGTACTCTCTGAATTGTGATACATTAGTGATAGTGTATATGATAGTAATGTTAATGTTTATTAATATGATTTATTGCTAAAATGAGATTATAAGGTAGGCTGCCATATCAGGATATTGTACTAATTAACTTTATTTTTTATTTTCAAAATATTTTTGCTCTATAAAAATATGTAGATTAGTTGATTGAAGTGTGGGCATCCGTTCTTGGCTCATTGCGTTTGTATATAGTAACATTAGAATCCGAGTGTGCTGTGTGTGCTCCTCTTCTCCATTGAAAATGTTCATGATGTCACTGGGATATTGATAGGTGGAGAGCCTGAAATGAGATTATAAGGTTATAATGTATTGTATGAGCTATCCTAAAACTTTCCATAATCAGCACTTCCCAGATATTCTGCTCCTTGATTTTCTGAAACTGATGCATATTTTTTGTTCACATTTTTTAATGTCCCAATGTTGGCTGAATCGATTTTTAAGAACTAAGGCGGTCATTTTCTATTCCTTCTGCATGCGAAAAGCGACTTTTTGCACGCGAAAAGTCACTTTTCGCATGCGATAGCTAGATAGGGGTGGAGTCAGGGCGACATCGGGACCGGAAGAGGAGGAGTCGGGGTTGGCATCGGGATGGACGCCGTGGAAACTTCGCTGACGGTGAAAAGGTAAGACCCCCTTATCGCTGCCAGTAGAGCGCCCAATAGCGCCACCTTTCATGCTGGCGCTATTGGGTGCGAAAGCCGGCAGCGATAACACCACGGTGGTGCAATCACTGCCGGCTTTCGCAGGCCCGCCCTCCGCTTCGCCTCCCCCGCACCCCATTACCACGCGATTCACAAAGCCCTGCGATTTTAGAAAATCCAGGCCTACAGGAGCATTTCTCAATTGGTATAGTTACAGGGGTGCTTTTAACACATCTTTATTCAAATCTCCAAGAAAAAATACTTGGAATGTGCAATGGGGTTTTTTGGGTGTGTTGTTTTCATTTCATGTCATTTTTTGCTTGATTTAGCTTTTAAAATGACTTGTTGGTGTTTTTTGTTTTTCCCTAATTTTGTGGTTAGTGCACACTGGGCTGGATTTTAAATGCCCTGCACGCGTAAATCCGGCCTGATGTACGCACGCAGGGCCCTCGTGCGCCGGCGCGCCTATTTTGCACAGGCCGCCGGCCCGCGCAGAGCCCTGGGACGCGCGTAAGTCCCGGGGCTTTGTAAAGGGGGCGTGTCGGGGCGTGTCTTAAATGACGTGGCATTTCGGGGGCATGGCGCAGCGTTGCGGGGGCAGGCCCGGGGCGTGGCGCCAGCCCGGGGGCATGGTCGAGGCCTCCGGACCAGCCCCCGGGTCAGGTGATGGCACGCTAGCAGCCCGCTGGCGCGTGCAGATTTACGTCTGCTTTTAGCAGGCGTAAATCATGCAACAAAGGTAAGGGGGGGGTTAGATAGGGCCGGGGGGAGGGGGTTGGTTAGGTAGGGGAAGAGAGGGGAAGGTGGGGGGAGGGCGAAGGAAAGTTCCCTCCGAGGCCGCTCTGAAATCGGAGCGGCCTCGGAGGGAACAGGCAGCGCGCGCTGGGCTCGGCACGCGCAGGTTGCACAAATGTGCACCCCCTTGTGCGTGCCAACCCTGGATTTTATAAGTACGCGCGGCTACGCGCATGTCTTATAAAATCCAGCGTACTTTTGTTCACGCCTGGTGCGAGAACAAAAGTACGCGCTCGCGCAAAATTATAAAATCTACCCCACTAAGTTTTGTTAGTGTACACTAAATATGATCATGCACATTGGTACCTGTAATAAGCAATGCCACATTACCTGCCTCCCTTCAACGTTTTTTTTTTAATTGAGTAAGTTGATTTAGTCAATCCCCAAACCAGTCTCTATCTCACCAGTCACCCCCACTCCAGTTTCTCACTCTCTTATCAGTCTTCCTCTCTGTCACCAGTCATCCCCCATACCAGTCTCTCTATCCTTCATTAGTCACCATACACAAGTCTCTCTCAGACACCACCAGCCAGTCACCCTCACATGTCTATTTCTTTGTCACCAGTGCAATCCTTCACCCCTCATACCAGTCTCTCTCTTCATTCACCTCACACCAATCTCTCTCTTATCTGTTACCCCAAACACTAGTTTCTCACTCTGTCAACAGTCACCCCACCCCCCACAAACCGCTCCCTCTCTCTCTCACCACTTATCTGCCACTCCAGTCTCTCTCTCTCTCTCACCAGTCTCCCCTAACCAGTCTCTTTTTTTCATCAATCCAATCCCCCTCCATCCCAGTCTCTCTCTCCCACCAGTCACTTCCCCAACCAGTCTCTCTCTCACCTGTCAATCCTCACACTAGTTTCTCAATCACCCCCACACCAGTCTCCCTAACTAGTTACTCGTCACTTCAGTCTCTGTCTCTATCTCACCAGTCATCCCCAATCTGTCTGTATCTCTCTGTTTCCCATCAGTCCCCCTCCATACCAGTCTCTCACTTTTTCACCAGTAAACCCCCAATCAATTTTTCTCTCTTTCACCAGTCAAGCCCCAACCAATCTCTCTCACTTTCACCAGTTACCTCTCACACCAATCTCTCACTCTCTGCCCTGTCACCCCCGAACACCACTCCTTCTCTCTCACCAGTCACCTCCACTCCAGTCTTTCACTCTCTCACTATTTACCCCAACCAGTGTCTCACACTATCATCAGCACTCCTTACACCAGTCTCTCACTATCTCAACCCCATTCAGTCCCTCTGCCTCACCATTCATCCTGACTCCAGTATATCTATCTCTATCTCTCTCTCATCAATCATCCACACATCACTTTCTCACCAGTCACCCCATCCCAGTCCCTTTCTCACACCAGTCATACCCTCCTCTTGTCTCTTTCTTTCTCACCAGTCATTCCACAACCAGTCTCTCTTTCTCACACCAGTCTCTCACGCTCTCACTTTCTCACCAGTCACTCCCCCACTTTAGTCCCTGCTCTCATCAGTCAACCCCCACTCCATTCTCTCTCTTTCTCTTTCATCAGGCCACACAATGGAGGACAAACATACACTTTAGCTGGCAAAGTTAGTCTGATACTCACTTCAATAATCAATCAATGACAACAGATCATACACCAAGAAAATTTAATATTCAGGCTGACTGCCTGCCCACCTGCCTGCCCTGTGCCACAAGTACACCACTGCTACACTATCTGGTGTATATAAAAAGAGTGCAGAATTAAATTTATAACATAGAAATGAGAACTGTCACTATCTAGTATGTGGCTGTGTGCACCAAGCACCAGATATTACTATAAAATGGATCACTCACTGAAGTCAGTGGGCCACATGTCAGAGGTCAGGCCAAAAGACAAAAACAAACAGAAACCTAGAATATTAAAATCTCACACTAAGAACAAAGCATACAGTGAGACTTTGTCAGATTAATAGCAAAGTACTACAGCAGTTAGTGTAAGACTACACTGCTACTATATTGCATACTACAGAGCTCATGCACTAATACCTACCTGGCAGGCCTCATGCCTCCCTAGAATGACACTAACAAAATCAAATCAATCACCAATTAATAATACAAGGATTAATAATTTGAGATGTAGAAAAAGTGTTAAATATGATCTCTCTCAAAGAGCAAAGAGCTATGCTTTTGTTGTGACGTCGCTGCCCGACGTCTTCACTCTGCCCTCTTTACCTCTGTGGCGACTCCCTCCAGGTTTGAAGGACAGCTGGCTGCTGCAGCATCTCCCTGCCGTCTCCCTCCGGTATCCCCGGACCGGCTCAACACTGCAGATCCGCCATGTTGCCTGAAGCCTAGGGCGCGCGCTCCAAGTGAAGTACCAGCAAAGGCGCAAACCTCAAGGGCATTCCCCTGAGATGACGTCATCCGCTTCTGATATTTAAAGGTCTCTGATTTCGCTATCAAACTGAGTTAGCAAGGATTGACTTCGGACTCGCTTTGTCTTTCTAAGCTACTCTGCCTCCTAGGACTTACCAGAGGTATCCACTCCTCAGGGGCCTCGCTCTCTCTTTGCCTTTCAGGTACAGACAGGAACCGGTACTCGCTCCTCGAGGGCCCTCGTTCCTGACTCTCTGCTGATTCTCTTCTGCCTGGAAGCTATCGCTGCCTACATCATTGTGAATTGCCATTGCTCTCTCGGAGCTTTCCCTGGAACTAGATACTCACTCCTCGAGGGCCTACCCTTTCCAGCTGCTGAGCTTCTCCGAGACCATTATTGTGAGTGTTGTCATCTAGTTCTGTTCATGAACTCTGCATACCCTGCCTACTCACTGTCTACAGTTTCTCAACAGCTCAGCCATCCTGGGATCGCTGTTCCAGTATCTGAGGGACTTCAGCCCTGCCGGGCACTTCAGCTCACTACTGACACCTCTGGTGATTTCAAAAACCTGTTTAATAAAAGAACTAGTGTGTGTCTGTCTCCATACTCTAAGCCTAGCCGATGGTCCCTCTTGGGATCTTCCCCCCGAGGGGCATGGTCATCTGCCACCGGCCCAAGGATCTACCCACAACTAACACCAGAATTATTACAGAAATAACTCCCCTATCTGATTGCTCCTCCCATCAGCATAGCGGATTATTACAGATTGCTAACTCCTTGCAACAGGTCATTATAGCTTTCTCCTCAATTCACCCAAAGCAAAGCAAACAACCACAGGCTCCCTTAATATATCTACATTTGAGTCAAATTTGCAAACAAAATAGAACCACATAATTGACAGAATCAAAATACACTTTCACCAATTACCATGTACCCTTAAAAAAATGAAGCAGGATTATGTGATTCAAAGTACGCATATCCTAAAATGCCAGAGCCCCTTTCCTAAAATGAACATGAATTGGCAAATTCAAAATAAGCACTTGCATTGCATGCTTATGCTGACTAGAATTTGATGCTATTATTACTTATTTGTTAGTTCTGGGGGAATTCTGCGCTACTGCAGAGTGCAGAATTTACGCAAAATTCCCCCCTGCGCAGAATTGCCAAATTTTGTGCAGAAAATGGCAGAGGAGACCCCGGCATGCCATTTGCCGTTAGCAGTGAAGATGAAGGCTCCTGCGTGCCGTGGAATGGGCTCCGCTCGTGGTGAAGATGAAGGCCCCGGTGAATGTGTGTAGAGAGGGGTGAGTGTGTGTGTGTGTTTGTGTGTGTGTGAGAGGTGGAGGAGGGGATGGGAGGGGGAGGGGTGTGAGAGAGAGGAGGGAGGAGGGGAGGGGGTATGAGAGAGAGAGAGATAGAGCCAGGGGAGGAGGTGAGAGAGAGAGAGCGGGAGGTGAGAGTGTGGGGGGGGGGGTGAGCAAGAGAATATGAGAGAGACCAGGGGGTTGTGAGAGAGACCAGGGAGGGTAAGCAGGGGTGTGTGAGAGAGAGCAGGGGATGTGAGAGAGAGCAGGCGGGTACTTGAGTGTGGATGCCAAAGAGAGGGAGCCTATATGAGGAGATTGTGAAGGAGTGTGCATGTGTGTGTGAGAGCTGGTGTATATGAAAAAGGGATCCTGTGTATGTGAGGATACAAGCCTGTGTGAAAGAATTGTTTATGAGTGAGAGAAATCCTGTGTGAAGGGGTGCATGAGAGAGAAACATAAGTAGCCTGTGTGAGGGTGTATGCATGAGAGAGAAAGGGAGTTTGTGTGGGTTTATATGCAAGAGAGAGGGACCCAGTATGAGGGGATGTGTATGTGCACTAGAGAGAGAGGGAGGGACAGAGAGAGCCTGTGTGAGAGGCAGTACTGAGAACAGGGTCAAACTCTGGAAGTGATGATAGAGTGGAAGGAGTTGCGCCTAGAGGTGGAGGGGAGACATACTGGCAGGTAGAAGAGTTGGAGCTTGAGAGGACAAAGTGGCCAGGGGAGTAGGAAGAGTGGAAGGGACACTCTTACAGTGAATTTCTAAGAAAATTCTGCTCAAAATATGAAAATTCTGCATCTTTAAGTAATAACTTTTTTCTGTATTAATTTAAAATGTAATTACTTAAAGACTGTCATGTAAATTGTGTTATTTTGACCAATATAAAGTTTACAGAATTTTGCAGAATTTTAAGTTTTTTTTACACAGAATTCACCCAGGAGTAATTTGTTTATACTTATAACCAGCCAGGTGACACCTTCCTCCCACACAGCACCTGGCAACCTTGGCAAACAAACAAGTAACTAAAGAGAGAGCCAATGGGAATGCAGAGCCATGGCTGTAACTAACAAACTGCTCCCACATTTGACACTTTTAAACCTATTTGTAACATTTTCAGTTAGTGCACAGTAAATTCAGTTAGATGGTAACTTTCAAACAAGCGTATGGGTACACATATGCATGCATATGTTGGCACACGCTCAGGGATGCGGGGATTTTATAACTTGCGCACACATTCTCATGCATGTAATAAAATAGCTTGCACGCACACACAAGTGTGCCCAATTTTAAGCTTATGTGTGCCCAGCCACGTAAATCGGGTTTTAGCCACATAAGTCAGGGAATTTTAAAACTGGTGCGGGTCCATGCCATGACCAGTTTCATCCGTTTATCCACCAGTTCACCCAATGCAAAGCTAGATCCTCAAGACACCCCCTGGTTTAACAGCCTGCACTCCTCCCAGTTAACCCAGATCCCTCAAACCCTTCTGCGATGCCTGAAACTGGTTTTATTTAGACATATACTTTGTCAATTTGCAGAACTGGACTTGGGCACATGCCCTGAAATACTGATGCCCAGCTCAGACATTGCCTCTTTGTGAATACAAGTGAGATGTGCACACTGCACGTGCATCTGAGTAGCTTTCAGAGTTTTTTTTCTTTCATTTCACAGTTCAAATTAAATTGAAATGAAATAGACAAATTCATTGACATTGTCTATTTTGTTTTAAATAAATGCATATCCCTAGAAAATACCTGTTTCGCTTCTCTTTGCACATTAGCAGCCACAAAGTAATAAGTACATGTGCTAAAAGCAGTCACATACTTTGCATCTGCTATTTGTGAGGCTGACCGAGCAGGGGTAGAATAGCACATATACTTTTGAAAATGGAATGTACACAGGGATGATAACTTTGAATCAGCCGCATGGTTGCACATGTATGTGCGTATACTGGCTTGCACAAACAACGCGGCCATATTATAACATATGTGCATATAGGTGCACATGGTATAAAATAGACTGTACATGGATACACGTGTGCACAATTTTATATGGACGCGTGCATGTGCATGCAAATGCCATCTCTACTCCATAAGTGGGGGGATTTTAGTAGACACACGCACCAACGCAATTACCAGTTTCCTCAGTCCATTCCCAGTTCGTCCACATCAAGGCTAGGACTTCCTAACCCCCCTAATTAACCTGCCTCCCTTTTACCCTTTTATCCCCAACCTTTCAAATCTCACTAACTAGCCTCATTTTTCATTGAAACATTTTTATTTACACCGTAACAATAATACAAACAGTACATGAAAGAAAAAAGGTTTACAGTTTCTCAACCACCCGTACCCGTTATAGAGAAACAACTCATTTTGGCTAAAAGGTTCAATGTCATGCTCTGGTACTTCGGACCCTAACTAAGCAAAGGTACAAGTATAACCCCTCAGACCCTCCATTAATCCTCCCCCTCCCCCCCCCCACACCAACAAATGAGACAAGTGGTCAAAACAAGACATACAGAGGAACATATAATAAGTCCCCTATAAATAATTCAAAATGTGACTTCTAGCTCTGCTAAAAAAGGCTGTTCAAATATAGATCCCAGACTTTCAGAAACTTCATCCTGGAAGGAAAAGATAAACAAGCTACTAAAGATTACATAACCATCACATTATGGATGGCATTTCTCCACTACCAAAATGATGGTGGGTGCGACTGTTTCCAAACCAACAAGACAGAACATTTACCTTGAACAAAGAATTTGTTAATCAATAGCCTCATGCTATCTTTCCATACATGTTTAGATAAATCCACCTGAAATAGAATGAATTCTGGGAATAAAGGAATGTGACCCAAAAGATTATTCATATAAGTCAGAATCCTCTTCCAGAACAGTACCAAAAAGCATAAGCAAGAGAGCCCCGATTTAAAGAATACTTAATACACATGTCTGTAGAGATAAGGCTGCCTGGAATGATTGTGTGTGTGAATGGGAGACTTCCTGTCAAGGGTGTGTGTGTGTGTGTGTGTGTGTGAATGGGAGGTTGCCTGGGTTGAGTGAGTGTGTGAATGGGAGGCTGGGATGAGTGTATGTGTGTGTGAGTGAATGGGAGGCTGCCTGGGTTGGGTGTGTGAATGGGAGATTGTCTGTGATGGGTGTATGTGTGTGTATGAATGGGAGGCTGCCTGGGATGAGTGGGTGTGTGAATGGGAGACTGCATGGGATGGGTGTATATGTGTAAATTAGACACTACCTGGGATAGGGGTGTGTGTGAGAGTGAATAGGAGCCTGTCTGGGATGGATGTGTATATGTATGGGAGACTTCTTGGGATGAGCAGGGTGTGTGTGTGTGTGTGTGTGTGTGTGTGTGTGTGTGTGACAATGAGAGGCTGCTTGAGATGGGTGTGTATGTGTGAGTGAATGGGAGGCTGCCTGGGATGGTGTGTGTGTGTAAGTGAATGGGAGACTGCCTGGGATGGTTGTATGAATGGAAGACTGCTTGTGATGGGTGTGTGTATGTATGTGTGAATGGAAGGCTGCCTGGGATGAGTGGGTGTGTGAATGGGAGACTACCTGGGATAGGTGTGTGTGTGAGAGAGTGAAAGGGAGCCTGTCTGGGATGGATGTATGTGTGTGAATGGGAGCCAGCCTGGAGTGTGTGTGTGTGTATGTGTATGTGTGTGTGTATGCGCATGCATGCATGGGAGCCTTCCTGGGATGAACAGTGTGTGTGTGTGTGTGTGAGAGAGAGAGAGAATGGGAGGCTGCCTGGGATGGGTGTGTGAATGGAAGGCTGCTTGGGATGTGTGTGTGTGAATGGAAGCCTGCCTGGGATGGGTGTGTTTGTGTGTGAATGGGAGCCTGCCTAGGGTGGATGTGTGTATGTGCACATGCATGCATGGGAGCCTTCCTGGGATGAGTAGATTATGTGTGTGTTAGAATGGGAACCTGTCTGGGATTTGGGTGGATGTGAATGGGAGCTTGCATGGGGTGTGGGTATAAATGGGAGCTTCTCTAGGGTGTGTGTGTGAGAGAAAGAGACAAAGAGAGAGAGAGAGAATGGGAACTGCCTGTGCTTTGTGTGTGAGAGAGAGCGAGAGAGAAAATGGAGAGCTGCAGGTGGATTCCAACCCGCCAGCAGCTGAAATGAAGATGAGGGCTTGGGGCTGCTGATAGATCCCAACCAAAGAAGAGCTGGAGATGCTTGTGGGTTTGCCTGAGAGGAAGATCCCCATCAGAAGCATCTCAGCAGTTTCCTCCTTCATCTCCCACCTCAGACAGGGACTCTTCATTTTTCGTGAGGCAGCACAGGGGCTGGTGTAGCTCTACTTCCTGCATCTGTGGTGGGGAGGGTGGGGGGACAGCACTGTTGCTCTTCCTCCTGCTTCAGGCTGCGACTGCATGACCTTTCTTTCCTTCCTGCTCTCGCAGACCCACCACTTCCTCTTCACGGGGACGGGAAGAAGAAAAGGCTATGCAGTTGCCGGCTCCAGATCCGTGGCAATCTAGGCGGCCGTCCAGTGCTCCCACCGCTCGTGCCTGGATGCCTCCCTCTTCTTCTAGTGCAAGCAGGATGGGCTCCGCTAGCGGCTACCGAACTCCTGGCTGTCACCTGGGGTAGACCGCACCCCTGCACACCCCCCCCTTAATATGCCACTATGAGGGTCTGTTTATGTTCTGCATGTGTGACTGAAGTGAGGCATTTTCCTGATAGGAAGTGTATTAGTGTATTTGGGCTTTCAGAAAGTCAAGTCCAGACCTAACACACATCACAATTGGCCTAATACCATATGGGTTCCAAGTGTCTTTTCTGCAGGGATTTCTGGTTGGCATCACTGCAGTGCATGTAAATATAATGTAAGTGATATTTTTACCTCAGAATACTGTACTTTGATATTTTTCATGTAAAATATAAATGCATAACTCTTAACTGTGTGTGAGGAATGGGGCAGGGGGGGGGGGGTGCATTGTGCAAGGCTGTAAGGTTCACCAGTCATGGGTACAGGGGTGGTGTCAGTTTTTAAAGTTTGTATCACTGAAGGGAGCTGGGCTTTTTTTTTGGTGGGCCTGGGACAGAGAATGAGTGAATTGGGGGGGGGGGGGGGGCCCACAGGGCAGAAAAAAAGCTAGCACTGGCCCTGCCTAGCCAGAGTAAAAAAGAACATGCATGCATGTGTTTGTGTGAGCATGTTTGTGTGTTTGACTGAGAGAGCAAGAATGTGTGTATGAGAGTGACAGAGAGCAATTATGTGCGTGTGTGACAAAATGCATGTGAGTGATAGTGTGTGTGTGAGAGAGAGAGAGAGAGACAACACATTCATATCTGTGTACATGTATATGTGTATGACAGAGCATGTGAGAGTGTGTTTGTTTGTGTGTGTATGTAAGTAATAGACAGCGTGTGTGTGTGACAGAGTATGTATGTGTGAGAGAGTGATAGAGAAAATGTGTGCATGTGAGAGTGTCAGAGAGCATGCATGTTTGTGTAAGAGTGTGTGTGTGACAGAGTATGCATGTGCATTAGAGAGACAGCATGGTTGTGTGAGAATGACAGAACATATGTATGTGTGAGAGAGAGAGAAAGAGAGAGACAGCATGTGTGTGATTTAGCTGGATAGGTCCAAAATTACCCTGCTAAGTGGCCCTGAGTATTGGGCCAACAAAGGTCCCCATGTATTGGGAGCGGAGGATTTTTTAACCCATATTAGTTTTAATTTTGATGTGTTATTTGATGTGCCTGCTGTTTTTAAATATTTTATTGGTGTTTGGGAAATATTTTAAACATTTTATATGAGTTTTTAATTGGATATTCTATTCGGCAGCTGTTTTGAAATATTTATTCCTTTTTCTGAGTATGGTTTTACTATTATGATTGATTTTATTGTTTAATGTTTTATGAGGAATGGTAATGTTTCTGTTTTCCATTGTTGCATTGCTTACAAAGTCTGGCTTGATGAAGTTTCCAGTTTGATTTGCACATTTCTGTTTATATTTTATAGGTTACTTTATTCTATATTTGGTTAGGGTCTCTCTGGTTTCTGCATGTTTGACCAAAGTGAGGGATTCTGCTAGTGTGTAGCTTCTGTTAGGATCTGTTGCAGTACAGCTTGTGTTTTCCCCATAGGAGGTGGATTGTTGTTCAGACTTGGAGTAATATTGCAGTCTTTTATTAAGACGGATTGTTCCTGTTTGAATTCTGGAAGTTTGTGCCGTTATAGTAAGGTAGGGTTGCAACACAAGTTCTTAATATCTTTATTGCAAAGTTTTGTGTTATTTCACGAAGTATCTTGCAGTGGAAGGTGTCTGCGTTGCTGTTACTGAGGAGACACCAGAATTTGTAAGGGAAATTTCTGCAGATATGGAGTATGTTACAGAACTGGAGGTGCAGGTTTTATATTGAGATTTCTGTCCCTTCATTCTCATCCGTACTGAAGAACTAGTTGAATAAGGATGTCAAATAATATTAATTGTTGCTTTACTGGGAAGATGAAATTGGCTGGAGTTTTTTTAATTGCACAGCAGGCTGTTTTGTATTGTGTCTTTTAGAGCCAATTTAAAGGTAGGGGTTCATGCTGTGGGGATGGGCATGATGTGTAGGAATGTCACTTTGGTTTGCCCTCCTCCGTACTTTGCTTGCCCTCCCAAATAATTCTATCTGGATACACTACTGGCTGACACCCACTGAAATTTTCCAGATGGCCCTATTCGTTGTCCTTCTCCACAACACTCCCTTCATCATCCTCTGCTCCATCCCAGCACTTCTTTCCCTTCTCTTTAATTGGCCCCCAGCACTCTCTGATTCCCCTCCCCAGGTGCACCTCATTTCTCTCTGAGTCCTTCAGCGGGCCAACCCCAGGGCTCTCTCATCTCCCTCCCTAGCCTCAGGACTTCTTTCTCCCCTTATCCTCTCACGGGCCCAGCCCCAGCACACTGTGCCCCTCCACCTCCCCATTCGGACCTCAGCACAATTTGTCCCCTCGCCATCCCATCCCCCAGCACCCCCACCTCCTCACCATTCCAGGCCCAGCACCCCACCTCCTCACCATTCCAGGCCCAGCACCCCCACCTCCTCACCATTCCAGGCCCAGCACCCCTACCTCCTCACCATTCCAGGCCCAGCACCCCCACCTCCTCACCATTCCAGGCCCAGCACCCCTACCTCCTCACCATTCCAGGCCCAGCACCCCCACCTCCTCACCATTCCAGGCCCAGCACCCCCACCTCCTCACCATCCCATCCCCAGCACCCCTACCTCCTCACCATTCCAGGCCCAGCACCCCTACCTCCTCACCATCCCATCCCCAGCACCCCTACCTCCTCACCATTCCAGGCCCAGCACCCCTACCTCCTCACCATTCCAGGCCCAGCACCCCCACCTCCTCACCATTCCAGGCCCAGCACCCCTACCTCCTCACCATTCCAGGCCCAGCACCCCCACCTCCTCACCATTCCAGGCCCAGCACCCCTACCTCCTCACCATTCCAGGCCCAGCACCCCCCACCTCCTCACCATTCCAGGCCCAGCACCCCCACCTCCTCACCATTCCAGGCCCAGCACCCCTACCTCCTCACCATTCCAGGCCCAGCACCCCCACCTCCTCACCATTCCAGGCCCAGCACCCCCACCTCCTCACCATTCCAGGCCCAGCACCCCCACCTCCTCACCATTCCAGGCCCAGCACCCCTACCTCCTCACCATTCCAGGCCCAGCACCCCCACCTCCTCA